>NW_024424119.1:8401424-8464537 GCF_017311325.1 Ursus maritimus | reverse complement strand
CCCCCGCTCCGAACGGGGCTCGCCGGGGGCCGGGCGGGTCCCAGAGCAGCTGCAGCCAGAGCCGCAGCCGCCCGCCAGCTCCCCCTCCCAGAACTGGGGGTGGGGGCGGGGGGTGGGTGCCTGCTCTAGCCGAGGTGATTTGGGGTGGTTTTTTGGCTTTTGATTTTTAATTGATTACATCTGTGCCCCTAGTTTCTCGCCTGTGAACTACAGTTTCCTTCTCTGCACCCCCGCCCGGAGACCTGCGCAGGGATCCCCGATTTATCGATGTTATCGCAGCCTTTCATTCATTTCCAGATCACGGGTGTGAGGCTGCGGAGGACTAGCAGGAGCAGAAATAGTTTGCTCCTTTATTGACCTTCTGCCTCCCTCCCCCCAGATCCAAGAGTGATTTTGAGAAAATGGCTTACGGATGGCCGCAGTTTGCACTTGTTACCATTCACTATAATAAATAGGTCGCTGGATTTTAAGTGGAGAGTCCATTTAAAGTTGTGGTTTCTCAAGCTATATTTGGGTCACATTTTAAAATCCCTTGTGAGTCAGTAGAGTATGTCTGTATCTCTAGGGCTGAGAGAACCTGACCGGTTATTACTCGAAAATATTGCAGTTATAGCAGTCCATAAAAGTACAAGAGGAAAAAAAAATCAAGGTCATTGTGGGTGGGTCATAAATCGTAGTGTAAAGTTACAGCCTAAAAGACGACTAAGGATAATTAAGCGCAGGTTAAAAAAGATGATGTGTCAGATGGATCGTCAGCCTAGGATGCTAATATGTATGTATTCTTAAAAAAAATTCACTACCTTCCTTGTGGTAAAAATAATAATAATAACGAATAATAATAGTCATCATTTGATGACTTCTTGGGATGTGCCTTCCTTGGCTTCTTGTGCGATATCTTGTTAAATGCTTCCATTCTTTTAGATTTTACTTATTTTACAGGTGAGATCCAGAGCAGTGTTTTATGTTGCTTTAGTTGTTCAGCCTCTTAAGGGCGAAAAGAGTTTTGAGAAAGAGATGCCGTGAAAAATCAATGGGAAGGAAAGAACCAAAGGAGATTTAGTGTAGTGGGAAGAAAAACTAGATTCTAGTCCCATTGCTGTCACAATCTAGCTGTAGGGTCATGGATAGGTCGGTGACCCGCCCTGTTTTCTCATCTATACAACTAAGGAGTTAGGCTAAATTCTTTAAGGCTCATTTTAGCTTTTCCATACCTATTTGGCATATGCTACACTTGTAATTAATTTAAAGCCCTTTAACAGGTTAAGAGCACATTTGAAACATATACCGGAAGAAGGATGAGGAAAATGATATCAAAATATAACTAAAAAATGTGTATTTCTATACTTTTGGAATAGTACTTGGTGTAGAATTCCTCATTTTGAATTCTTTCAAACCGTGGTGATTTCTGTTAAATGTAAAATACTTTAGACGCTGTAGTTGGAATAAATGAAATAGAGCATATTTTAAATAAAATGCTGGTAACCGTGTCACACTGCCTATCTCTAGGGGGTTTTATTTAATACGAGAAATGTAGGTATTTTAAAATGCACACATGTAACCATCAGCCTAATAAGTAGATTCTAGAGAAGTGATCAGTGTGTATCGTAAGATTTTTACTTATTTGCCCACTGCCTGATTTCTTAAATTCGTAGGGACTGATTCAGAACCTGTGGAAAAGTGCATGGATAGAATAATGCCACGTATTAGTGAAGAAACTAATTGAGAAGTCTAGTATTGTCTCCCTGGAGCTTTTTTTCTGGGATTGTAACTGAGCGTGAGTCAATACAGTCTTTTTCAGCGTAGAAGGCTACATCATGGTAGGATCAGTATTAATAGGTGTAACAGGGAAGGCAGAGGAAAAGCTGTTTTTATTACCAGGGAGTTTTCCCTAAGCTCAGTTTTACTTTTATATTAAGGCATGAAAGAATTTTATATTGCTTTATAAAATACTAGGGCTCAGATTCAATTTTTCAAGTGCACTAAATATAAATGGCATTTTAACATCTAGGAGAATAATCAGTGCACTTACAGCTCTTATTAAAGTTGAAAATGTTTGAAATATTTGTATCAGTGAAAAATACAGGTAAAAGACAAGAATAAATGGGAAAAAAACCAGTTTCTTTTGATGTCGTCAGCATAGTGACTTTTTTGGTTAAGAATCATGGGTAAATTGAATAAACCTAGTTATTCACAAATGTGGAGTAGCACTGCTGTCATGGGTAGCTGCCTCGCCAAAAAGATCTTAGGGTGACGGTAGTTTATTTATTTCCCTCTTTTGATGTACCCTAGGGAAAAGACATGACATTTTCAAAGTTGCTCTTCTGCCTTTTAGGCCTCCCTTTGCCCCGTGCTTTATCTTGTAGGTGGACTAACCTCCTGCCATTTAAGAGGCTGGCTAGGTATCTGCTGTCTTCATCACCTGTTGCCGCTTCCACAAAAGGGCAGGTCAGGTAAACATAGTATTTTGCCACGCGCCGATTAGTTTTATGTTAGGTCTAACTGTAACAGGCTCAAGTGTGATCTCAGCCAGGCTTCCGATTTTACGCCTTTTATCCATAATTATGGAACGAATAACTTTACCTACTGCAGGATTTTCAGTTTCAAGCAAGTAAGGAGTGATGGTTTCTTTTAGTATTACTGTTTCTAACTGCACCTGCTTTGGTAAAGCCGGTGTGAAGGGAATCTGATTTAGGTTTGTTTTTTTTCCAGTTTGTCTTGGTGGAGTGGGTAGTAGCGCTAGGTGGCTAGTTTCCTTTCCCCCTTGGAGGAATGTGTCAGGTTCATGTCCAGGAAACACCAGAGCCTCTTCATTTCTGGCTTTTACTTTATCTGTGTGCTGTGTTTGAAGCAAAGGTTATCTTCTGTCCCTACTCTACATTCACCCTTAGTTCTTCTCGCCTTTCCTGACCCTCTTCCTGCCCTCCTAAGTGAAGATTCCCCCATAGACATTTTATACTGACTGAAGCAGTATTTGGTATCTTTAATTCATATCATACCACACCTTCCAAGCTATTTTTACTTTCTGTTAGGGAATTCCGATGAATTGTGTCACTGCAGGGCAATATTTTTAATACAGGTATTAATTTACATTTATTTTTCACTCATGAAGCAGTTACACAGGAGCAATGGCTTATGTTCAGTTTTGCCTAGAATGTAGCGATTTAAGGACTCGTTCTAGAAGTGGCTTCTTGAAACCATTGCTGGTGCAGGTGTGTTCTGCTTTGACACTTCGCCCACCCACATTTTCAGAAAGTCTTCCTGGAGAACTCAGCATTGAGTCAAAATTCCCTACTTTAATTGTGCTTTCTTCATTAGTTTCTGAAATCAGGTCCTGATTTGCTCCCATGTTTTAGTCCTTAACTTACCAGCCCTTCTGCTTTTCCTTGAAAGATTTTGGTTTATAGGTTTTAGTTCAGTCCCTCTATTTTAGATCAAATCTCTATTTTTAGTTTTCTGCTTGAAGAGACCCCATGCCAACACGTGGAAATAAAACTTCCCTCTATGCTCATAGTATGATAGCAGCTGAAAGGCTGGGCTGTGGGAGGTTTCTCGTCCCTGACAAGTGTTCTCAGGCTTTAGTGTTAGAGGAAGTAGAGCTGGGGTATGGTTAAATTGTATCACGACTTTAAAGATAGGGACCCAGAAACATTGTTTGGTTCTGGAGGTTGCAGGACTAGAAGTAAAACTTACCTTTGTCTCTCTTCCTCTTCTATCTCCCACTCCCCTTTAAAGTTACTATTTTGGGAGTTGCTTTTCATTTATCAGGCAGTTTCTCATTTAAGCATGACAACAATTCCATGAGTTATTTTTATCACCATTTTACAGATGGCTAAACGGAAGCCTGAAAAGAAACGGCAGCTTGGAGGCTGTGTCATAATTTGAATGTGGCTCTCTTTTTCATATCCCCACAGGATTAATTTCCTACTCTGTTGAAATATAATGAATACCTATGTGATATTTTAAAAAATTGAATTACCCCCTTGGCTAATTATTAGAGACAGCTGTAGCCTGATGTATTTTTTAATTTTTTATAATTTATATATATATGTATATATTTAATGATTTATTTACTTATTTTGGAGAGAGAGAGAGAAAGAGCAGGAGCAAGGGGAGGGGCAGAGAGAGCGCAGAACCAGACTTGGGGCCTGTCCTAGGACCCTGAGATCATGACCTGAGCCAAAAATCAAGAGTCATACTGCCTAACCGTCTGAGCCACCCAGGTGCCCCTGTAGCTTGATATTTTAGGTAGAATTATTTATCTTGGCCAATTTCCAAAGTAGATAACATCAGAAGTTAAATATCTATGTAAATATGTTTAAAAGCATATAGTTGTAACTTCATCTTACAATATCCGTATATTAACCCGTTTTGGGAACTTTCTGTGGGAATTATTATTATTATTTTTTTTTGGTTTGCCTTGTGAATTTTTGATTGTATTCTTTCAGACATACCAATGTTAAAAATATTTAATGACCTTTTGTAGTTATGAAACTTTGGGATATTCTTTGTTATCCCGAGATTACATGGACTTTTAAGCCTAGCATTGTTTCTGTACCTCACAGGTGAGATTTGATTCCATGATGTCGGTGATGCTGCTGACTTAGGTAAAATGGTCATCCCATTGTGAATGCTATGGTACAGCGTAGCTCTAATAGCTGAAAATGTGAAGTAGGAGTTTTCCATGAGTCTAAGCCAGTGAGTGACGGGGGTTTGACTCATAGAGGTTTGACTTGGGCTATTACCTAATAATACTGACAGGAAGTGCTGTTTTGCTGAAACCTTAGGAAGCCACCCTGGAGTCATAGCCGTAGAGGCATTATTGACTTTGGCCGTGTCTCAGACATTTTGTTGTACCACATTTAATTCTGCTTGCGATTTTTTTCTAGAAGAAGATGAATTCATTCATTCGCTATTAGAGGAGCAGCTCCTCTACTTTGTCATTCCATATTTTGTCTCTAAAAAATCAAAGGTGCAGGCAAGGAAAGCACGCTAAATTGGCTTAGAAAGTTAGAGTAGAAACAAATCATATTTGACAAGCTAACAGTCCTGGCCATAGAAAAATTGATGCTAGGAGAAAATACAGTTTAAAAAGTCTATAAGGGGGGGGGGGCGCCTGGGTGGCACAGTGGTTGGGCGTCTGCCTTCGGCTCAGGGCGTGATCCTGTGTTATGGGATCGAGCCCCACATCAGGCTCCTCTGCTATGAGCCTGCTTCTTCCTCTCCCACTCCCCCTGCTTGTGTTCCCTCTCTCTCTGGCTGTCTCTATCTCTGTCGAATAAATAAATAAAATCTTTAATAAAAAAAAGTCTATAAGGGGAATGGAAGTGTAATGCTAATGATTTTGATATATTTCTCACATCCTCCGTATGTAATACTTTCCTTTTGCTGTGGTAAGCAGTATGCTTAAGAAACTCGCAACTTGTCCTTCATTTCCTGTCTTGGAGAATGATACCACCCTTCACGTGGTCCCTAAGCCAAAAACCTATAGTCTGCCCTTTGCTTCCAATTGATCACCAAGTCCTGTCAGTTTTTCTCATCAAATTCTTAATCTGCCCCTTTCCAGCATGTGTCCTATCCTAAGTATTCCTTCTTTATGCCTGCTCCCCCACATTCCCCTTACAAGTCACCGCTGTTTTGGCCTTCCCACGTGCTCTCATTTCTCACCTGGGTAAGCAGTAAGCCTGGCTTATTTTATGTAGTCAGTTTTGGAGCTTTATCCATCCACCCAAGTCCATCCTTCACAGTGTTGCTGTTCTTTCCAAAATGTGAACTTCATCATGGCATTCTTCTGCCTAAAATCCTGCAGTGGTTTCCCACTGTGTTCATTGCAAAGTCCAGACTCAGCGTGGTTTAACAGTGTTTTTTGCTCTTAGATCACTCATTTCTTGTGCGTCAAGAAATCCCTTTAGTGGGCTGTGACCAACATTATATAATTTTATTAAAATGAACTAGGATAAAATAGAATAACAGTATCACGGTACATCCCACGTAGTAAGGGCAAATATTTCATTAAACTTTTTCAATTATATATTTCATTTAATGAGTATAAAGCATTCTCATGTCATGTATTTCTGTACGTACTGGTAATGTTACGAAATATATTTCTTACAGGTAAGCTCAAAAGGGTTAAACATGTTTTACCCCATTCTTCCCTATGCAATGACTGTAGTCATCTTGGTCTACTTAGGTTTTCTCAGCCTGCTTCTATACTTTGGCTTCTTTCGGTCCCTTTTCAGAAGAGCCTCCATTCTTTGACAAGCTATTTCACAGGTTTCACTCTTTCCAGAAACCTTTTCCCATTGGCAACTCACCACAGAAATAACCTTTTGTACTACAACCTAGTATGCACATAAATACTCCCATAACTGAAAAAAGTTCCATGAGCCAATACCCTTCCAATATGAGATGCGTTCCTGCTGTCTTGCCCTCTGTGTCACCTTGTCTACAAAGTATTGATCTGGTCTGTTTACTAGTCTGTCTTCCCTGAGGATGGGGCCCATCTCTTTTTTATCTGTATCCTGTGCATAATAATTAACATAATAGGTGTTAATTGAATTCATAAAATACTGAATAGGTGTATGTGTGTTATCTAGAACTCTTTACAGTATTATTGTTTAAGCTTGAACTGTAGAAACTAACTCTTATGGTTGATTCTCTTTATGGTTCATAACTCAAGGATAGCTTTTTTCCTTAAAACATTTTAAACTAAAACTTGCTTCTATTTTAAACTCTTTAGTTTATGTTTATCAGTTGTGATTGGATAGTTCCAGCCTCACATCTTGATAGACATTACATTGCATTTTGTTTCATCAGTGATCTCAGAATCTGTTGTCATTTTGTGATTTGTGGTCAGGAAGTTTGATGAAGCCCAAATGTTGGACACACAATACTAATTTGATTTTATGGGAACTGGGTGGTTTCAAAAGAGAGAACTTTCCTGTGTAATGATAATCAAATGCAGATTTTGGGGGGATGAGGTAGGATATGAAAACAAAATCAGGTAGAGTTGAGTCATCTTATTTTTGAATTTAAAACTTTTGTAATTGACATTTTCACAATATTTAGTGGCTTACAATTTTTATCTTTGTAAGAGATCATTATTTGTTAAACCATTAATAGATTCTCATGGAGAACTGTTATTGAGGAGAGATCCATTTGTTGGGATGTAATTAAAAAAGGAATGAATCAAGATAAAACCTCTAAATGCAAGCACCAGAAAAATTACAACACATCTTGGTGAATTTGCAAGTGGTAAGTCTACATTTAATTTTACGTGGGAATATGTTTCTGTATTATTTGGCATAGTGTCCTTAAAGTCTTATTTTTAGATGCACTAAACAATTATTCATTTGCAAGAAAAGGTAATTGTAGTTACACTATGTTTATTTAAAATTTTTCATATTAAATATTAACTAGATATTTTCTTAAATAAGAAATTTCTTTTTCCATAGAGAAAAGTAATCTGAGTAATATGAATTTCAGAAACACAAATCTGATATGACTTTACAGCTGATGCTGCTATACTGCATTTTAAAAAATATTAGTTTTAAAAGCACTTAATATTAGGGTAATAAATATAGTGATAAGGAGAGCTTAAATTAAATACCTTGTGTACAAGGTTGAAGTGTCTAATCAGAACCCCTGGGCAATCTTTATTTTTCAGTTGGTTGAAAAGAACTTGAAGTACATATGTTTATTAATAAAACTAGAAGAACACATAATCCATACATGAAATGTGAAAGCTTTCTTTCTCACTGCTCTGTCCTTCCTCAGCCCAGTGATAACCACTAGTGTTAACAGTTCGATCGATATGTTTTCTTCTATACTTTTTTCCTGTACATATATTGAAATTATTTATATGTATTTTTTTAACAAAAAAAAGATCATGTTATACAAACTTTTCTGTAATTTGCTTTCCCCTCCAGCATTTAATTATGAAAAATTGTAAACAGAAGAGTTGAAAAAAATTTGATGGTGTAACATCTGAATACCTATCACCTAGATTCTACAACTAATATTTTAGTAAACTTCAGCACGTGCGCATCCATCTCTCTGTCCATCCATCAGTCCACTTTATTTTTTTTGGATCCATTTCATAGTAAATTGCAGACATCAGTACATTTCCTCTTTCCGCCCCGCCCTAGTACTTCAGCCTACATATCATTAACTAGAGTTCAATGTTGGTTTATAGGGTTTTTTAAAAGGTCAATTTACATACCATGATGAAATGCACCATTCTTCAGTGTACATTTGCTGACTTTTGACAAATTCGCAACCTGTGTGTCTCAAACTCCCACCTAGATAGAGATCTTTATGAGGGAACCAGAGTGTTCCCTTATACCTTTTCCTAGTCTCTCATTATCTTCCTCTCCTCCAGGAAACCACTGTTAAGCTTTTTCTCATAACCTCCTTTCTTTCATTCAACACTATGTGTGGGTAGCCATATGCAGATCTAGATCTACCTCCCTTCCTTTCCTTCCTTCCCTTCCTTCCCTTCCTTCCCTTCCTTCCCTTCCTTCCCTTCCTTCCCTTCCTTCCCTTCCTTCCCTTCCTTCCCTTCCTTCCCTTCCTTCCCTTCCTTCCTTCTTCCTTCCTTCCTTCCTTCCTTCCTTCCTTCCTTCCTTCCTTCTTTTTAATTGCAGTAGCTTGGAAATAACTCTACACCTTGGATGTCTCATAATTTATTTGATCATTCCCCTCCCTCTTCATGAACATTGATGTTGTGCCCAGTTTTTACAATTACAAAAAGCACTGTGTGGAACACCATGAATGTATATGTACCTTTACGCTCTAATGAGTACTTTGGTAGCTCTTACTAGAGATAAAACTGCTGGGTCAAAGAGTTTGACTTTTTAATAGATACCGCTACGCTGTCCTCTAGAGATGATTGTATCAGTTTACATGCATAGCAGTAATGGTTGAGAGTGTCTTTTTCTCCATGCTTTCTCATCACTGGATAATCATCTGTCTTTCTAAAATTTTGTGAATATAAAGGATGAAAAAACATACCTAGTTATTTCACATTTTCCTAATCAGTAATGATTAGCCATTAATGTTTTTTTCTTTGTGAATTGCTTCTCTGTATTTACTTTGTATGCCTCTTACCATATGTCGTAATGTTTTTTAAAAGGGTTACTTTGTCTTTTAACTTTGGTGCATTTTAGGCTTCAGAAATTTTAACCTTTTTACGGTCTTGTTTGTGAAGGTCTTCCTCATTTCGAGATAAAACCATTTGCTATTTTCTTGCACTGGTTTTGCTTTGTATTTGGAACGTTGAAGAGGAAAATCACTGTGAACTGAGGAGGCAGAAAAAATTTCATCTGGAGAGTGAGAATCAAATTGACCTTGAAGTATGAATTGAATTTAAATAGAGTAAGGAAAATGATAGGGGCATTTCAGATAGGAGGAATGAGAGAGGGAATATTTTTTTCATATTCATGGAGCATTCATAAGACCACTGGCTGAGGTGGAGAGGCATATAAAACTGTAAGTTTAGAGAGAACATTTGGCTAGATTTCTTGAGAATTATCTTGGCTAATTTTTATCATTTTCTAAAATCTGCATTTTGATGGTACAGTTTTCCGTCCTGTAATAGTTTTCATCCCTTTCTTTTCGTAGTGATTCGAGTATTCTTCCTGAGGAAAATACATGGTAAAATTTAGTGGCCTAAAAAGGCAAGAAAGGAAAGGTGGTTTCCTCCTAGAATAGTTTGGACATCATAAATATTTATGAGGTCTAGTTTATTAGAGTTGAATTATAATATCTTTAAAAAAAAAGTTGGTGCGGTAGTAATTTACATCGTTCATGAGGTTAGTCACAGCACTCTAGTAGTTACCGGATAGCAATCTTCAAAAATGTGGAAGTACCAGTATGTCCACTAGTCACATCAAAGTTTGAGCGATGAGCTCACCCTTTAATATACAAATTAGCATGTTAGAATCTCTGGCTAATGAAAGTATTTTCCAAACGCCACCCTTAAGACCGAGTAGCAGCACTGTGTTCAGCTTGGTTGTGGTTCGGGATGTGTAATAGTTTCTGTTCCGCCGTAAGCCACGCCTGGCGGATATTAACTGAGTGGAGTGACCCTACAAGTTTACCAGTTACGTGTTTCTGGTTGTAATCTGATTTGGAGCGCGTAGAAGACTACTGTTGGCTTCTCTGCAATCTAGCTGTAAAGCTTATGTGGCACTAATTTTCACTCATCAGGTATTTAAAAAACAATTCAACATCTTATTTATTCATTGTTTTATTTTTCTACTCGCTGCTTGCTCTTCCTTGGGATGCTCGCTCTTTTAGAGCTTGTTGTCTGTGTATGCTTGCGTGCAGGAAAATCGGGCACCCTTAACTGTACTTTGCAGTATCTAGTATTTTCCGTTGTCGGGCGTCTCCTGAGAAAAACTTGGTATTCTCCGGTGGAGGGGAAGACACATAGAGCTCAAAAACATGAACGAGTGTTTGATAATTCTGCTGCTTGTTTTGCTGGCTTGTATGCTCTTCTGTTTCTAATATTAATAAATTCAGAAATAAGTAATGAAATCACTCTGTTCTCTGTGATGATTGGAATTCATAGTCTGTTTTTCAGTCCTGACTGGAACGGAAACATTACAAGAAAGAAGGTACATGAAGTGAATAATATTGAACATGTTGAGAGACAGAGCCTTCTGTCATTCCTTTTGGCACTTGATGGTTGGCAAGAATGTAAAAATAAACATTCTTTTTAATGTTTCTCATTTTAGCTCTGTAGACAGCTTCTCATTTGTATTTGAGCTCCTTTAGTTTTTAAAACAATGATACCCAGTCAATTAAATGGCATACTTTATCCTCTGTGACTTTCCTCACTTTAATGATACTGATAGGTCTTTTAATTTTCTAATTAAAAGGTAATGAAGTTCAGCTTTTACTTTTTTAAAGGCCTAGGCGCTATTTAGACCATATCTGATTTAAACAGTTGGGTAGTGTTGCATTTGAGTTCGTGCCTTTTTTTTCCTGCTGCTCCAGTATTTGCATGTTCTAAGGATGATAGGATCAGGGTATTACTTTAAAATCAGCTAATTCTAAATCTTTGGTCCTTTTATCTTTGTTCCCGTAGCTTTGTAGCTTTAAAGAACATTGGCAAGGCCTCTAAAGGATGGGGACCCTGAGGCTCTCCAACTGATGATAGTAAGGAATAGAAGATGGAAATCTGGGAGTCATTCTTGACTCTTTCCTCTGTAACCCCTAATATCCAGTCAATTAGTAAAACCTCCTGGTTTGATTGTAACTATTTCCTCAGTTGATCTCCTCTCCAAACGTAATTTTGGCTTTTGTCTTTCCTTAGCCTAACTGATCTTTAATTTTGTCCTTGACACCAGAGCTTCAATACTTTATTTAAAGTATAAACCTCATTATGTTAACTTCCTGCGTCAGTAGCTTTCCAACGCCTAAGAATGAAGTCTTAGCATTCTAACATGGCATCTTTGGGTCTTTCATGACGTAGCCCCTTATTTCTCACCCCTCACTCTCCACTGCAAGCTTTATGACATGTGATGGCAATTTGTCATACCTCCTACAACTTTTACTCTTGTATACCTCCTTTTCTTCTTTCTGCTTGCAGTATTGTTGTCACTTTTCTTTGCTTGGATGACTTTTACCCATCTTTTAAAGCTGAACTCAGATTTCACAACCTACAAGAAGTCTTGCCCTAATTTAACTAGTCCCCATCCTCCATGCCTCTGGTGACATCTTGTCTCCATCTCTGGAACTTAACATGTTGTATTAAACCCATTTTTCTGACTCTCTTCCCCAGTGGACTGTTAATTACTTTAAGCAAAGACCACATCTCATTCATCATTGTATCTGTAATAACTGGTATGTTGTGGTGGCTCCAAGAATAAATTCGTTGAACTGAGTTCAACTCATTGCACTAACATCGAAGTCTTAGGGAAGCTTTTGGATCAGTGGTTTCTAGATACCAGTCAGCTCTATCAGAGACACCTGGGGAACATTTTAAAACATTTTATTGGTTTTTGAGCTTTTACTCCATAAAGAGTTATGATTCAATAGATCTGAAATGGGGCCTGGGAATAAGTATTTTTAAAAAGCTCCTCAGTTGATTGTGGTTTGCTTACAGGTTTGAGAAACACTGTCCTAGTTTATTACTGTATAATTCCATTGTATTTTATGTAAAAGGTGCCCCCTTGACCTATAGAGTAATTTCCTGTTTAAGTCTTATAAATTTTATCTACTAAGGTAGGCATATATTTCAAATCACACTAAATATAGATGTATCAACTTTAAGTGTTTCACTGGGAGGTCGATTGTCATTTTGTTAACACTCATATGAAAAAAGCCCCATTTAAACAGGAGTCTTCTTGAATTGATAGTAGTAAGATTAGCTGGGCTTCGTTCTGTGAATTTAAATATTTTTGGCAATTTGTGATTACTTTCTGCTTTGTATTATAATTTTTCAAAATGATTGTTGAGGCATCATATTGTGGTTTAAAATTAAAATAAATCACACAAATCTTAGTGCGCAGCACAGTAATTTTTACATATGTGTCCACCCATGAAACATCACCCAGGTCAAGATATAGAACAATTCTAGCCCCTCAAAGTTTCCCTTATGTCCTTTTGTAGTTAGTAAACACCCCTCCCACCACAAGAGGACAACTGTTTTGACTTGTATGACCATCAGTTAGTCTAATGATTAAAACTACTAAAAAATTTTGTACATATCTTTTGATATGTGTCTCATTTCTCTTGGGTTTACGCATGGAATTGCTAGGTTAAGGACAGACTTGTGTTTAGCTTCAGAAGCTATTGCCAGTTTATCCTCTGTGATAGCAATTCATAGTAAAAGTTGAAATTAAATTATTTGAAGCTTACGATGAAATTTGAATATCCTGAAACTTCTCTTTGTTTTCCAATGTGTTTCATTTTGTCAAAAATATACACAGAAAACTCAGTGTCATTTTATAGTTGCCAGCAATGTGGTTCTGTTTTAGTCAAATAATTTTTTCTATGTAAGTAATTTTTTTCTTTGTTACCTCTCCCTAGGACCGCCTTTCCTGTGGGTTGGCACGCAGTTGTAGGACTGCAAAATGGGTCTCCGGATTCACTTTGTTGTTGACCCACATGGTTGGTGCTGCATGGGTTTGATTGTCTTTGTCTGGTTATACAATATTGTTTTAATTCCCAAAATTGTCCTCTTTCCTCACTATGAAGAAGGACATATTCCAGGCATATTAATAATAAGTAAGTTTCTGATCTTTATTTCTTTATATAATTAGTTTTTTCATTGTGAATATTTTTGGAGTATAGTATCACTATGATAACCTTTCTTTTAATAGCGCTATTAATATTAAGTTACTTACCAAATTATGGAAGTTGTAAAAAAGACTGGCTTTTGTAGATTTTGCAGGGTTGGGTAAATGTGATATCTCCATATCTAACTCTGCAAAATATATGCAGGTCATTTTGTTTAAATTGCAGCTGGCAGGGGAGTGCTATTTTGTGTGTGTCTGTGTGTATTTTTAATGTTTCTATTATGTACTCATTTCAAACACAGAGGGAGTTTTAAGAATGAAGATGATATCCATTACTGATAAATGAGAATTTCATGATACAGAAATTATTGATTATGATGTTGATTATGATAACACTTTGAGCTTCTGGATAATTATTTTCTGCTGTAATTCATTTGGTGATGGCTTGCTCATGATTAAAGAATGGGGTTGAAATGATACATTTTGCACGTACATGGCATTTATAGTTTCCTTGTACATTGTGTCACTTTGGCCTCATAGGTGCCATGGGAAATATAATCTCTGTTACACAAGTGATAAAACTGACCAGTACCATGGAGTCAGTCCTGGAGTTAGCACTCAAACTGAGTTTCCTACTACTGGTGCAGGGCCTTCCCCCTCCCCCGCCAAATGCCTATTTTTTTTATTCATTGAAAAGGTAGAATTATAATGAAATCTATTTTTCCTTACTGTTATTTTTCTAGTTATTCTTTTAAAAACTCAAAATGTCTAGGTTATTTTCACATTACATCAATATCTTAAGATCTATTAAAAGGAGCAATTGAATATCTCTAACTCAAAGTAATTTTGAAGATAGCCAATTAGAGGTAATGAAAAAGTTTAATTGTAGGATGGGTTTTAAAATGCTGCTTTGATTCGTCAAATATAGTACATGTAGTAATTAGAAGGGAGCCCATTCATTTATGCCATTATTGACAAGGAATCTCTGGTAATTAAAAAATCTGATTTATAACAAGCTTATCAGTTGTTATGCAGAAAAATATTTAAATTTAATATGTACAAGACAGTCCTCTTGGTAGTATTATTTGATGAATGAAATGAATATTATTTTATTTAATCATTTAATTTTTCCATTTTAGTTTTGATAATTATTCTGATGGCATTAATTAAAACGTGCACTTAAACTTTCAGTATGCTTCTTGATAAAATGTTTCGAAGAATAAATGACTAACTTTATTTACTTAACTTTCTTATTTATTTCAAAGTATTCTATGGCATTGCCATATTTTGTCTGGTTGCTTTAGTGAGGGCCTCATTTACTGACCCAGGAAGACTCCCCGAGAACCCTAAGATTCCACATGGAGGTATGGCACTCTTCAGACTGATCGCTTTTGCTCTGCCGGCATTATTGCCTTTTTGAATGTGTTTTATAGCTGTTAGCGTGTATTCACTTCATATGTCCTCTAACACCACTCTCAAGTCTTTTCTCCAGCGTTTCCCATCTAAACTCCTTTATTTGAAATTGCAAATCCCAGCCGACTCCCGGTGTCCCCCACTCCCTGCGTCTTCTTTGTAGTTCTCTTATTTGTTTTTCTCGTCTCCCACTCTAGACCTATATAGCTTCTGAGCGTGTAGATTTTTTGTTTTGTTTTCTTTGTTTGTTCAGTGCTATGTCCTTAGTGCCCGTCTCTGTCACTTAGTAGATGCTGGGTAAATGCTTGGTGAATGATACATAATTTACCTGATATATTTTTATTTAATAAAGGAATCTTTTTGATGGTGTCCCTCTCTTCGCAATATTATAAATAGAATATTGCTTAGAGTAAATATTTGTAGTATAATGATACTGTTGCCTGTATTTTTCCTGGTTTTAACAGTTCAGTGAAAAATTGGAAAGCTTTTTATTCTAGTGTCAGTTGAAGGTAATTTGGTGTCACCTTGTTGTGTAATAACCATTTGAACCACACAAATGAATTGAAAACGAATTACTTGCTACATGCCAGGTATAATAAACCTCAGGAGCCCTCTTTCCTCAGTTTCACTTTTTGATCATTTGCTCTGTAAGCTTTGAGAACTCTCTGTACTTTCTTCTAAGGAGACATTTCTATGACTTTGTTGGACATTAGAGAACCAGAATATTGTCTATAGTCCTTCAGTGCTTTCCAGCCTTGCTGACAGTAGAGTCACAACGGAGCTTTTAAAAATCTCAATGTCCTGATCCCGAGCTCGTATTAGTTAAATCATAATGTATGGAGGTAGGAGCCAGATATCAGCATTTTTCAAAGATCCCAGGTGATTGCAGTGCGTAAATAATTGGGGAACCTATTAATTCCTTCTGAAATTAGGTTAGTGGCAAGTCACTTAGGGAGCCTCCCTTGAGTTCCTGAATGTTGTTTTTTGAGACCCATCATTTAGGGACACACGTAGCCTTGCAAGCTTAATGATTAAACGGGAATGATATGACACTGATGTTTACGTGACTGTAGAAGTTTCTGAGAACTGTGTCGAGTATTTCATTTCTGTTCACTTAAAGAAGCGATATCGCTGTCAGTTTTTGTGTGTGTTTAGGCAGGGAGGGTGGCAGTCTGCAATTTGTACTGAATCTCTTTTCTCAACTAGCCTAACCCAAAGAAAGGCTCTCTAACACATTGATAAATAAATGTATTGCCTCCTTCAACGCTAAAGCCCGGTGTTTCCAGAAAATTAGAGAAGCAAGCTTTTCCTAACTCAGGGCCGCGTTGTGATGAGCACTGGACGTCATATGCAACTAATGAATCATTGAACATCAAAAACTAATGATGTACACATTAAAAAGCAGGACCCATTTCTGGCAAAATCTTTAGTTTGTAGTGGTCAAACACTCAAATGCCTACGTGTATCAGATACTGCAGATCGGTGAAAGGGGCCAAGAAAGAACTACTTCGTATTGAAAATCTCATATCCAAAGGCAGCAGCTACAGTGAAATTGTCACGTAGGCCCGGTATTCATAGATTTTACATTTTTAAAGAGAAAACAGAGAATTGCAGTTTTTAAGAGAAATTTTATGATTTAAAAAAATGAACAACTAACTAGAAATTTTAAGAACATTGGTTTTAAATGAATACTAAACAAATTATGTCTGTAGGCCTAATTGAATCTACCATGTTACCTTTAGCTTATTAGACCCTAGTGATGGAGGACTCCATGCTGTCTTGCTGCTGTTTGCATGTCTACATTCTTTCTGATCTCAGTTTACATTTGGTCTAGTTTTCTTCACCGATCCTGAAGACTTACATTTTGCCCAATTGAAAAAAAAAATACATTCATGTATTGTATTTTAATGTTTCCAAGTCTTTTACTGTGTCCTATCATTTGATCCTCATGGTAATTGCATGAAGTAGGTAGACTGAATAATCAAGTGTAGATTGTCCTCTGTAGGTCACAGAGCAGGTTGTTACAGAGCTGCTGTGACACCCAAATACCAGTCTCTGTCGTCTTTTTTACCACGTATCTATGTAGAGATTAATTATTTTAGCCCTTTATTCACCTTTGCTTTGATTCTGGGGAAGATTGAAGTCATCATATGCCTCGTGGTGCTGATTTCCTGGTTATTTTGTAAATATGCTTTTAACTTAGTAAAAAAAAAATAAATATTAACAGTGGAAAAAATAACATAGCATGACTAGAGAGTTGGGGCTATAAAAAATGACATTTATTCATCATTGTTTTAAGGTTGAGTAGTTTCATATAATTGAATTCTTTAGAAAAGGAAAGTTAAGCCCTAATACTTTTGATTTTAACTAAGTTTTAATTGAATTACTGTGAAGTATTTTACATGACTTTTAAAAAAATAGAATAAATTTAGTATCTATGTGACCTGCCAAATATATGAGGCAGTTTGACTGTAAGAGAATGTTCCATTGTCCCACACAAAGATCCCCAGAATGATTTTTATAAACTTTTTGGGGATGTAGATGAAATAGTCAAATGAAATCTTTAAATGTCTATTTATATTATTCAAATTAATCCCATGCATGTTTGAAATATAGAAATATTACTTTATGTCATTTTAAAGTTTTGTGAAATGATTTCGTTCAATCTCTTATCTTTAAAAAAAACAGCTTTATTGAGTATAATTCACATGCCATATGATTCACCCATTTCAGATGTACAATTTAGTGGCTTTTAGTATGGCCACAGAGTTGTGCAGCCATTACCACAATCAATTTTATGTATGTATGTATGTATGTAATCTCTAAGTCCATCGTGGGGCTCGACTCATAACCCAGAGATAAGAGTTGCATGCTCTACTGACTGAGCCAGCCAGGCGTCCCACCACAATCAGTTTTAGAACATTTTCTTTTTTTTTTTTTTTTAAAGATTTTTAGAGAGAGAGAGAGCACAAGCAGGGGGACTGACAGGCAGAGGGAGAATCAGGCTCCCCACTGAGCTGGGAGCCCGATGTGACGCAGGACTGGATCCCAGGTCCCCGGGATGGGATCATGTATGACCCCGAGGCGAAGGCAGACGCTTAACTGACTGAGCCACCCAGGCGCCCCTAGAGCATTTTCATCATCAAGCTCTTAACTTACATGTTTGACTTCAGTGTTTTTGTCATCATCAGAGCCACTTTGAGTAGAGTCACCCTGTTGGAGAGCATTCCAAGTTTTAAAAAAATATAACATATTTAAAATTTGTGTGATAATGTCCCTTGAAATTGTACCCCAAGTGGTAGGGACATGTGCCATTCATGCTCAGGGTCATGTTTTCACTTGTAGTTTTGCTCCCCTCCCCATTTCTTATATTGCTTTTTAAAGGAGATCTGTCAGAGACTTACTGCCATTTATTTTCTACATTGGCAAGTGATTCTGCCGGGGAACCTCTGTGAAGAGCCAACTGTTGTATTGATTTTCATAGTTTCCAGTTATATTTTCCTCCCTAAAACATTATTTTGTGGTTTGAAATACAGTAATCGAGAGGGCCTAATACGTAAGTTTTTTAAAAGTCTTCAATAGAAGGTGATTCCTTTCTGACGGATAAATACAACAAAACCAAATCTTGCTTTATATTTACTCACGCATTTACAGCGTTGAGAGAATCCACGCTACGCAGTGCGATACTGTTTACGTAGGTTCTTTACTTAGGTTTACTCAGTCATTTATGGGGTTTGTCTTCTTTTCTTTGATTTGTTTTATGTTTTGATTTTTTTTTCTTTAAAAAAAAGTCACTTTTCAATTTTTCTTTCCTTTAAAATTTTTCTTTCCTTTAAAAAAGGTCAGTTGTCGATTTTTCTATAGCTATCATAAATTAGCAATTGAATTCTCTCTCCCATGGGCTTTTTTTTTTTTTTAATTTAAAATTTTTATTTCCATCACTTACAGATGGTATTTTGCCTTCCAATTTTTTACCCACGGGCTTTTATTTTATATTAGATGGCTAGTACAAAAGTCTTCAGATATCAGAATATGTCAGTCACCAAGGTCACATTTGGAATGAATAAACCTAAAGAAGGAAAGGGAGAAGAGCAGGAAATGGTTTCTAGATATGTAGGGTAGGTTAAGACGGATGGATTTTTTTTCTTGCTGTATGAGGCAAAAACATAGATGATACTTTAATTAAATTTCTAGGTTTTTAAATAGTGATTGTTTTCTTTGTTCTCTAAACACATAGGGTGTGTGTGTGTGTGTGTGTGTGTGTGAAAATGTAAGTTTTCAAAGCCATTTTAGATACTTGTATAGTATCTTAAATTTAGCCAATGGAATGGCTCAAGCTCTTTCTTTAAAGAAATTTATCATCCAGACCATAGATTTGCAAACTCTTCTTTACTGTACAGGTCCAGATGGTAAATATTTTAAGTTTATAGACCATACAGTCTCTGCAACAGCCCCTTAGCTCTGCCATTGCAGCCCAAAAGCAGCCATAGATAAAACCTAAATGAATGGGTGTTCATTTGAACTGTGTTCAAATAAAACTTTATGTATGGACACTGGAATTTGAATTTCAAGATTTTTACATATCACGCATTCTTCTTATTTTCAGTCGTTGAAAATTGTAAAAACAATTCTTAGCTCGTGAAATCAGGTGGTGTCCTGGATTTGCCTGTGGACTGTAGTTTGCCACCCTGTGGTCTAGACTTCACAATTACAGGCTTTCTTTCACTATAGCCAGTCTTTTCTGAAAACACAACCTTTCAAGTATGAAATAAAGAATTTTACTTTCTAGAATATCATATGCTGAGATGACCAATAATTAATATACCATATTTATATTTTAAGGCACTGGTTTAAAAACTAAAGTTTTTCTGTTGTCTTTTAATGAAAATTGGTTTATCAGGGGGAGTCTGCCTCCTGACTATATTCCTTGCACTATGTGAATTCAGAGTTTTAACCCTGGGATGTTTGGGAGCATCTAGCTAAGTGGGAAAAGAGTAATCGGCTTGTGACATTATATTGTGCTGCATATGAAGTGAATTTTCATTTCAGTTACAGTTAAATAATACTAGTTTAACTATCTAAATTAAACTTTAATGTTGCTTTCTCACATAAGTTTTTACTAAAATAAGAACTGTAAGTAAGAAATGAAAGAGGATCTTAACTCTAGGAAACAAGCAGGGTGGCTGGAGGGGTGGTGTGTGGGGGGATGGGGTAAATGGCTGATGGGCCTTAAGGAGGGCACGTGATGTAATGAGCACTGGGTGTTATGTGCAACTGATGAATCACTAAATTCTACCCCTGCAACTAATAATATAGTATATGTTAACTAAATTGAATTTTAAAAAAGAATTAAAAATGAAGTTTTAAATGCAAAAGTTAATTTCTCAACTTTAGTATTGGAACAATTAATTTGATGATATTATTATCTTTTAGAAAATTGAATACTACCTACTGTTTTCTTCTTTTACTTATATCTAGAATCTTTCATTTTTAAAAATTCATACTTTATTTTATTTTTATTTTTTAAAGATTTTATTTATTTATTTGACGGAGAGACAGCCAGCGAGAGAGGGAACACAAGCAGGGGGGTGGGAGAGGAAGAAGCAGGCTCATAGCGGAGGAGCCTGATGTGGGGCTCGATGTGGGGCTCGATGCCAGCACCCTGGGATCACGCCCTGAGCCGAAGGCCGATGCTTAATGACTGAGCCACCCAGGCGCCCCTAAAAATTCATACTTTAGCAAGCATTTAGTGACCACCTACTGAGTGCTAGGGTCCTACTTTGCATATACGAATATTCACTCAAAGTGGGAGTTAAGTTACTATTATTATACCCATGCTTTTAACAAGGTTAGAGTGTAGTTTAAATATAAGTGATGGAAGGTTTAAGAATTTTGTAAAAGTAAAATTCCATTTCAACAAATATTAAATAGATACATTCTGTATAATAAAGCAGTTGTCTTGGTAGATGACTTTCATATAGTTCTTATAGATCTGATTAGAAAAATTTATAATGAAAATAAATGACTTTTTATTCCTGTAAACTTAATGTTTTTAGCACAAAACTTAAATGTGTGCTCTTTAATTACAAGGTAGAGGAAATTGCTAGTTGGTGGTAAGAGTTTTGTAAAGATCTCCCTTATTTCCATTAAATAATAATTTTCTTGTAATCTTCTTTACTTCTGAAATCATTCTAATACCTCCTAAACCCATCTGAAACCCTTTTCCAACCCTCCCATAAACACTCCCAAATGAATTCACGGATATTAAAAATATAAAATGGTTAGGGGGTGGGAATGCTATCTCTGTTTTTCTAATGAGTTTATAGGATTGATTTTTTTTAAAGCTTTTATTCATTTATTTGAGCAAGTGAGCGAGAGACAGGGAGCATGCGTGAGCACAAGCTGGAGGAGAGGGAGGGGAGGAGGAGAAGCAGACTCCCCGCTGAGCAGGGAGCCTGATGGGGGCTCAATCCCAGGACCCTGAGATCATGACCTGAGCTGAAGGCAGACGCTCAACCGACTGAGCCACCCGGTTGCCCTAAAGAATTGATTTTGGCTTCTTAATCAATGAAACTAGGATTCAGCATTATTTCTTCTTTAGAGTCTTTAATAAAATTTCTAGAAATTAATTTGTTTACATAAAATTCTGTTTTAATATAATAATTTGGTTGTGCTTTCGGGTTTTTCATTAAATTTTACTTATAGCAATTATGTCCATAACCCAAATACATTATTTTCTATCCCCTAGTTTGACTATTAATTGTGTCTTACTACTATAGTGTTTAAAATTAGAAATGTAGAATAAGACATGCATAGAATAGAGAAGCAATGTTTATGGCAAACTCTTTTACAGTGAAGATGTAGAAGAAGAGAAATCTCTTGGACATATATAGAAGACTTCCTATAAAATCTAAACTGTTGCTAAATTTCAACATTACTCATTTGCCTTTATTAAATGGATTTTAATTTCCTTCTCTAGAACGGGAGTTCTGGGAATTATGTAACAAATGTAATTTGATGAGACCAAAGCGTTCCCATCACTGTAGCCGCTGTGGCCACTGTGTTAGGAGAATGGATCATCACTGTCCATGGTAAGAAATTTATGATTTACTTTTAGAAAAATAGTAAAAAATCAATCTTAGTACTTAGCAGATTTAAATAAGAGTTATATTAAAGTCATGCAGTTTTAAAAAATCCTTCACTAAGGATACCTTTATTCCATCAGGTTCTATGAACTGCCAAAGTCATTTTTGCGCAGAGATCCTATCTTTTCCAACAAAGAGATACTGGAGCAGAAAACTGACATTTCAGATGCACCCAAGTGTACAAGAGAACTAAGACGGTTGTGTTAAATGAGGCAATGTATGTAAAGCATTGTAGTGTGGTATCTGACTCATAAAAAGTATTGAAATAGCAGCCGTTCCTGTCTCTAACTGTAGTAAACCATATACATCGCATTGTTTCTGAATCCCTTTCCAGGTGTTTAAAGAATAACGCATCGCAGATACCCTGATAACCTCCTTTCTCCCCCTGTAAGCTTTTTTCAATATTATGTATTGGACACAGGTATTAAGATTCCATGCAAGCTGGACGTGCTGTGTCAGGGGTAGTTAGCTGATTCTGCTGGCGTGCCAACATTTTTGGTCAATAGGGGGCTCTCTTGTAATATTTTTAAAAACAGTTCAGTTGGGAAATAGAATTTTGAAAACAAATGCTGTGAGAATTCTGCATTGTATCTCATTTCAAAGCTGTCACAAAAATCTGTGAACAAGATATTGTATTTAATTCTGTTTTCCTAGCATGGGATCTCTGTATAAATATTTAAACTAGTATAGTGTAGCACTTTGTAAATATATCTAAATACATATATATTTATGTTTGTGCACACATACATGCACATCTACAAAGTTAACAGCAAAATGGGCTGCTTAAATTTATAACTGCATTTATCTGTAGTTGACTCGGTGATGGAGTTTAGCTTTGCCGGATGAAGCTGACCAATTTAGAGTTTCCCATAATTTTGATAACTTACTCTGATAGCACAAGTTAGTATTTGCAAGCTTTTAGTGAAAATTTGATTTTTACCATAAACTGATTATTTAAACAGAAGGTAATTTCCCGAGATTAGGAAAAATAAAAGCATTTTAGATAAAAGCACTTTGTTACTATATTAAAAAAGTTTAAAATTGTCTAAGTCCATCAATGGAATAGTCTAGTATATAATGCTGATGTTTAAAAACTGTGCCTTGATTTTAAATAGATTAATTCTCAAGTGATTTTCTAAACCTCAGCGATCTGTTTACAATTACAACAGTAATACATCAAAAAACAAAAGACTAGGTAAAACACGTATCATTAGGCAAGTAGTAACCACACTGAAAAACTCAATTGTATACCTTTTTTAGAGTTATGTTTCTGATTAACTAAGAATATAATAAATGTTCATCTTATGGTTGGATATTGATACTTCCTTTTAAAAGAACTCAAGAGTTTAAGCTTAAAAAATAATCAACCAGGGGATGTTTTGGTCCTGTGGAGATTAGTGACATTCTTTCTTTATTTTTAAGGAATAAAGCTTAACTTGATTGGGGTGATCTCTTTGTTTGTCAGCCTCTTCCATGGTTTTCAACTTCTCAGAATACTTGTGGGAAGAACAGTGGAAGGAGAAAGAGTTGGAGGTAGGAAAGGAGCGTAGCCCAGAGGCCTTAAATAAATCGAGGGACTTTTGTGATTGAATTCCTTCATAGGGCATTGCTGAGGTAGTCAGAGGGTGAGGGAAATGGACGGTGTGAATTGGAAGCAAGGAAAATTTTTGATATTTTCAGAAACTGCAATATCTTAACTGCCTAACAGCTCTAGATTTGGGGGTCAGTTCTCAGATCACCTGGAGATCTTCTCTCTTTCTGGCTTCCTGAATAGTTTACTAAAAGAACTCTTACATGTAGACCGAGTACCTTCGTGTTTCTCAAAGCTCTTTGGTTAAGAATGCCATCATTAAAGCAGGTGGGGTCAAGGAGGATGGGACGAGGATAAGTCATTGAAGCCACAGCTGTTGGAGAGTGTGTTTGAGTGCACACGTGAACAGATTTCTGTGAAGGCCCTGCTTGCAAGTCACAAAACACAGGAACTTTCATGTTTACAAAGCATGAGCTCTTGAGTTTAGGAAATGCCTCTGCGGGTTTTGCATTTAGTTCTGTATCTGATTTTAAAAAACAGTTTAACGATACACCTTTGAAACAACAGTTAGGAGTTGAATCAGTTATATCTTTTCCCCCAAACAATGGCAGTATAATGCTATAGCAAAATGAAAACATTTGTGCAAGGTAAGTTATAGTTTTGAACTAGCGTTTTCTGCAGGAATTGTAAAATATTCTGAAAATTTGGAACAGTAAAATTTTCCGCCTGCATTAGCCTTGAAAATTGTAGGATTGTCACGTTAATTATTTTTCCTAGCTACGATTCACTGTTGTCATGGTGGAAGTGTAGCTCTAAGAGTTTGTAAATACTTGTGGATATAGATTTCTTTTCAGTGGCTAAGGATAGAATTGGAAAAGTAAGAAGAATTGAGAGTGCTTAGCGGCAAGGTCAGCGTGGCGGCCTTCAGTCCTCTTACTTGAATCATTCAAGTTGCTCTCCACAGCTGGGATGCTGTTGGAAGAGCAATATATAGAAGGTTCTTGTTCTCTTGGCTACTATCGCTTCCTCTGGCAAGTGTCTTCTCTCCTTTGTTCCTGTTTCCATACCAATGAAACGAGGAGACTGCCATCTGCTCTTCCTGCCACACCGGGTGGTTGTGAGTGGAAGGCAGATCGTATCCGTGGACTTCCTTTGTAAAGTAGAAAGTGCTTTCCAAATGTGAGGTGGCATATTTAGAGTATATCTGTTCCTGTGTACTGTTTGCTTGTAGGTTTAAGTGGCGTTAGCATGTCTCCCTGAAGTCAAGCAAATGTGAAGTTGTTTGCGTTTATTTTCAATTTTACCGGTCCTGAGGCGAACAGCTTATTAAAGTTTAAAATATTATTTCTATTTTCCTTTTTTCTTCAGGATTAACAACTGTGTTGGTGAAGATAATCATTGGCTTTTTCTGCAGTTGTGTTTCTACACGGAACTTCTTACTTCCTACGCACTGATGTTTTCTTTCTGCCACTATTATTACTTTCTTCCAGTAAAAAAGCGTAACTTGGTAAGAAATGTTTATATCCATTCATGTTAGAACGACTGTGGCACACAGTTATTAACATGTGGTTCCTTTAAGTGCAGAAGACTGAAAACAAAAAGCAACAAAAATAAACTCCAAACTTGGTGAATTTTAAAATATATTGGGATTGAGAAAATAGACCCTAATCTGACGTTCCCTTTTAACCAAATCTATTTATGATTATTTATTAGGGTTGAGTGACTTTCTTGAAAAAGCAATGTATTAGATCTTTCAGTATATATGTTTTGGTTTAAAAATACCTACAACAATGAGAGTAAGTGAAAAATGTTAACTTCTTGTTTCCTTTCAGGAGTAAAAATAGACTATAATTTTTTAAAGTTCTCAAAGGAATGTTCAGTTTTCAAGAAAAAGGACTTTTCCCACCTGACTTTTAACAATAACGAAAAGAATTTTCAAGATCCTTTAAAAAGTTGTTATATATATACCATTGGAAACAGTGCTTTTCCCATTTTGTACAGGAATAACAATAGGATCTTAGTAGGGCTTGCCCCAGATTGGTGATGTTAGGGTGGTTGTGGGAGTAAGAGCAGCAGCAAGTCTTAAGTACTTGACCACGTACGTATCAACGCCATGCTGGGGGCACGGTTCCATTCTCACTTTAATGCACACAACAGGCACGGTGGGTGGGTATGCTTTTCCCCCAGTTTTATAGATGAGCAAACAGACTAGCAGGTTAAATAGGTCGTTACTGAAGGCACAAAGCTAGGAAGTAATTATTCAGCTGGTTTTCGTTGTAGAGCTGGGATTTGAATCTGATCGTGTGTTCTTGAATCTTCCGTGCTGTGTGTACAGTTGATGTTCAGCCTGATCTTGTGCATTATTTGGACTTGGATTGTGTTTTTGAAGTTGTGTGTGTGTGTGTGTGTGTAAGTCAGAGAAAGAGGCAGACAGGCAGACAGAACAGAAAGAAAACATACACAAGGGTGTGCATGTGTGTGTGAGGACGGAAGGGAGGGAGGGAGCAAGGGAAGAAAGACCAGAATCCTTGATGGAGAAGGGGATTTTTCTTTCCTATTTATATCATTTTATACTGTTTAAATCTTAAAAACAATAATCTCAGTGGTGGCACATATAATTAAATTTTGGAATAAGGGAGCGAAGGGCCTTTCTAAAGAATAAGGTCTTTAAGTTCTGTGTCTTTAGATCATTTTTGTATATATGATCATTTTTTTAAAAGATTT
This sequence comes from Ursus maritimus, assembly GCF_017311325.1. Classification (NCBI taxonomy): domain Eukaryota; kingdom Metazoa; phylum Chordata; class Mammalia; order Carnivora; family Ursidae; genus Ursus; species Ursus maritimus. The sequence goes on along the minus strand of NW_024424119.1, from coordinate 8,438,480 downwards.
ATTTATTTATTTTAGAGAGAGAGAGAGTGAGAGAGAGGGAGAGAGGGAATGCATGAGGGGGAAGGGCAGAGGGGGGGAGTCCCAGGCAGACTCCTTGCTGAGCACAGAGCCTGACACGAGGCTTGATCTCACGACCCTGACATCACGACTTGAGCTGAAACTAGGAGTAGCCAACTGCACCACCCAGGCGCCCCTATATATGATCATTTTGTATAATTAAAAGAGGATATTTGCTCTTGTTGCTTGGCTGTGTATATTAGTGGGGCCTTGTGGTGATTATGCTTATTAAATGTAGATTGAGCAATTAAAATCAGATACTAATAACTGAAAACAGTTCAAAACGGAGAACTTTAAATATGGGTGTTTGACATTTTCACGCGGAGAGTTTAGTGCATGCTAGTACTGTGGTTTCAGAAATGTTTCATCTTGTTTCTAGATTAATTTCTGGTATAATTGGCATTACACTTAGAATATGTAAAAGGTTGAACGTATTCCCCCAAGAGTAACCTGTTTCAAATAATGGAGCCTAATAAAAGCATTAAAATTGCCCAGTAAGATTAAGGTCGTAATTTTTTAAGTAGAGAGGGAGAGATACAATTTGGTGATGTTAATGAAAACTTAATAGAGGTTCTCTAGGAGGAAATGCATTGTAGTATAGTGGAGGGATTGGCATTTGAACCCTCCACCTGTTTTTATTAATGAAGTTTTACCGAAACACAGCTACTCTCATTTGTTTCCATATCGTCTACAGTTGCTTTTGGGCTACAATAGCACCTGTGGTTGTGATGGGGTCGTATGGCCCAAAAAACCTAAAACATTGTTGACTCCCTAGCTCTCTAGATTGGGTTTGCCAACCCTGGTAGTAGAATGATCTTGGCTTTGTAAACAGACATACCTAGGATCAAAGCCTGAGTTTTGTTATTATACGTATAACCTTTGACACCATGTTTAACCATTCTGAATTACAATGTTCTCTTCTGGAAAATGTGAATAATAAGAGATTAAATGAGATAACACATGTAAAATATCTGATATATAATAGACGTTCAGTTTATGTTATGCTTGACTTTATAAAAGCTCTTAGAAGGAGGAAACAGGTTTTTTTTTGCCTATTAATTTTTTTAAAAAGATTATTTATCTGAGAGAGAGAGAGAGATTATGCATGTGCATGCAAGTGGTGAGGAGGGGTAGTGCGAGAGGGGGAGGAGCAGACTCTGAATGTGGAGCCTGACATGGAGCTTGATCCCAGGACCCCAGCATCATGACTTGAGCCGAAACCAAGAGTCGGATGCCCAGCCAAATGAGCCACCGAGGAGCCCCTGGCCTATTAATGTTATGAAAATTTACAGACTGTTTGATAATATTGCTGGGAGGCTGATGACAGACTAAAGAAATTTCAGTGCTCAAGAATATTATGGTCCTATTTCACTGAAGGATTAACACATTTGAAATTACAAATTGATTTCCCTTTCCAGATGAAAGGTGGAAACTTTGGAAAAATTCTACCAATTAGAGGAAGAATCACTTTTTTTTTTTTAAGTGGGAAAACAGATTATAGGTGATAACAATTGAATCCTTAGAAATATATATAAATATTATATGATTTTATTAAATGTATATTTACATGCATACTGAATGTTGACAAAACACCAGCAGAATAGTAAATGTTTATTAAGAGATTAGCGGCACCTGGGTGGCTCAGTTGGTTAAGGGTCTGCTTCAGCTCAGGTCATGATCCCAAGGTCCTGGGATCGAGCCCCACATTGGGCTTCCTGCTCATGGGAGCCTGCTTCTCCCTCTCCTCCCCGCTTGTGTTCTGTCTCGCTATCTCTGTCACTATCTGTCTCTCCCTCTCAAATAAATAAAGTCTAAAAAGGAAGAGATTAAAAATGTAGGAGAAAATACAAAAAGTGGGTAGAAGCTGATTTTGTATGGTATAAGATAGAGGTATATATATTTTCATATATATCTTGGCATGTGGCTGTCCAGTTTTCCCAACACTATTTACTGAGGAGACTGTCCTTTTCCCTTTGACTATTCTTGATTCCTTTGTCAAAATTAATTGACCAGATATGCATGGATTTATTTCTGGACTCTCTATTTTGTTCCATTGTTTTTTTTGTGCCTGTTTTTACATCAGTATCATGCTGTTTTGATTACTAATGCTTTTTAATATAGTTTGAAGGCAAAAAGTGTGATGCCTACAGCCTTGTTCTTCTTTCTCAAGATTGGTTATTCGGGTTTTTTGTTATTCCATACAAATTTTAGGGTTGTTCTGTTTCTGTGAAGAAAATGTTGTTGGAATTTTGATAGGAATTGCATTCAAATCTGTAGGTTGCTTGGATAGTGTGGACATTTTAAGCATGTTTAATTCTTTCACTCCATGAGCACGGAATAGCTTTCCATTTATTAGTATTTTCTTCAGTTTCTTTCATCAGTGGCTTAGTTGTCAGATTTTTTCCTTCAATAGTTAAATTTATTCTAAGGTTTTTTAATTTTATTCTAAGGTTTTTTTTTTGATGCAATTATAAATGGGATTGTTTTGGGGGCCTGGGTGGCCTAGTCGGTTAAGCATCTGCCTTCAGCTCAGATCATGATCTCAGGGTCCTGGGATGGAGCCCCATGTCAGGATCCCTGCTTAGCAAGGAGTCTGTTTCCCCTTCTCCCTGTGTCCCTCCCCCTGCTCATGCTCTCTGTCTCTCTCTCCCTCTCTCTTTCTCAAACAAATAAATAAATAAAATCTTTAAAAAATAAATGGGATTGTTTTCTTAAATCTCTTTCTGCTAGTTTGTTATTAGTGTATAGATACACAACTGATATTGTATGTTGATTTTGTATCCTGCACCTTTACTGAATTAATTCACTAGTTCCAACAGTTTTTGGTGGAGTCTTCAGGTTTTCTATATATATCATGTCATCTGCAAAGAAGGACAGTTTTACTTCTTTTCTAATTTGGATGCCTTTTATTATTTTTTTTTCTTGCCTTATTGCTCTGACTTGCAGTACTAAGTTGAAAAAAGTGGTGAAAATGAGCATTCTTGTCTTGTTCCTGATCCTACAGGAAAAGCTTTCAGCTTTTTATTATTGAATATGGTGTTCCTTTGGGCTTGTATATATGGCCTTTATTATGTTGAGATATGTTCCTTCTACACCTAATTTAAGACTTTTTATCATGAATGGATGTTGAATTTTGTAGAATGCTTTTTCTGCTCTATTGAGATGATCATGATTCTTTTTTTTTTTCCATGCTACTAATGTGGTGTATCACGTTGATTGTTTTGCAGATGTTGAACCATTCTTGTATCCCTGGAACAAATCCTACTGGATCACGGTGTATGATTTTTTTAATGTATTGTTGAATTCAGTTTACTAATATTTTGTGGAGGATTTTTACATCTATGTTCATCAGGGATTTTGTCCTGTGATTTTCCTTTCTTATAATGTTGTTGTCTGATTTTGGTATCAGGTTAATGCAGGTCTTGTAAAATGATTTTGAAAGTGTTCCTCTTCAATTATTGTAATAGTTTGAGAAGGATTTGTATTCTTTGAGTGTTTGAAGCTATCTGGTCCTGGACTTTTCTTTGTTGGGTGGTTTTTTATTACTGATTCAATTTCCTTACTAGGAATTCGTCTCTTCAGATTTTCTGTTTCTTCATGAATCAGTTCTGGTAGGTTGTATGTTTCTAGGAATTTATCCATTTTCTTCTAGGTTATTCCATTTGTTGCTATATAATTTTTTATAGTAGTCTCATACGATCCTTTGTGTTTGTGGGGTGTCAGTTATAATGTCTCCTCTTTCATTTCTGATTTGATTTGAGTCCTCTTTTTTTTTTTTTTTGAAGTGAGCCTAGCTAAAGTTTTGTCTATTTTGTTTATCTTTTCAAAGAATCTGCTTTTAGTTTCTTTAATCTTTTCTGTTGTCTTTTTAGTCCCAATTTCATTTATTTTTGTTCTTATCTTTGTTATTTCTTTCCTTCTACCAACTTTTGGCTTGGTTCATCCTTTTTTTTTCCCCCTCGTTCCTTGAGGTATAAAGTGAGGTAGTTTGAGACCTTTCATTTTTCCTAAGGTAGTAGGCATTTGTTGCTGTGAACCTCTCTCAGAACTGCTTTTGCCGCATCTTCGAAGTTGTAGTGTGTTTAGTTTCCACTTTCATTTGCCTCATGATATTTTTTGATTTCTGTTTTGATTTCTTCTCTGACCCATTAGTTGTTCAGTAATATGTTGTTTAATCTCCACATATTTGTGAATTTTGAATTTTCCAGTCTTTTTTTTTGTAATTGATTTCTAGTTTTCTACCATTGTTGTTAGAAAAGATGGTTGGTGTGATTTCAGTCATCTTAAATTTATTAAGACTTTTTTTGTCCTGGAGAGTGTTCTGTGTATGCTTGAGAAGAATGAGTATTCTGCTGTTGTTGGATGGGAGAGTCTATAAATGTCTCTGTGATCTAATGCGTAGTTTAAGCCCAATGTTTCCTCGTTAATTTTGTGTCTGGATGATCTATCCATTGTTGAAACTCAAGTATTGAAGGCCCTGCCATTATTGTATTGCTTTCTATTTCTCCCTTCAGGTCTGTTAATATTTGCTTTATGTATTTAGGTGGCTCTATATTGTTTGCATAAATATTTATGAATATTATATCCCCTTGTTGGACTAATCCTTTTATCATTGTGTTGACCTTCCTTGTCTCTTATTACAGTCTTTGACTTAAAGTCTGTTTTGTCTGATATGAAAGTATAGCTACTTCCGCTTGCTTTTGGTTCCCATTGACATGGAATATCTTTTTCCATCTTTTCACTTATAGTCTGTGTGTCCTTAAAGCCAAAGTGAATCACTCGTAGGCACCATATTGTTGAGGGTTTTTTCTTTAATCCATTCAGCAATTCTTTGTTTTTGATTGGATAATTTAGTCCATTTACATTTAAAGTAATTAGTGATAGGCATGCACTTCATATTGCCATTTTGTTAATTGTTTTCTGGCTATTTTATAATTCTTTGTTCCTTTCTTCTTCTCTTGCTCTCTTCTTTTGTGATTTGATGATTTTCTATAGTTGTGTTGTGTAGGAATTGCTCAGCTAGTTTCTGGATTTCTTTCAAAGAGAATTGTTCCATATGTAGCAGAGTAGATTCAGTGTGTCCATGAAAAGAGTTGAGTTCGGGAGGCTTGTATGTCACCACTTTGGACTGGAATTCCTTTTTTTTTTTTTTTTTGTCTTTGTACTTTAGCAGTTATTCTGTGATGTGCTTCATTGTTTTCTTTGCATTTTTCCTCTTTGAGAGAGTTTATATAATTTCTTGAATCTCTGGCTTGATGTCATTCTTAAGTTACAAACATTTCTTGGCCTATGTTGCTTCAAATATTGCTTCTGCCAAACTTTTCTTTTGCATTTCTGGTATTCTGATTTTATGTACATGAGATCTCACTGCACTGCATACCTTTCAGTCTTTTCTGTATTTTCTTTCTTTCTTTTTTTTTTCTCTGTGCTTCAGAGTAGGTATTTTCTACTGACCTTTATTCTGGTTTACTGATCAGCTCTTCTGCTCTGTCTAATCTACTATCAAACCCTTCTACTGAGTTATTAATTCAGTTCTATTTTTCACTTTCAAAATTTTCATTGATAACTTTTTCATAGATCACTTTAGTGAAATTCTCCATTTGTCATCTATACTTTTGTATATTTTAAGTAAAGTTATTTTTATGTCTATGTCTGTCAATTTCAGCATTGGGATCTACTTATGGGTCTGTTTCTGTTGACTTTTTTTTCTTTCTCTCTTAGTTTCCATATATTTGGTCCTTTCTTCTGACATATCTGATAGGTTTTGTTGGATACCAGGCATTTTATATGACAAACTGTAGAACAGCTGGTTGATTTTTTCCCCCCAAGATACGATTTATTCCTTTTTCTTTCTTTTTCTTTTTTTCTTTTTTTTTTTTGGCTGGGCAATAAAGAGAAGGCTCATCTTGATCCAACCAAGGGTTTCTATGACATATATTTCTAAGGTTAAATAACAGAACATTGGTCTTAATACAGCAGTTCCTTTGAACATGACATTTATTACATTTATTGAAGTTTTGTAAGGATTTATGATTTAGGGGCTTTGTCTTTGTGAAGGACTACTTTCAGTTTTCCTTCTCTCTTATGATGTAACCCTTCATGAGTCTCAGCTGAAAAATTTAGGTGTTTTCTGTGGATCATGCCTTTTCCTTGTTCTTTCCCCAACTCTGTGAGATTACAGACAGCTCCGAGCCTCTGCTTGTGCTTGACCTTTCATACTGGTTATGAATTACCTTATGGTAAAAATCAGTGCAGAATTTAAGACTCACCTAGTGCGTTTCTATACTCCGGATCTTGGTCCTGTAAGCCATGGCTAGTTTGGCTGCTTCCCACTGTCTTCAGTCAGTTGTTTATTTATTAATTAATTGGATTTTATGTGGCTTTTAGTGGTGTTCTTATTGAGGTGAGTCTCATAAAACTGTTTCCCTCACAGATGAATTGGCAGCAGCATTTTGTTTAAAAATTTCTTCCCAAGTTAATTTTTTTTTTTTTGTAATATTTACTTATTTGAGAGAGAGAATGAGCAGGGAAAGGGGTAGAGGGGGAGAATATCCAAGCAGACTCCCTCTGAGCTCAGGCTCCATTCGGGGCTTGATCTCAGGAGCCATGAGATCAGGACCTGAGCCAAAACCAGCAGCCGGATGCTTAACTGACCGAGCCACCCAGATGCCCCACTTCCCAAGTGATTCTAATGTATGTCGCCTGGCTGTGCAACTCCAGGAGGCAACACCCATGTCATAGTCTATGTAAAGGGTATCCTGTGGAGTTATGCAAAAAGTGCAGCTCTGGTTATAGGGTTTGAGAACTGTTGTGCTGTAGGGAACGAGGCTTGGGATGGACTTTCAGTATAGGTAGAGATTAGCCAGGTGAGGAGATGAAGGAAGTCATTGTTGGACAAGAGAACAACTAAGGGCTAGAGGCAATAATTGAAATAATTGGTTATAAGGTCAAATCTGTTCTAAAATACTAATACACTGTATAGCAGATATTTCTAAGGTGAAATAATAGGACCTTGTTCTTACTGTAGCAGTTCTTTTAATGATGACATTTTTTGTATTTTTTCATAATGTAGAAAAAACTACAAGTAATTTCAGTACAAAAGTCACCATTATTACCATTGACATTAAAAAAAAAATAACATTTTGTAGTGGAATATTCTTCAAACAGCCCTGCCCCATCATTTTTTTTTTCTGTTTTTGCCTGTGTCTTTTTTATTTTTCTGTAAAACAAACAAAACTATAACCAGTTCTTCCCTTTGTGTGGAAAGCTGGCCAGATAGTGTCAGAAACATGTTAATTCACATTGTTACCCTTTCAATTATTTGGGATATGAAATAAAGATCCCCAGATGTCCCTAATTATCTTTGGAGATTGTATTAATGATCACTCTGCATCTTTCTTGTGGAAATATTAGCACAATTAAGGGATGCCATGGACTTTGACCCTGTGTTCTTCTGTCAGTCAAAGGAAGTGAAAGCTTTAGTTTGTGTTCTTTATACCCTTTCAGGTTGATAGATGGCAGCATAGTATCTTTTCTAGCCAAATTCTAAGGCCAAGTGCTTGTTCTCTGGGTGGGAAAAGAGAGTGTTAACAACTCTTCCTTCGGTTTTTGTTTCGTTTGTTTGTTTTTAAGGTAAGAGTGTTTATTTATTAAACAAAAGAAGAAATGGATTGCCATTTAAACTTTTTTGTAATGGCACTCAACCTGTATTCAGTAGAAAACTGGTGTATTTTGGTTAAGCTCAAGGAGAGGAGAGAGTTGAAAGAAAGCAAGTTGTTTATTTGGATAAGTTTTTCAAATGTAAGATGTCAAATTAGTTTGCCAATATAGTGTTAACTTTTGCTTTTTAAAATCCCTCTTGAAACTAATGTCTCATTTTAAGTAGTTATTGGGATGAAATCATTTTAAAGATTTTAAGACCTGTAGATTGGCAGTGATTTGGCATTTTAAATGAATAAAATAAATGGGTATTAAAGAAAATTTTCTTTGACCAAGGTCTGTATTTGACTATTTTCCACATTGTTATTTTAAATATTTATAAGCAAATGCCTAGTCATTTGGTATATTATTACAGTATAATGTATTTCATTTTATTGTATGCTAGCTTACCAAAAGCAACATTAGAAAATTATAGCTTTATAATTAAATATGAAGGAAGGTATCACTTTACTTAGCGTGCTTTTAAAAATTTATTATTCATGGATTCATGAATATATCGTTAGTCATATTTTTCATGAATTTTACGTTCTGTTATTCTGGATCTGTAAGCATTTGATTAGTGGGAAATACCAACTCACTTAAAATATCTCTGAGAGGGTAAGCAGTATGGTTCCCATTGTACAGAGAAGGTGACTAAGAGTTAGACAGGTCCAAAACTTGTCTAGTCCGAGAGTTACCACTTGGCAGGGGTATGATTTCAGCCCATTTCTGTCTGTCCCTAAGTCAGTCAGCATACAAGGATGCTCTTGTACTTTTTGTAATTTTCCCTAGGGTGATTTTTTTTAAACAATATTGTAGCATTGGGGTGATTTTTTTTTTTAAACAATATTGTAGCAGTTAATTTAAAAAATACAGATTTAAAAAAATGCCGAAGTGTCACAAAAATCTATTCTTTAGAGAAAGCTCATTGAATCTCCTGATTGGTGAATTCATACTTTGCTGTTTTCATTTTTCACTGAGGCGACCCATTTTTAGTAGCTTATCTAATATGAGGACTGTCAAAATAGACATTCTAAAAAGGCATTATAGTGGTTTAAATATTTTTAACAATAGGTACCTGCTGGCAATCTCATATTGTAGGCAATACTGTCTCTCTAGGTGAGAAAATCTGAGGTGGTTTTCTTTTTGGAATCCATAATCCGTAGCTAGTAATGTAGAGATTTTGTAGCTGATCAGTGTATCATACCACGTTAGTTCTAAAGTGACATCTTTTACATTGTTTTTGGATGGAGTGGATTCAGATAATTTGTAATTGATTCTTTTTTACCTGTTTTTGGGGGAAGGCTCAAAGCTAATATATTAACTGCATTTAAGGCTATGCGGAGAGTGACAGAAGGGAGAAGGAAGGGAGAGAATTTCAAAAAGTACACGCTGCCAATATTCAGAAGAGGAAAAGAAATAATGTTTAGCAGTCCAGCCAAGTCTTCAGCTAGGAAGATACATTATTATTATTCCAGTTAGCTCATATCTAATAGCGTTGCTAAGGATTCGATGTCAGATATAACAATGCCACAGAATTAGTTGTGTAGCTTTTTGGCTAACAAAGAGTAGAAAAGGCCAGAAGATTTGATTGCAGGTAGCTTCGAATGTTGGTAAATCTCTGTTCCTTCTATATAATCAATCTTAAAGTGTCCTGAGTACTTCTATTATTTATTGCTATTTAAAAAGTATTTTAGATTTTACTCAATAACCTTTGTTTTTTAGTATTTGTAAAGTCATTCATTTATTTACCGTGGTCACTTTAGAATGGATAAAATCACTGAAATATGTATTTAACTTTTTGGATTTGGGGAAACATAGTTGAGAGGAGACAAAAATAGTAAGAAATTAAGAAAAAATGAAAAGAAAATTATTTTTAATGCTAATATGATGGTAGTTTGGCATTTTTGTGCATGCATCCTGAAATGGTAGTAGAGATATCATCCCTTGGTAATTTTTTTTTTTTTGCTTTAAAGTAATAGTGTCAGATATATATTAGTTTATATTCATAGCAAAAAAAAAAAAAAACCAGCTTAAGAATACCCTATTATTGGGGCACCAGGGTAGCTCAATTGGCTAAGTGTCCCGACTCTTGATTTCAGGTCAGGTCTCCATCTCAGGGTTGTAAGTTCAGAAAAAACTAAAAAGAATACCCTATTATTCTAACAGTTGTCAGTTGAATGTGTCAACATATCCTGTGCTTTTAGTGTTGCATAGAACACAGAAACCTTATAATAATTCTTGACCTTGCCCTGCAATCCCAGGTCTACTGAATATATGTCTTCAGTAAATTTGTTTATATAGCTAATTATTTATGAATATTATTGCATAGCATAAAAGATTTAGCAGTTTTTATTTCTAAGAATGGTGCAGTCACTTTGAGTTTAAATGATTACAGCCTAGCAGCAATTTTATTGTCTCACTCATCTTTTTTTTTTTTTTAAAGATTGATTGATTGATTTTAGAGCAAGAGAAAGAGTGCACAGGGTTGGGGAGAGGCAGAGCGAGAGGGAGAGAGAGAATCTCAAGCAGGCTCCGCATGCAGGGCTCGATTTCATGACCCTGAGATCATGATCTGAGCCGAAATCAAGCGTCAGACACTTAACTGACTGAGCCACTCAGGTACCCATCTCACTCATCTTTTACCGAACATCATAAGTTAAGTGGTAAATGTACCAAGAAAATATGGTATCTTTTTTTTTTTATTGCTCCAATTTTAGTTTTTACTCTTAAAATATGGGAAGGCAGACAAAATGGTTTTTCTAAAATATTTTACCCTCAGCCATGAAACTGGCGTTCAGGTGCCAGTGCAGTTTGCTCCCAAGAAAACCGCAATTATATCTGCGTCAGAATTTCACATATCATCCTGAACCCTCTGATAGCCGTTAGTTAGGTGTGAATAATGATTTTTTTCATTTAGATATTAATTTCCGTTAGAGTTTAACAAAACTGAAAAAGTGCATTTTACTTGGGGGCCGGATGTGAGAGAGGGATGTGCAGAATAGTCCTGTAACTTCTTTGGGATATTGTGATCGAACTTCAGCTCAGGCTTATTCCCAGAAGTGCTGATAACTATACAGATGTAGCAGGACTCTGACTTCAGCAAGGGAAGCTGGTTTTGAAGCCATTTTGAAAATTCAAATCTGTATGCTTTAAATACCTCAGTTGTGATACAAGCTATTTTCATTTTTGAAAAATAGTGAAAACCGAAGCCCTTCCAGCAGTGCAGTGGGGGAAAGCGGGGGATTTTGTCCCCCAGAGGACATTGGTCACGTCAGCAGACATTTGTTCGTTGTCACAGATCTGGGGAGTGCATCGAGCATCTGCTGCTAGAGGCCAGGGTTGCTGCTAAAAACCCTACAAGGCTTCGGACGGTCCCCGACGGAGCACGATGTAGCCCCGAGTATCAGCTGTGCTGAGGAGGAGAACCTTCTCAGTAAGAAGAGGGTCCTAAACATCTCAGACCTCGTTAATTTTCAGATTAGCCTCATAAAAACACAGAAAATACTTAAAATAATAGCTTATAAATAAAAGCTGCTTCCTACTGGTGCTCTAAAAACTTACCATTTTATAATAATGCAAAATTATATTTGTAAAACATGCTTAGTTTTCTAGAAATTATGGAAAACACTTATTTAGGCATTTAACAAATATTCGTTAGGTGTCTACTGTGTGTCTTGGTCCCTGATCTAGGCTCTGACGATGCAGCAGTGAGTAAAATCAAGTTCTTGCTTATATTCTCATTGGAGGAGACAGGCAATAAACAAATGCATAACATGCAAAAAAGTATTATTAAGTATATTACAGTTGGGTAAGGGATAGAGATTAATGATTGATGATACAGTCAGAAAAGACCTTTCTCAGTACTGACACTTGAGCAGAGACCTGGAACTCAAGCAAGTCACTGATATTGGGAGGAAGAGTATTCGAGGGAGAGGAAAGAACCAGTGCCAAGACCCCCTGGGTGGGAGCACACTTGATATTTTCAAGGAACAGTAACAAGGCCAGTCTACCTTGAGTGGAGCAAGTTGGGGAGAAGGTAGGAGGAGCTGAATTGAGAGCAGTGAGGGATGGAATTAGAGGTTGGAGATGGGTTTTTTAAGGATGTTTGGTGGTTGGGACTTTGGAAACTATTGGAGGGTTTTGAGCATATTTACACAAATTCATTTACATTTTAGAAAGAAAATTGATCGTTGGGAAATAAATTGAGGGAGGACAAGGATGGCAGCAGTAAGACTAGTTGCGAGACTATTAAAATGTAGTCCAAACATGAGGTGATTGTGGGAGTGGTGGAAGTGTTCAGAAGTGGGCCATTATAGAAAAGCTAAAGGATTTGGTGATGATTTGGATGTGGGGTATGAGATAAAATGAAGATGATTCCAAGGTTTCATTGCCTGCACAACTGGAAGAATAGACCTATCACCTCCTGAGATGGAGAAGCCTGCAGAAGAGTTGGTTTTAGGAAGAAGTTAAAGATTTGGGTTTTATGTGTTTACTTTGAGATGCCTAATCCATATCTAAGAAGAGATGTTAACTAGACAGATTCAGGAATCAATTTCAGTGGAGTGATATAAGCTATAAATGTATGAGCTTTCAGCATAAAGATGGCATTTAAAGTCACGGGATCTGATAGATTTTCTAGGGAGTAAGTACACGTAGAGAAGAAAAGAGGTCTGAAGACCAAGCCCAGGGCACTCTTAAAAATTAGAAGACAGAAAGATGAGGAGGAATCAGAAAGGTGACTAAGAAAGAGCATCCAGTGAACCAGGAGGAGAACAATGGTGAAAACGAGTGTCAAGAAAGTTGATGGTGTACTGAGGGGAAGTTACGGCAGGGAGTCAAGTGAAGGTGTTGGAGGAAGACAGTGGTAGGTAGTGAAATGGTGGTTGGGTCAACAGATTGGCGGTCCCACTGATGTTGAGAATTTGTTAGCATCGATGACCTACAGGGAGTTTGGCTCCAAAGGTAGGAGGTGGTATTCAGAGTGTGCTGTGCTTGAATTTGCATTTATTTTATGGGTATAGTTATATGAAACGATATGATATAGGATTTAATCATAGAATTTGGATGAAGATTAGATTAGGATAGAAAATAAAATTGTTGAAAGAAATGAGTTCAAAGAATTCACAGACCCAAGTATTAGAAGACTTATTTGCTACATCATAAGTAGCCAAATCCAACTGTTGGCTTATTTTTGTTTAGCTTGCATCAGGAGGTGATGCCCCCACTGCTCTCTAGTTTTGTAACATTTTGGAAGTTTAAACGATAGCATTACAAGATTGCGAGATAGGAATGTAGACATATTATTCCATGTAAGCGCCCCTCTCTCCCTCTGTTGGTTTGTGTGGCATGTGTGTACATGTTGCCCGTGTGTTTCTTTTTCTGTGTTGATCTCCACCATTGCATGTGTGCAGCAGTCTCTGTAGGCAGTACTCTGCGTCTTCTCACATTGGGGGAGGAGACTCCGCTCTTTTGTCTAGCGTTCTTCCACATTTTCATTGATTCATTCAGTAAATGCTCACTGAGTACCTGCTGTGAGCTAGAACTGGTTCTAGGTTCCAGGGACGCGTCATTGAGCAAAAAGGCAGAAGTCCCCATCCTCAAGAGGTTCACCTACTACCGAGCGAGGGCCGTACATACTCTGGCAGGCAGTACATAAAGAAATAGGTATGTATCAGGGGGAGGTAAGTACTAGGGAAAGAAATAAAATAGACCAAGAAGGTAAGGAACGCTGGGATTTTCTGTAGTGTGGTCAAGAAAAAACAAGCAAATAGGCCCCAATAAAAATAAGCAAATGGGTCTGTAATAAGGTGATATTTAAGCAGAGACCTGAAGAAAGTGAGGGAGCAAACATGGATGTCTGGGGAAAGAGTTTGCCAGGAAGAACAAATGTAAACAGCCCTGATGTGGAAGTTCGCTTGGTATGTTCGAGAAATAGCAAGGAGATCAATATGGTGGGATCGGAGCGGCCCAGGAAGAAAGTGGTAGATGAGATCACAGAGCGGTGGGACTCCTCCTCTCTCCTTTTTTCCTTCTGTCTCATTTCCTTTCCTATAACTTTTCTGACACTTTTTGTCTCTCCTTTCATAGGCCATATGTAACTAAATTTTATTTGACATTTTGTTTTATGTATTTTAAAAGAGTTTTGTTTCTATTTATGAAATTAAGAAAGTATTTTTATATTGTGTATTTCAAGGTCACAACTTTCTTTTCAGTGTAATTTCATTTTCTGTACCTTCTGCATTGTAAAACACACACACAGAGGTGTGCACAAAAATAAAAACAAATAGCTTGGTGAATTATCACAAAGCATCTTCGAGCAATCCTTAGAAGATTTATTCTTTTTGTTATTAGACATAGTTCCTTTTCATTGCAATGAATATTACTATAAATTTATTCATGGTGCAGTTGACCCTTGAACAGCACAGGGGTTAGGGGAGCTGACCCCCTGTGCAGTTGAAAATTCATGTATAACTTTGACTTCCCCAAAACTTCGCTACTAATAGTCTTACTGTTGACTGGCAGCCTTACCAATAACAAACAGTCGGTTAACATATATTTTGTATAGGTATTATACACTGTATTCTTACAATGAAGAAAGCTAGAGAAAAAATGTTATTAATAAAAGCATAAGGGAAAGAAAATACACTTATAATATAGTAAAAAAAAATATCTGGATGTAAGTAGACTGGCTCAGGTCAAACCGGTGTCGTTCAAGGGTCAACTGTATTTCATTTAATATAAGACAATTTATTTTTCCATTCTATTGATGGACATTTACATTGTTTCCAGTTTGGGGCTGTTACAGAGAATGGTGCCAGAAAGCAACCTTGTTCATGTCTTTCCTGCATATGTGTATGTATTTCCCTTGGACTTGCAGCTAGAAGTGATAGTGTTCAAAGGATATATCTGTGTTCCTTTAGAGACTGTTACACAGCTTTCCAAAGTGGTCCTAGGAATTTAAACCCCCACTAGAAAAGAATGTAAGTTCAGAGTACTTCACAGCTCCACTAATACTCATTCAGGTCTTAAAGTTCGCCATTTTGCTGGCGATGGGCAGTACTTGATTGTGTTCTCATTTGCATTTCTCCAATGACTAATGGTGTTGAGCCCCTTTTCATATGTTTACTGATGATATGAATAGCCTATTTCATGCAGTGTGCCTGGGTAAGTATTTTGCCTATTTGCGGGGGGGTGCGTTATTTGACTTGTGTGTGTGTGCTAATTGTAGGGCGTTTTGGATTTGAGCTCTTTTTTTGAGTATGTGTGTAATAAATACCGTCTGCTCTCTAGCTTACCTTTTCTCTGGTGATATTTTTTGTTGAACAGAAGTTTTTAATTTTCATCTACTCCAACTTATCAGTCTTTTCCTTTTTGGTTAGTGCTTTTCAGGTTCATTTTGTCTTCCAAGTATTGTACTTTTTACATTTCCACCTGGAATTGATTTTCGTGTTTCTCATGAGGTATGCGTCAGGGTTTCATTTTTTTTCACAGATGGATAGCCAGTTGATTTAGCACCATTTATTAAAAAGATCATTCTTTCCACTCCACTCTGCGGTGCCGTCTTTGTCAGAAACCACGCCATATATGTGTGTATCTGTTTCTGGTTCTTTGCTAGTCCAATGGTCTGTATGTCTGTCCTTGTGGTTGTACCATGCTGTCATAACCGTAGTTTTATAGTAAATCTTGTTATCCAGTGGAGACTCCTCTTTTTTCATTATTTTTCTCCTTCAGGAGCCTTTTTAGTTATTTTCTCCCCTTCCCTCTATGAAATTAAATACTAAGGAATTAGATTTTGTCAGGTAGGATTGATTTGTGTATGGCCACAAAACTATTGAAATAGGTGATTCCCCCCCCTTGGAAGAACCAATTTTCTCCCTCCTTGGGGCCATATTACCTATATTCAGAATGCATACAGTAAATCAAACCCTCCCACCTTTTTCTTTTTTATGTAGGAGTGGTATGGTATTCATTGTGTTTTGTTTATTCCTATGAAATTTAGAAACGGCTTACTTAGCAATTTGTACAAATCAAACAAAGTAAAGTTAAAAAAAAAACTGCCATCATTAGACTATGTGCTTTGCTGGTGGTGGGTTTTTATTGGGATTGTATTAATTTTATACATCAGTTTGGATAGTTGACACCTTTAACAGTACTGAAGTTCCTGACTGTAAGCATAGTATAGCTGTAAGAAGAAAATTGCTTCAGGAAGAAATTGGAAACAGGAGGAGTTCTATAACCATGAGTGAGTAGTTAAAACTTTCACAAAGAATATTCACAGATTTACCAGTGAGTTCTAGCTCTATCAAATATGAAAGGAAACAATAATTCTAGTCTTATACAAACTCTTTTAAAAAGAACAGAAAAAGAGGAAACTCTCCCCAGCTTGTCTTATGTGTACAGCATATGTTGAATACATAACTTATGAAAGATAATGAAGAAAGAAAGAAAATTATAGACTAGTCTGATTATGAACATAGATAGACAGCTAATACACAAAATATTAGTAAACTGAATCTGGATATATATGTAACCAGCTTGATCAAGTTTTGTTTATCTTACGCATGAAAGGCAGTTTTTACATTAGAAAATCAGTATTTTTACCACATTAACAAATTAGGGGAAAAATCATGTGTACGTAGACAACCGTTTAGACAATGAAATTAATAGCAAAACCATTTATAATAGAATCAAGAAACAGGTAGTTCCCCTTAGTTAAATATGGCCAAAGAAGTACAAGACCTCTGGGGGGGAAATAAAAAGCTTAATAGAGAGAGAGAGAGAGTGTGTGTGTGTGTGTGTGTGTGTGTGTGTCTGTGTCTGTGTATTGTAATTTGAAAAACTAATTAAAATTTTTCTGGAAATACAAATGGATATCCATATAGTAAAAGTAAATTCAGACCCCTATAATTCACTGTGCATAAAAAGAATAAACATCAATTCCTGGTGGATTAGTGACCTAAATGTGAAAGGCAAAGCTATAAAGCTTTTAAAGGCTTTGGATGATAATATAGGAGAATGCCATTATTACCTCAGGATTGGGAAAGGTTTCTGAAACAGGAAATAAAAAGCACTGACAGAAAAGATTGATAAGTTGGTCTACATTAAATTGAAACTTTGGAGTTATCAAAATATACCGTAAAGAAAGTGAAAAGGTAGACTCAGAGTAGAAGGTATTTGCAGTAAACAACTAAAACACGGTAGTGTCCAAATGGTATGAAGAATGAGTCAGTTTTACCTTCAGGGTAGGGATGAGGGAGAGACTGGGATGGGGCACGAATGCACAGATGAAAGCTCTGGTATCAAATGTTCTCATTCTTGAGAGGGTAGTGTTACTTTTCTCCAAACTGAACTTACATCTTATACATTTTTCTGGATATGAGCACATTTCTTTTTTTTTTTTTTTAAGATTTTATTTATTTATTCGACAGAGATAGAGACAGCCAGCGAGAGAGGGAACACAAGCAGGGGGAGTGGGAGAGGAAGAAGCAGGCTCATAGCGGAGGAACCTGATGTGGGGCTCGATCCCATAACGCCGGGATCACGCCCTGAGCCGAAGGCAGACGCTTAACCGCTGTGCCACCCAGGAGCCCCATGAGCACATTTCTTAACAAGAAACGGGGAAAATGAAAATGATAAAGGAATACAGTTATGATATCCCTTTGCTAGGGCTGCCATAAGAAAATGCAACAGACTGGAAGGCTCACACAACAGAAATTCATTGTGTCACAGTTCTGGAGGCTGGAAGTTGAAGAGCAAGAAGTCAGCAGGTTGGGTTTCTCTGGACGCCTCTGTCCTTGGCTTGCAGATGGGCCATCTTGTCGCTGTGTCCTCACCTGGTCTTTCCTCTGTGCTTGAGCATCCCTGGTGTCCGTTTCTATAGGGACACCAGTCAGATTGGATTAGTGCCCACCCTAAGGGACCTGTTTTAACTTAGTCACCTCCTTCAAGGCCCGGTCTCCAAATACAGTCACATTCTGAGGTACTGGGAATTAGGACTTCAACATATGGATTTTGGGGGAGACACATTCAGCCATAACACTGAATATGTCGTCAAGATCTCGAATAGCAAAATGGTTCTTGTGATTTGGATAAAGTTTCCCAAGCCAATTTTTAGATCCCAAAAGTGCTACATAAAAAAAAAAAAAATCTAAAATAAAGTGAAGATGTTATGCTCTGAAGAACTTTGCTAAATGACCAAGATTTGGATTTAGTACTGAAGATGTTAATTATGTGTGTGTAATCTTGGAATGCAGTTGTGTTTTGAAAATGTTAAGAGTGATAAAAAGAAATTTCTTGAAGCATTTTACCGTTTTACACGAATACTCTTAAATATAAGTGTGCAACCAAGTGAATAAATGTAACATTAGATTTAGATCTTTCAGTCTCATCATCCCCAACATTTATAAATTCTAGCTGGCAAAATTTGTTTGAAAGCTTTTCACTGGGAGAAGGGAAGATGCTTTTTATTTGGTCATATATGGTATTTTTATGACACCAAGCTCTACTGTAACACCATATGTGCATTTCTGAAATACACCCTACTATGCAAAATTATGCAGTGAAAACCTCAGAGCTTATGGGAAGATGGAGGCACAACACTCAAGAACTTTGTCAGTGACACTCAGGAGGGTCAGAACCTAATAAAATCAGCAGCATGGTTTCACACATGTTAAATAGTTAAGAAATACATGAATACGATACCGAACTTGACACTTTACCTTAAAAGAGACCTGCCATGTTGTTGTGGCGGTCGGCATCAGACAGGTTGCAGTAAGTGACGTGCTGGGAAGTGACGGGAGGAGAGTCATCTGAAACCTGAGGGAAGGTGGTAATAGCGGACGTGGATGAGTGTGGCTCCTAACACACACGATCCTTTGTGGTAGTCGGTAGGTGTTCGGTGTGCGCATGCGTTTTGGGTATTCCCTTGGGCCTTAATTTAGCCGGGTGCAGTTTTCCGTGTTCATCTAGGGTTTCTCGCAGATGAAATCACACGTAAGCAAACACAGAATTCTTGTGCTCAAGTTGTTGTTTCATGTATCAACCATGTTGAAACAAATTTGTGCTTTCAGACAGCATCGTAGCAGAACGTACTGCACTTAATTTCTTGTATCACGCATAGCTCCATCTTTTCATCTTTACATGTTTTGTAAGGACTCTGTGTTAGGCTCTTTTCACTGAGCTTTTGAAATGACTCCCTAATATCTGAGTGCTGTACAGCGCCGTAAGTGTCTTGGTGAATTTCAGGTTTTTCCAGGCCAATGAATTGAGTGGTTTGGGTGTAGACTCAGATTTCTGCTTGGGTCTGGTGGGGGGTCATTGTGATACATCTAAAAGCATCCGTTCCTTTGTTTCAAGCAAGCTCCTTAGGTTCGATGACCTCCGTATTTTTGATGTTGCTACCAGCATACTTTTAAGCCTTGACCTGAGTCAGTGTTAAAAAAGCATGTGGGTGGTTATGTTTTGGGGGTCCTTCCCATTCATCTTTGCTTCAGGCCACTGTGGAAGTATTTCTGCGGAGCTTCGCTGCAGTAGGTTTCCAGAACCCCATCTCACTCTCGTCTAGTCTGTCTGCTTGCTTACAGAGTAAATGAAATGCTTCTTGTTTTCCTGTCTTTCCACCACTTTCTTGGGTTCACTTTCAAGACACTCATTTTTATGCTCATTTTTAAAGCCAGGAAATGAGCTTTCCCTCACAGCATTTACATTTTCCTTCCTGTCTAGGCATTGCTTGGTGTTTCTACAGTCTTCTGCCGCATTCCTGTTAGAGCATGTATCACACTGTTTTGGAGTGTCATAAAATTGGGTTTTCTCTCTCTAAATAAGCTGCAACTTTTTCAGGGCATGAACCATATCTTTCTCATTTTTACTTTTCTGTTACTTAGCGCAGTGCTTGGCGGTGGTGGTTAGAGTGGGTAAATGGATGGATGAGGGAAGTAGGCTCTTAGCTTGTTCACACAATCTTATCACCAGTGTTTCCCCCTCAGTTTGACTCAGTGACATAATCTCTGGGTACCTTGGTCACCTGAACTTTAATACCATGAATCAGGCTTGTACATTCAAACTCTTTAGCAGGATAATAATAAAATTTCCTTTTGTGGAACCAAAGATTGTACACTGTATGTTTTGTTTGTGTTTTTTGGAGGTTTTTGTTTTGTTTTTTTGTTTTTTGCTACAAACAGTAAGTAAGTGTGACTAATTTACAACTTTAGGATTAAGGTTTTTCAACACAAGAGTAGTAAAAATTCTATTTTCCGGCTTGCTACTATGAATTAAAAATAGTTATTTTTGAAATTTTAAAATATTTATATATTGATTAAGTGTAATAAAATCAAAAGGGGGAGAGTATTTCTTTAAGATAATACGAGTCAATGTTATGGGTTAATTCTTGACTGTTATTGCAATTACAAGTAACTTTTCAATTTGTTTTTAAGTCTTTATTCTCTCTTCTTCTTATAGGACCTCTTTGTTGTTAGACATGAATTGGCCATAATGAGACTAGCTGCCTTTATGGGCATTACTATGTTAGTTGGAATAACTGGACTTTTTTATACTCAACTAATTGGCATCATCACAGTAAGTATATTTTTTTAATGTAATGTATTTATGAACTTATCCCCTAATTACGAACTTAATTCTAAGAAGTGACAAGAAGTTTAGAAATTAAAGGAGAAAATTACCACATAGTCATTTATATATTTTTGTTTCCATATGCCTGTGTAATTAACGTAGTTACAATCGGTGTACAGAGTATATATACAATTTTGTATCCTGCTTTTAAAAATGAGCATGTTTCTATATGGCTACAAACTCATGTTTATAGCTTTTAATAGTTGGATATACTCTGTTCAGTGAATATAGCATATTTTAATTAACAGTTTTCCTGTTGATCAACGTAATCTTTTTTCTATATTACAAATAACACTACTTTGAACATCTCTTTTTCCTCTTTAAAGTATTTAAGTTAAATTCCAGAAAGTGGAGTTGCTGGTAGAAACATTTTATTAGTAACTGGGTCTGACTGGTTTTTTTTTTTTTTTTTGGCATGTATTTATTAGCCAAGTAGGATTTATCACAACAGAGAAGTTCAAAAAGTGAGAAAAATTATATTGAGTAAGGATTTAAAAGTTTGGTAATATACTGCATTGTGGGAGATGTAGGTTAAGGTTTTCTCCTATATCGTTGATGGGGGTAAATTGGGATAACCCTTTTGAAATTGTCAGTGTGTATCAAACCTTAAAATGCACAGTCCTTTTGATCAACCTCTACACATTTATTTTGTAGAAACTATTGATGTGTATGAATAAACATGTATGTTAAAAAAGATCTCCATTGTTATGTATAGTGTATGTAAACTTAAGTGTTTACCAGAATATGTTCAGTGAGAACAATGTACAGTAAGAAAAAAGTGTTATCAAAACTTAAGTAACAGTAATCAAAAAAGTACGCTACTGGCACAAGATACACATATAGATAAATGACATAGAATTGAAAGTCCAGAGATATATGTATGTAAATATAGTCAACTGATATTCAACAAGTGTGCCAAAACTATTCAATGGGGGAAAGAAAAGTCTTTTCAATAAATGCTGCTAGGATAACTAGATATGCACATGCAAAAGAATAAAGTTGGACCCTTACCTCACACCATATACATAAATTAACTCAAAACGGATCGTAGACCTAAATGTAGGATCTAAAACTGTAGAACTCTTAAAAGAAAACAAAGGAGTAAATTTTGGAGTAGGAAATAGTGTCTTAGATATGACACCAGAAGTGCAAACAACCAAGAAAAAGATGGATAAATAAAACTATAAACTTTTGTGCTTCAAAGGACACAATCAAAAAAGTAAAAAGGCAGCTCATGGAATGGGAGAAAATATTTGTAAATTTTGTATCCGATAGGGGACTTTTATATCTAGGTTAGAGAACTATAACTCAATACTAAAAAAACAGCCTAATTAAAACATCACCAAAGGATCCGAAGGCACATTTCGTTCAAAGATGTTATACCAATGGACAACAAATACATGAAAAGATGCTCAACATCATTGGTTATCAGGGAAATGAAAATCAAAACCATGATGAGGTACCACTTCATACACGCCAGGATGGCTGTAATAAAAAAAAAAAAAACATAGTAACAAAGGTCGGTCCGGACATAGAGGAATCAGAACCCTCACACACTGCTAGTGGGCATGGAAAACAGTGCGGACAGATAACAGTCTGGCAGTGCTTTAAAAAGTTAACCATGGAATTATCATTTCATTCAGCAGATCCACGCCTGGGTGTATCCCCAAGAGAAATGAAACGTATGTCCGTGCAAACATTTGTACATGAATATTTATAGCAACATTATTCATACATAATAGCCCCAAACTGAGAGCAATCCAGGTATCTGTTAGCTGATGAATGGATATACAAAATGTGGACTATCCATACAGTGGATGTTTATTCTGCCATAACAAGAAGTGATGTACTGATACATGTTGTAACATGTATGAACCTTGAAAACGTTATGCTAAGTGAAAGAGGCCAGTCACAAAAGGCCCTGCATCTGTGTGATTCCACTTATGTGAAATGTCCAGAATAGGCAAGTCTGGAGAAAGAGAAAGGAGATTAGTGGTTGCCTAGGGGTGGAGAACTAGATACAGGTAGTGGTAACTAGTGTCTGAATAAAATGGGAAGAATACAGTCAGAAGTGGGGGGAAAACAGATTTCTTATATAACCTGTGGTTGCATACTTTATAAGGTACTCATAATAACCTTTCCTCCCTAGGTTTTATAGGAAAAACATTAAACACACAGGAAATTTTAAAGAATTTTACAGTGAATACCCAACCACAATTAACATTAGAAAACTTGCTTTATTTCCTATCAAACTGTCAATCAACCTGTTATTTGTTTTGATACATATCAAAATAAATCAGAGGCATCAAATTGTTCACCATCCAAATCATTAATAGAGCTCAGTGCTTGTTTACATTTTTTCCCCTTCATGTTCTTATTGGCTGTTCATGGATTGTATAATGTCTCTTTAAATTGTTTTTATTGTTACTCAGCTTGAAATATTTTGCGGTATCTCCTGACTTCTCTAATGATGACAACTAACATGGTATTAATAACAGTGGTGAGGATGAGAGTAGGTCTTTGCCTAAAATTTTTTCTCTACTTTTATACTAATTCATAATTATAGTCTGTCTATAAGTGATATTAGAATTGCCAGATTATACTTGGCATTTTTTGAATTTTCACTTTTGGATTTACCAAAATCATTGGTATATATTTATATCTCCTGGAATGAGAATTCTCAGATTTTTTTTTCGATTTCTTCTGATGAATGACTGGAAATGGACATTTGGGACGTTGCTGCTAAGAGTACAAGTTACTTACGAGGGCCGTTGGGGTTTATAGCTGGGGGCAGCAATTTCCTTCTCCCCCAGCAGCCCCAGAAGCTTTGGAGAGTGGGGGGGGGGTGGCAACAAAAGCTTCAAAATCTTTTAAGAATCCCCACTCTGAAATTTGAATGTTCACTTCTGAGTTGACCCTAAAGTTATTTATTGAATCTCTTGGTTTTTAAAGGATGTATAATATCAGATTCTGTTCTGACTCTATTCCATATTACCAACATGTTAATATTTTTCAAATTGCATGATTTTTTTCTTTTGCTATGATATTGAAGAACATTTCATTGTCTAAAGCTGGGGAGGTTGGTTCTGATGTTTTGATATTTCTAAAACTCAGTAGAAACTACATTTGTTATATAATGCTTCCTCCAAAAGTTTCATTTCTTTCTGTATACATGTAGTACCCTCTCAGAATACTCTTCACTAGACAGTTCTGATGTCTGTAGAAATTATACATTTGTGAAACATTCAAAAAAGAATGCATACATTCATTAGTCCAGTCTTTACTCACCCTACTTCCTCTTGAATCCAAGTACTTTGAACAATTACAGTCAATTTCAATTCCATTTACCTGGGCTTTCATAGTGACCTTCTAGCATCATTCTTTTTGGATTAAAAAAAAAAATTCTTTTAAGGTTTCCAGAATGCACTCCTCTTCACATTGATTTAAGGCTCTTTAAGACTTAATTATTTAAGGTGGTTAAACCTCAGTATTAATTTTAAATCTAATGAATTAGTAGTATTTAAATAAAATAGAAGTTAATATTTTAATTAAAGTTAAAAATATAGAGATTTTGCTTACTCTTTTTTTAAATACAGTATGCTTGCTGTTTTCATTTTATGAAAAAAATTAAGACTATCCAGAGGAAATTTCACACCTGGGTGTGTTTTGTCATAATTTGAATCCATGTATCTCTCACAAATGTGAAAGAAGTGATGGATTTGTTAGGTAGCATAAGAAAGAAAAGAAGAAGAAGAAGAAATCACGGTAAATTTAATCCTTCCACTGAAGTCTTCTTCCTTCCCCTATTCCTGTACCCAAAGACGAGGAAGCATTTCGAGAAAACACTGGTAGGAGTATTATTTCATTATATAAACTATGTCATTACATAACTTGAATATAGGCCTATTAGACAACAAACAGGCAAAATAAATGCTGTCTTTTTTTGGTTTAGATTGAGGCTTTGAGGAAGCAACACATCTGTTTTCAGTAATTTTTTCCCCATTACTTGTTCTTACTTGGAATAAATAAATCATTTCTCTTCATGCGAAAGGGAAGATCCTGTCTTCTTATTGATAGTAGAAGGTAACAGGATAATCACAGTCATGATTATCTGATGTCATTTTAGATTTAGCAAGAGCAGATTATCTGTGACCCAGATAAAATAACTAGAAATTAAATTTAAAAACAGTGGATTTCTAATCTCATTTCCAAGGTTAAAAGATCTCAACACCACCAGATGTTTCTGTGGAATAGACTAATCTTAAAACCAATTTTAAAGGATTACCTTTGGTTATTTTTAGATTTAATTTTAGACATATGTTGAAATACATGTTTGTGCATTTTTACTAAAATTAATACCGAAGTTAAAATGTTTTCAAAGCAGTCTGCTTTGAAGCATTCTTTATTTAGAGAACAGATTACTCTAATTACTCCTTACTTAGCCCGTTTAGCCTTTTTTCTGTTTCTGTTTCCGAATGAAATGGATAGTGATGTTGTTATTAATGTAATTGATGTTGTCAGAATTTCTTATTGAGCAGGGGTTCACACACAGCCAAGAATAACGTCCATTCTGATGAGCACCAGTACTAACAGTGCTGGATGATTGTGTTAGTCATGTTTTCAGTCACTGGGCTTGGGGAGAGTTCATCAAGAAGCGATGTAACAGCTGCTGCAGCGCCTTCTGGTGAGGCTCTGACAGTGAGCTATTGTGTACCATGACACCGCTCTGACAGTTTATCTCAATTTTGTATACAAGCATTTTTGTTTTCTGGGCACCGCGGAGTTTATATAATAGCTCAAGCTTCTGATGGCGTCTCTGGAGCATAGTGCTTTTCTCAGTTGTGGGGAGGTTGAGGGTAGGGTGGGGAAGATGTATTTCGCTGCGATTTTGTGCTTTAAATTCTCCAAGAAAAAAACTGAGCTTTTGCATTTGGTCTCACAGGTACTGTTGTTGGACTCTGCTTGGATTCCCAAAGATAGCTTAAAGGAAAGCTTTTCAAATTAAAAGGGGGGAAGTGTCCCCCCACCCCCCACATACTGACTCATGGTTACTTAAATACAGAAAGAATCACCAATGCAGGGGTGACTTAATTTTAACTTGGTTATCTTATGCAGTGAGAAGTATCTGACGTTCAACATGTTCAGTTAGTTTAAATGAGATTATCTATTAAATAGCGTTCTCATTAATCAGACAGTTAGTGGGCTTAACCTGCCTTTCAATATGTACCCAGAAATGTAGTCCTGAGATTATTAATCCTTAGAATTAAATTTTGCCAAGTATCCCACTGAATCAATGCGGTGACTTAGCATCATTCAGTACAGTCTCTGTACAAATTATGTCTGGTTTACTCAACTCCAGATCAGCGTTGCAAATATGGAAATCATCGTTAATTATGCTGAGCCCAGCTCACTTAACGTCTTTGTAAAGGGCGCTCTGTATAGCATTTTCTTTTCTTTTCTGAATTATATGTTTTATTTAAGAAAAACAAAACATATTTCTAATAAAATACTTCTAGTTGTAATATTACATGAAATATCTTCTCAGTGGCTTTTAAAAACCTAGAAAAATCATTAAGACTTTAAGTGCCATTTCTTATATGCTTTTAATATTATACACGAATATTAGCTAATTAATATTTCTTTGAGCTTTGAATATATAGAGCACTTTATAGAACCTAGTTTCCCCCTTGCCAAGGAATTAGTTTAAATACATACTAAGTTACACTGCACAGTAATATGCAAGTATTCTTGTTAAAAAATGCCTGCTAGCATCACAATTACTCCTTGTGGGATCGGATTGCTCTTCAGCATAAACATGTTCTTTTGTGAAAAATAGATTTATGTTTATCTCTCTGGCTCAGTGTCATGACCTCCTCGTATTTCTGATAAAATTACAAGTCATTACAAACTATTTCAATCTATGGCTAGAAGTTCTTCCATAGGAATAACTGCATTTTAATTTTCTCAAAGCATTACTAATTGCTCTAGTGATTAAATCGATGCCTTTTTTAGTAAAGAAGCTAAACATTTTACTTGCATTTTTACCCAAACATTCATCTTACTTTCTCATGCTCTGAATCTACATGAATTTTTTATCTGTTTAGAACGTTGCTGTAGGATTGGAGAAAACGCTGAATCCGATACTTACAGTGAACTTGTACATCTTTCCCACAACGATTCGTGTGCTTCTCTCTGTCACATTTTGTCAATGTATTAGTTACTCCCTAAATCTCAGCCAGAGAGGCACATTAGACCATCTTACCAGTATACTGGTAACCAAAAATCTTATTGGAAGTATAATTTTGTATTAAAAATGTAAGAGTAGTTGACCTGGAGTGTTGATTGGGAACATAGTTTCCAGCGGTTTCAAATATTTAGCATAAGGTTTACTTAAACAATATGTTGCTGTATGTAACCATTCTATTCTCTCTGGCATTCTCTGTGTATTTCTGTACAGTTATCTTGTATACCTGACTACTTTCACTATACTGTAAGCTCCTTGATGCTAAGGACTGTGTTATAATAGGTCCTTGGTAAATTTTTGATAGATGGATAAATGAGTAAATGAATCCTGGTTTATGTACATAGAACTTATTTTTTCAATTGTATTATAAGCTCCTTTGTAGACATGGGGTTATATCTGTGTAGTCTCCCGTAGGCCCTGTCATTTTATCTTTCATTATAAAATCCACCTTTTAGAAGTTATATTCTGATGTAATTGAGATATTATATCTCTAAGCCCTCTCAAAAAAGAGTATATATAGTAGGAAGCAATATCAATCAAAGGTATAGTAGGCAATATCAGTAAAGAGTAGGACTGCCATTTATTGAGGAGTTATTAAGGGCTCTAACATATAGTAACTCATTTAATACCTATAAAAACCTATGAGTAAGGAATTATTATTTGAAAATTGATATACAGAGTTTTAGTACCTTTCCTAAGGTTTTATACAGGCAGAAAGTGGCTTGGTGAAGAGAAGTACAGGAATTATTTTGAAAAGAGATTTTCAGTGACTATACACGTAAGATCTGCTGCCTTCTCACTTTGGTTGCATGATTGATTAAATGTTTATGTGAACTTCAGCTCTCTGTTAAAGATATAGCTGGTCCTCTGTTGGAGATAGCTGCTTAAAGAACCGATTATTTTGAAATATAGTGAGTCCTGTCTTAATAGAAGGAGAGAGAGCTATGATTAACAGGAAATGTTCTCTCTTTGGATTGCAGTGAAAAAAGTTAAGGAATGATGCTATTTCTGTCCATGTTCAGTGATTTTGGTGCTGCAAACATATATTGAGTACCCACTCGACGCAACATATGCTGCTAGGTGATATGCAAGGTACAAAGCTACTGTCCATACGTTGATAAGAGGTGCTGGGAAGTCAAACAAAAGTCTGTCTTAAAATTAATAGACATTAGTAATAGATAAAACAGGTATATAATCTCTGGTTGTGAAAAAAGTTCCTGAGCAGTTTTGTTAACTCCAGATTAAATCAACAGAATCACTGAATTAGGTATGTACAGCAGAGTAAAGTAAGAATAAAGAGTATAGGCGATCAACGAGGTTAGTTTGAACTGTCTTCATGTCTTTGTGATAGAATGCTCTTAACGTGCATCAAGTTTTCAGTTTGGCAGGTGGAGAAAGTCCATTTTGAAAATGTTTCCAGAGTTAGGT
Organism: Ursus maritimus; assembly: GCF_017311325.1. Classification (NCBI taxonomy): domain Eukaryota; kingdom Metazoa; phylum Chordata; class Mammalia; order Carnivora; family Ursidae; genus Ursus; species Ursus maritimus. The sequence goes on along the minus strand of NW_024424119.1, from coordinate 8,410,423 downwards.
CCAGAAGCAATGACTCCTACCTTCCAGACTTAAAAGCGATAGTCGTATAAACCAGATTGACTGTTTATTCCCTTATGTGCAGTCGTCAGGTGTGCCAAAGGACTTTCCAGCACATTCTTTCTCCTGTACGACAACATATATGGCAGTGTTGCTCAGTGAAAACGAACTCAAAGCAGGATGAGTCAGTTGGATGGATTGTATCATCAAGCTGTCTGTTCCAAGAGGGCCAGATTCTCAGGACTGCTAACCAGGAAATGTCTGGTGATAAATTCTTGCTCTCTGGCCCCCACTCCTCCTAATTTTTCTAACAAACAATAAATACTTTCCTCCGTTAGGAAACTTTTTTACCCCCTATTCCAGATATAATCTTATTAGTTAGGATATTTTTACTTACCTTCTCAGATTGAACCTGAAAGATCACTTCTTAGGATAAGATCAGCCAGCAGGAGAAGATTAAGTATCGGTTGATAGAATAGGCAAGGCCCACATAGGTCTTGCTGTTTCCAGCTTATTCTTTTTTTAGAAAATAAACTTTCAGGTTTTAAAATAAGAAAGCAGAGGCGCCGGGGTGGCTCAGTTGGTTAAGCATTGAACTCTTGATTTTGGCTCATGTCATGGTCTCAGGGCTGTGAGGTCAGGCGGCATTGGGCTCTGCACTGGGTGTGTAGCCTGCTAAAGATTCTCTCTCCCTCTTCCTCTGCCCCTCCCCCCTCACTTGCATGTGCTCACTCGTTCTCTCCCTCTCTCTAAAAATAAAATAGGAAAGGATTTTCATGTGTCTCTTAGTTATGTGGATTGATGGAAGTCCTAGGTGTTTTGGTCATAAGACCCATCATCGTGACATAAATATTTTTCTGGACATAAGATACCCTGATTGTAGACAATATACCATATATAAAACCTTGTTTCTTATCATTCTTTGAAGAACGAATTTTTCTGGATAGCTGAGTTTTATGTATAACTAAGAATTTATAAATTATATTTCTACTCCTTAAAGATGGCAAATATCTTATTGGTCATTTCCCGATGGTCATTAAAGGTATTGAATTTTTTATGCTGAATGAAGTTATCTGCACCAAAATCTATTTTAATTATTTTTAGTTCATTTTTTCTAAAATATTCCACATTTCCCTGCTTTGCAACACACCCAAAAATGTATATTAAACCTCATTTGGCACTTCTGGCACTAGCAGTTTTCAGTGTTCTCGCATTAGGAACCCGGTCTCCTCCTCTAGTTTGCAGTTCTTCCTGTGTTTGCAAATGTGATAGCAGGTTGACTTGTGTCGCTCTGAGCATGCTCTGTAAGTGCCAGGGCCATGTTTGTGCCATGTTTGGCTATTCAAATACAAATCGTGTTTTTTTTTCTTAGAACGGTATTCTTGATAGCTGAGTTTCAGACAGAGATAAGCATTTGCTATTTCTAGAGAGGGGGGAAAGAGCCTTTTTTGGCTAGCCTCACAAATCCTGTTCAAAAAGTCATGGTAAACATCACATTCTTTGATAGAAAAACCATCTGTTTATGATGACTTAACAGGTACTATTCTACTTACTTCTTGAACCAGATTCTGGAAAGATGTCAAAAGCACTTGGAAATAAAAGCTTTTTGCATATGAAGCCTAAATCCAAAGTCTTCGAGATTGATTCTTTTATTGCCACAAATAAGTACCTCAAAGTTTTGATCAAACGGTAAACTTATGCCCAGTAAAAATTTCCTATAATCATGGGTGTAGTAGCCTGACTTTGTAGTCGCCTGTCTTATCCCGAAATAGTTTGTAAGTATTATCCACAGCTGTGATTTGAGGCCATTTACTTACCTGTCCTGTCTTTTCCTTGGCCTGGTTGCACAAGCTCCCACAGTGTTTTGGGGCAGCGTGTCACCCGTCAGTGCTAAGAACCCGTTCAAATTACTTCATTCACTTTCCGTGCAGATGTGGAAGCAGAGGCCCCACTTTCCTCCAAGCCCATGATCAACGTCCTCATGTATTTGCAGACTGTGTTGTCACAAAGTGAAACGTTATTCTGAGGAAATTATGCAACAGAACTGAGAAAAGTTAATTATAAATAGACTTGTCATTGGATACCATGAATTTCAAAGCATGATAGGAAAACTAATGAATATGGAATATGTGGCGAATCTACAATCTTGTCACCAATTCCCAGGAAATATGGAAGTGAAACTGCTATTGGTGACTTTGTCATCTAAAAAAATAGATTTATTTTCTCGTATGTGGGCTAGCTATAGTTATTCAACTATTCATGCATTAAGAACTGAATACTGTGAGCTGTTGATGTTAAGTGCTGTAACAAGATTTTTCGTTTGTTAGTATCATTGGAAGAGAGTTCTACAGCCAAAGAAGTCCTTGGGATTGGAGTCGGCACCCCAGATATTTGCATGAGTGGTTCCGTTTAATAACAGTGTGGTCCCCCTGCCGTGTGTGAGCAGCCTCTTGAAGGAGAAGATAAGAGGAGGAAAACTTCTCTCACTTTTTCCATAAACCTAAAAGAACATATTTTCTTTTGTAATACTTTGAAGTATGTTTAAAATGTAAATATATGTCTAAAATAAGATTGTGTGATTTGTGTTTTGATTTTCTGGCTATTACTTACCACCACAGTTTCTCAGTCTAGTGATGGATTTTCTCTTAATGTAAGTGAAGCCAGCATGTCTAGAAACGGTCTTCTCTTTGTTGAATCGTTTCACTTGCATATTTGTGTTAGAGCTTTATAGAAAACAAATTGTATTATTAGGAAGATCCTGATTTTCCTGTTAAAAAAAAAGGAAATATTTCACTCTAGTTTTCAGAGTAATAGATGCTGTAATACAGCAAAGGCGTACCTTGCCTTGTTGGTTTTGTGTTTGTTTATGGAAATCCAGAACCAGTAGCCCTCTTTAGCTCTTGGCGGTTTTCTGTTCATGAGTGCCTTCCATTCGTCATTTTGGTATTTTTAGTGCATATTCACTGACGGTTGAATTAAAAATAAATCCTAGACTTTTAAAAGAATTATCAAAGAAAGCAAATGTAATAAAAGGTTATATTTTAATAAAGTGAGACTCCTACAATTTTTGTGAGGTTTTGTAATTGAATATTTTTTTCTTTGGCACAGTGTAATGTTCATTCTGTTTTTGTCAAGGGGATTTCAGCAATGTATGCAGTTAATTTAAAATTCTTAGTACCCATATGTAAACTGTTTAAATCTTTAGAATATTCTCTGAATATGATGAAAAGCCTCATAAAGTAGATATAGAATAAAGCCTTGATAACTTTGTTCCATCTGAGTATAACTTTTCTTTAATTTTTGATAGGATACAACATCTATTGAAAAGATGTCAAACTGTTGTGAAGAAATGTAAGTATAAACGTGAAGTCTGTAGTGCTCTTATTTAAAAATGGAAACAGCTGGCCGCATTTGAAAAATGTGTGCACGTAGTGGAAAGATAACATAATGATGGCTTTTTCTTGGGGCCCAGTCTAAGGCCTGAGCTAGACAAGCATAATCCAGTCTTCCAGTAGGGGTCTTCAAGCCATGATAGTTTTCAAACAAAATAAGTACTGATCTTTCTTGTTCCTTGTCTAACTAAAGTAAGTTAAATTATTTGTCCCGAAAGTACATCAAAAGAGATTTGCTACTGTGTTGTTGACACACATTCTGTTAATCCCGAGATTCTCCTCTGCTTCAAAAGTTGCCCTAGGTTGATTGACGACACAGATACAATATCTGCTATCCAGAGTTAAAACTCAGCTGCATGCCAGAATGAAAGAAAAGCTGTATTTGTGATGCTGGGACACAATTCATCAGAGTCCAGTAATGGATCCCCAGCCAACCTGTATTGTTTTAGCTGACTGAAGTGCACCATGGGAGTGCTGTCTTTCACTAATAATGCTGTCTTCTGCAGATCGAGGCCCCGAAAGCCATGGCAGCAGACCTTCTCAGAAGTTTTTGGCACTCGTTGGAAGATCCTGTGGTTTATTCCTTTCAGGCAGAGGCAACCACTGCGAGTTCCCTACCACTTTGCCAATCACGTCTAAACAGATGGATGGTGGGCACAGATGGGTCCTCCATGCTGGAAATGCGTTACAGGTTTTCTGATAATAGAACTATGACAGTCTTCAAGTCAATTAAAATCCACCCACCAATCTTAGGCATCATAATGTGCCCCAGGCTTTATTTTAATAGTGATCTTGATCCTGTTGTGGGACTAATACGAGATCTATATTTAAGTTTTAAAGCATGTTTACTTTTAAATTAGCTTTCCACAGGGGTTTCTTTAAATGCTTTTGTGATTAGACCCCAAAGGCAGTGATTGAGATAAAATAATTGTACATAATTTTTTTTAGTACTGACAATGTTATAGATTTTAATTTATGGGAAATTTCAGATGTTTATTTAAATCTTTCACTCTTAAGCAGTACTAACCAAATCTGAATTTAATTCTTCGGGTTTACAAAAGTTGATACACCTTATATTATATGTAAATTTTCTTCTTCAAATACATCATAATTTAAATAGCAATACTGCCTTTTGTATGTGCTGCAGGATTTTTTTAATGCAGCATAGAATTGAACAACAACAAAAACCAAAAACAACAATAGGAAAAGGGCAGTGTTTTCTTAGAAGTAGCTCTCTAATGTTCTCTGTTTTTCTCTTCGCTAAAAACAAAATAAAAACACCACTAAAAACACCAACTACCTACCTTATTTTAAAGGAAAGATTAATTTTTTCCATATTAACTTTCCCACTTCTTTTCCCTGCTGATGTAATTATTCGTTGTTAAAATGATTGCTCCAAGGCAGAATTTTTGACCACACAGCATGTATTCTATTTTACCCTAAGATTTTGATGAGTAAAAAGGGTAAAGAATTTGCAATAATTCCACAGGTACCTTTTCTAGTACAATTATATTGGAATGCATATGTTTTTAAAATGCTAGTGTACCAGATAATATATAATGTACAGTGTAAAGAGGAATATTGTGCTTTTGAAAAACATATATATATGTGTATATATATACTTTTTACTTTTATTTACCTACTAGTAGATCTAAAATTACACATTGAAGGTTTATATGTAATAGATATTGGCCAACTAATAATGAAATTTTATTTATAGGAAGTTGCTAGTAAAAATAAGTAACTTTTGTATACCTATTATCACCCAAATTGAAATGAAATTTTAATCAGCCAACTATAAATTTGGATTGAGAGACCTTTTGTTAGTAGCTAATGGTAAGAAATGACCTTAATATAAGAAAATATAATGATCTCTATTTATCATTAGCTTATACAAATTTAAATTGCTAATGGTGACGTGACGGTCTCTTGGAAACCATAGAAGATTTGTGTGAAAAGACATTTAGTATGCTTTGAAAAAAAATTCAGCTTTTCCTTTTTTTTCCATTAGAATACTGCAAAATCCATATATCTTTTTAGAAAATGTATGTCCTCACAGTCTTTGCCTTGAAGAGAAGATTGAAGGGGTCTGCTGTTCTTGGAGCATATCTGTATTTTCCTTTTAGTTAGTTTTGAGAGTCAGGAGTCACACCTGAGAAATCATGAAACCGAAGATTTCCATTGTCAGCCAATTAACTATACTGTAGTTAGTTCTTTCAGGAATTGTAAATATCTTCTAAAATAATTGAATAAGCTGTTCTCAGAGATATAAATACCATGTCTTTCATGTTCTGACTGCAGTGCTTTATTATTTAAAAATTTAGAAGTGGCAGATGAAAATATTTATTGGTGCTGATAAGATGCATAGTAAATTTAATCTGAGAAGTATATTTATAGAGCTTAATGAACCACAAAATTAGTATGTTCGTGTCAGGCAACTGGGTTGGGTTTTGTGCAAGTTAACATGTTGACCAAATCTGGTCTGGTGACAGAACTGTTATAGGGAAGTAATGTGTAGGTACATAGATAGATATCAGTCAAATGCCTTATGCTGTATACATTCCTGTCAAATGAGACCCTTGAGGAAAAGCAAAGCCAACTGTGGGCCTCCCCCCCAGAGAGCTTTATGGACATACTGTTACTTCATATAGTAGCAGTAGCTACCGTGGAGGTGGCTGGGAGGTCCTCAGTACCAGCCTCCGCCTCAGCAGTGAGAGCCAGAGCTGGTCCCTTTCCCAGTCCGAAGGTTGTCTTTGTTTTTCTTAGATACACCACTTCTAGGCACATTTTCTTCCCTCCTCTGTCTTTACTCTTCTTGGTCCTGATCCCCCACTTGATTCCTCTAAATGACTGGGATACAAACCGATACACTAGGCAAGGCATATATTTATTTTGTTTGAATGGCAGAAATGCTATATATCAATCTATTTATATAAGAATCTATATTAAAGCATATCTGTATATACTTATGCTGTAACTTTCAGGACTCTCAAGTGAGCACACCTAACTGGGTTTATAATTCTTGTGCCACGACTCGAAAGAAACCAACCGTCAGTTTCCTAGGGGGTGCATTAAGTCTAGTTGTGTTCTGTCTGCGCCCTCTTTTGGCTAATTGGTGTAATTATACTGTATCTAGAGACACGGCACCACATTAATTGTATAGCCTAATTCTGAACATGCTAGAACTTAGAGGAAGTGTATGTACAAAAATGTAAGGGTTTATGAAAATCTGTGTTCCAGTTTATGATGGCGACGTCTAGTTCATGTAAGTGTGGTAACTACTTTGCTTCATTTAGGTATGTTCTCATTATATTTTTTTACTCTCAGTTAGAAATTTCTATCAGATCAGGATAAACAAATGCAAACCAGTTCATGAATTTTATTTTAAACCTTACTTGGCAAATTCAGCCCTTAGAATTAGGAAAGACATTACCTAAAATGACCAATTTGTTACAAACCACAGAAACTTACTGTAGTTCATCAGCAAGCAAGTACCTAACGTGTTTTAATGAATATATTAAAAAAAATACATTTAGTTTTTTAAATCTGTTTTGGAATGACTTTTTTTTTTACTGATTCTACTGCATTACAAAAATAAGAGATTAATAATTCTTTCTATACTTTTCTTCATTCTTTTTTAACTCTCCTGTTCAGAGTTATAGCTGTAACTTTAGTAGACATTGTGTTATGTATTTTGGATAACCTTGAAAATAAGTAATGATGTTGAGCATTAGAAAAGAGTTATGAGCAGTGGGATTGCTGATGTGATCTGTTTGTTGGAAGAAGTATTTCCTTATAAACATTCCATTTCGTTTTAGGCAAAATATGTGTTAAAGGATGCTTTACATCAGCCAAGTTTGTAGTTGGGCTTCTGGAAATGAAAGGTTTTTAACTAGATGCTCTAGGTTACACCTCTTGAACAATTATATTTGTTGTTGTTCTCTTCTGTAAACAAACATGTTTACGGGCCCAAGATTACAGGCCAAAATTGACTGAGTTCAGAATCCCCCAAACAGTAGGCATTTGGTTAAAGAGCTTTTGGTACTTTGTAACCAAGACATATAGTTTTAAAATATATGAAGGTGTTCCATTATAAGAAAAATACTATTTTACTCAAGAGTTGTATAAAAAAAAATCTGTGGTTAACATAAGAGATAGCTGTATTTAACATTTTAGTTAATGTATTAATCTGTTTAAACAGAAGAAAGTGTAGTTTACTTTTAATAGTAATGGAGTTGGAGCATGTAAACATATATAACGTTCAGTATAACGACTAAGTTAACACTTCTGGCAGACTGAATATCGGTGAGTTTTTGCTAATGCTTGGAATGGAGGTCGTTTTCTCGAAGGGTTCTGGCTGATTGTAACTATTTGTTGTCAGGCTTCTTCAAGTCACTTCCGTAAAAGTAATTACTTGAAGGTGTGTTTCACCCAAAAGAATATCTTATTCCTGAATGCTAATCATGAAGACTTAGGTTAGAATAACACTTCCAACCAGGAAGTGTGAAGTAGTTTAGAGTATGGCCACACAGTTTGCCATGTATTAGATCAGAGGGCAGTTTGAGTGTTCTCCCGTGTGTCGCTACGGAATCAGTGTGTCCAGCTCCGGTTTACAACGTCACTAATGTGAACAGAGCTGCTAGTCTCTCCCTGGACTTTTTTCTAGTCTCTAACTAATTCCCTTGTGCTTCATGTGTGAATAGATTATCTAGCTCAAGTTTACTAAACTGTTGCTGCTTCATTAAAGAAATTTTTGACATCACCTCTAATATATGTAAATACACCTAGAATTTATTTGGGAAAGCTTATACTTACAAACATTAAATAATTTACTAATAGATACAAGCATTAGATTTTATACCCAACCTACTCTTGCTTTTGAAAATGTAAGTATTAGCAAATGTAGTTAGTCATATACATTTAGTATATTCTACTTGCTAGTGTTATTAACCATATAATTAACAGTTCAATGAGTGTATTATTTAATGTCTACATTTGTTACCTTCTACTCTAAGAATCATCCTCAATTTATCTATAAATCAAAAATTTCATTGTGCTCTGAATTTAGCCGTTCTCAATTGAATTCTAGAATATTCTACAGTAGAATGTGAGAAAGTAATAGAAGCAATTTGCTTAAAGTATTTTGAACCCATGTTGTTATTTTATATATCAGCCAGTATTTAGCATTTCTGCTGCCTTTGGGATGATGATGGTTTAATTTCAGGAAAGTGACTGTTTTCTCTGATGTCTCCTTTCATTATCATTGTGCAATTTTTAACAACAAAATTTACTACATTTTTGTCTGTTCTTCAGATGTTGTAATACTTCCTGCTAGTGCTGATTTGAAACAGAAATAACAGTGGTATTTACAATTCTTCAGTTGTTGATATTGCTAGTATTTTCCATTATCATTGTATATTTTTTTAATATTATTTGTCCTTGTCCCCTTGTCCACCGTAGAGGGCAGGTACAAGTGAGTAGTGAGTAGCCAAAATTGGAGAGAGAGAGTAGGGGAACGTATAGGGGTGGAGAGAAGGGTAGACAGGACATGGGTAAGCAGCATCTCAGCAACAGGGTTGACAGGGTGCAGTCTCTGTGACATCAGGAAAT
>NW_024424119.1:8139956-8401416 GCF_017311325.1 Ursus maritimus | reverse complement strand
TACAATCATTTGAGCCTTATCTCTTGTTGATATCATTTTACTGTAAGAGTTGCTACTGCACGTAAACATTTAGTTAGAATCATTTTATTTATATTGCTGATTCTCATCAGTTGGCCAGATGCCTTTGAGAAATGATTTTAAATTTTAAATATCGTAATTATGTAGCATATGCTCACCTGGAGTGTTACGAGTAACGTGAAGGGTGCAGCTATTGAATGCAGAGGAGCAGTGAAGAGGTTGCCAAAAGCTTGAAAAGACCAGGTCCTTTTGTACAAGCCTCCTATTGCAGAGAAAGGATACTAAGTATTCTAGTACATTTTGTCACCGGAGGAAAAATCAGGGATTTGTATATAAAGGATGATTTTCACTTTAAAACGTGCGCTCTTTCGGAACTCTTGATGCCCCGAAAGTCACCTAACCTGCTGGTATCGTGAATACCTGTCCCACGTAATGTGGTGCCCAGCACAGTCGTTCACCACTTGGATCTTTCTGGTATTGATAGCTTTATATATAAACAAAGATGTGGGCAAAACAGCAACAACAAAAGGAGGGTTTCTTTTTGTGGTTTGGCTTGCCCGTTTGACTAAGAACAGGGTCTGACTGCACGGGCTGTTAACCGAAGGGGAGATGGTCTGCGTATTGCAAGCTCTCTGCTCTCGCCAGTGCGCATCGGGCGATATTTTAACCTACTGGTGCCTGAAGTTAGCATTTTACAGCCTCAACAACTAAAACATCCTGGTGCTACTCACTTTTAGCATTGAGTGACATTTTCAATTCCTGTACCAAAGAGTTAATTTTTTTTTCCTTTGGTTGACTGAGACTTTTCTTCTCTCATCCTTGCAAACAGTGTTCCTAAGAACAATTTTGATTAACACATCTTCGTTTTTGCACACTGCTGCCTCCGTTTAATTGGTTTTAAATGTCTCCCATTTGGAATATTTTTATGGTTAGGCATATTAGTATATGGCTTTTCATTCTGTATTTTAACATAGATTGGCTACGTTCAATGGTAGTTTAATAGGTTGAGGTTACAAATATAATTGAACACTTTTCACAAGATTTTTTAATTTTGTTTTTCTTTCTGCAGGAGTAAGTGAAAAATAATAAGAACTCTCCTTTTATTTCTAAAAATGAGCTGCATAGCTTATTGAGCCCTTTTAATGAATGCTGAAACAAAATGCTACAATGAAAAGTGAAGGGCCCATTCCGATTAGCAGTGAGGCATCCTGCATCTGTGTATGTGTGAGGGCGGGGGTGTATGTAACCCTTAGTGGCACTGAAGAGTCGTGTTGCCATTTGTCTGTTTTGCAAATAAAGATAAAATTAAAGAACACCTTAAAATATATATGTGTGTATACACGCACACACGCACACATGCACACACACATTTTCCCAAGAGGAAATGCAGATGCACAGATTACAAATTAAGCAAAACTAATAGAAAATTGAACTTCACCAAAACACACACAGAAAAGAAGCTGGTTGTTGTTACTCACTTTACATAAAAAGTTAGAGTAAGATTATTTTAAAAGCTAATTCTGTTTAGTGGTTCATTTTACCAAAAAATGGGAGAAAATACCCACGAGAAATACTTGTACTTGTCCCAGTGCCATACTGCTACGTACACTAGCACGCTTCCTTATTTTTTCTACAGATTTTCAAGACACCTATTTAGTGTCTTTAAAACTGCAACAGAAATGGTTAAAATTTCTGGCACGAAGCTAACCGTTCATGTATTGGAAAAGTAGACAATCACATTTGAGAATGTTTTGCATTATTTTCAATCAACTGAAAATCAATCTCTCCTTGAATGTAGATACAGTATATGGTTTTGCAGTGATTTCTGAATGGAAAAAAAAAAAGAATCAAGTGTGTAACTTAAATGAAACGTGACTTAGGATCAATCGAATTATATATAGAAATGCATATGTACATGCCATTAGAGGTAAAAGGAAAATTTGTAAGCAAAATGGGAAGAAGCAACAGTACGTCTCTCTCTACTTGTCAACAATGTATTTCCTAGATTCTGTTGCTACAATATCGGATCTGAGTTTTTTGGCTTGTTTATGTATTATTTAAGTCAATGTGGCTGAATGCAGTTACTTGTTCAAGTTATTGATGGTGGGTAGTTCACCACTATTTGTCGTCCTCCAGGGATGAATATTAAGTTCTACTTTGCCTTAGAATGAAGCAGCTAAGGTGATACGGTAGGAAGAATTTGCTCCACAATCAGATACTCAGACAGGACAGCAGGATAGGCTGTGGGCGGCCTGAGCATGGGTGACCATGCTTGTGTGGGCTGTGTGTCCCCAGAGTAGGCTTTTAAAAAATCTGACAGGCAAGTTTAATGAATGGGCAAATTCCGTGATATCTGGGGACTTGTGTCAACCTCTAATTGTGTCTAATGTTCTATCCCTAAGATGAAAGGCTTTTAATAGTGTTGTGTTCCAAGTGCCATATAAAGATCGTGTTTTGAAATGTCAGGTGGTTTGTTTTTTTTTTTCTCATTCAGTGCGTATGTTTAAATCTGAGGGCTGTTCTGCTATATTGTCTGTTTTACCTTGTCTGGTCCCTCAAGAGCATTTAAAGAAAATCTTCACTAACATTTCTAGTGCTAATGGTAAAAAGGAAAATAATAGTTGAGAGATAACGAGACTAAATTGAAAAGAGGGAGGATGACAAGCAGGAGCCATGTATCTGAGATATACTTGTTTAAATGAAAAGTCTACACTGGTTCTTAAAATGAAAAACCATGTATCTACCTTAAGAACAATGTCCTTTTTTTTTTAATATATTTTAGTGATTTCGTTTTTATTCATGTAATATTTCTGTTTTTCTTTGCAGATTGTTTTTAATTTAAATTGTGAAATTTTTACTTCTCTTGAAATGTATTATGTACTGTATTTTTAGAAATCTTATTTTTAAATAAATATTTTTAAAAAACACAGGACTGTTTTTCTCCCCCACCTTTTTATTTATTAAAATCAACCCAAATTCTAGATTCCAGCACCAAAAGTGTATGATAGGCCACTTCTCTTAGTTCTATGCAATTTGGACAGTTATACGTAATTAGTAGCCTTTTTAGGATATTATTCTACCATAATCTCAAAATTCGTTACACATCAGGAACTAGGTATGCATACCAGGGTTGAAACTGACAAACACAGTATTCGCAGTGAGACGTTTTTGTCGTGGAGATGACCCACGTGGCTAGACTCAGTCACCCAATTTGCTTACCATTTGTTGTACTAGACACCATCTTCTAGAAATATTTTTTTTCTTTGAGGAATAATTGACATAAAATGCAGACAGTTTAAGTATACAAGTAGGCATTTTACAGCCAGGGATATTGGATTACTTAAAGCCTTTGTTCCCATGGAGTTATATTCTAAGAGTTTCTAGGTAGCTTTTTCTAGACAAATTTCCTAAGTCTCGACTAACTGCTCTGCTTGCACATGCAAGAAGTCAAACGGAGACGTGTATATTCATGAATATAACTTGATCAAAAATACCGTCTCAAAAGGCAAAGCAGTTTGTCTTAGAAACTGAAGGAATATGAACTGCCCTGAGATGGAAAGATACAGGCTTAACTATTTTTAAAATTCTTAAGTTTTTATTATCAGAAAAGTTATGCTGATAAATATTCCGGATTTACACTTAAATGACTTGGTAGAATTGCAGATAAAACTATAAACTTTGCTACGTGGGTAAATGGGAGCAAATTCTGTTACAGTCTGGCAGACTCAAGGATTCTGAAACTTTAATCTTGTTTCTTTTTCAGTTTCCTTTGCTCTAATTCTAAGCCACATTTACTATAATTGTGCTGCCTTAGTGATGATAAATGACAACGATTCCTTATCTTTTTGGTCAGAGGACTCCTTCACACTCATAAAAATTCTTGCAGGCCCCAAAGAGTTTTTGTTTATGTAGGTTGTCTTAGTCACTATTTACTGTTATTAAAAATTAAAAGAGAAGTATTTTAAATGCCTATTTATTCATTAGAATAACAATAGTATATTCATTGTGTGTTAATATAAGTAATGTATTTTTAGAGACTCGAGTTTATGTATTTTCTTGGAAAACTCTAATATCTGCCTTCATAAAAGACATTGGAGAGGTGCCTGGGGGCTCAGTTGGTTAAGCATCTACCTTCGGCTCAGGTCATGATCCCAAGGTCCTGGGATTGAGGCCTGCGTGGGGCTCTCTGCTCAGTGGGGAGCCTGCTTCTCCCTTTCCCTCTGCCACGCCCCCGGCTTGTGCTCTCTCTCTGACAAATCTTTTTTAAAAAATATGAAATTTGAAATTGCATAGTGTTTCTGCATTTAACCTGTTGCATTGTTATTTTGGTTGAAGTATCTAGAGAAGTCTGATCTCATGCAAGTAGTGTAGTTGTGACAAAGACGAATGTTTTACTAATTTTTTCAAGTGCATATTTGCTACTACACAAAAACTCAACAAGTGATGGTTTCTTAAAAGTTTACTTGCAACGTGGAACTAGAAACAAAATGAAGAAACTTCTTTTGAAGTTTTTATTTTAATTCCAATTAGTTAACATACAGTGTTATATTAGTTTCAGGTGTGCAATATAGTGATTCAACACTTCCGCACATCACCCAGTGCTCATCACAAGTGCCCTCCTTGATCCCCAACACCTATTTCACCCATCCCCTCCCTTCCCTCTGGGTAACTATCAGTTTTCTAGAGTTAAGAGCCTGTTTCTTGGTTTCTCTCTTTTTTCCTTTGCTCATTGGTTCCTAAAATTCCACATAAGAGTGAAATCATACGGTGTTTGTCTTTCTCTGACTGACTTATTTCACTTAGCATTGTACTCTCCAGCTCTATCCATGTCATCACAAATGGCAAGATTTCATTCTATTCACAGCTGAATAATATTCCATTGTGTATAATACCGCCTCTTCTTTATCCATTCATCAGTTGGTGGACCCTTGGGCTGCTTCCATATCTTGGCGATTGCAAATAATGCTGCTATAAATATAGGAGTGCATGTATCCCTTTGAATTAGTATTTTTGTATTCTTTGAGTAAATACCCAGTGGTTCCATTACTGGATCATAGGGTAGTACTATTTTTAACTTTTTGAGAAACCTCCATACTGTTTTTCACAGTGCCGGCACCAGTTTGCTTTCCCACCAACAGTGCAAGAGGATTCCCCTTTTTCTCCACATTCTCACCATGTCTGTTGTTTCTTGTGTTGTTGAGTTTAGCCGTTCTGACAGGTATGAGGTGATATCTTATTGTAGGTTTGCTTTGCATTTCCTTGATGATAAGTGATGATGAGTATCTTTTCATGTGTCTGTTGGCCAGCTGTATGTCTTCTTTGGAGAAATGTCTGTTCATGTCCAATGCCCATTTCTTAAGTGGATTATTTGTTTCTTTGGTGTTGAGTTTTGTAAGTCCTTTATATATGTTGGATACTAACCCTTTATCAGATATGTCATTTGCAAACATCTTCTCCCATTCCGTAGGTTGCCTTTTAGTTTTGTTGATTGTTTCCTTCACTGTGCAGAAAGTTTTTTTATCTTGATGCAGTCCCAATAGTTCATTTTTGCCTGTGTTTCCCTTGCTAGAAAAATGTTGCTGTGGCTGATGTGAGAGAAGTTACTGCCTGTGTTCTCTTCCAGGATTTTAATGGTCTCAGGGCTCAGTTTAGGTCTTTAATCCATTTTGAATTTATTTTTGTGTATGATGTAGGAAAGTAGCCCAGTTTCATTCTTTTGCATGTTGCTGTCCACTTTTCCCAACCCCATTTGTTAAGGAGACTGTCTTCTTCCCATAGGCTATTCTTTCCAGATTTGTCAAATATTGATTGACCATATAATTATGGGCCTATTTCTGAATTTTCTGTTCTATTGATCTATGTGTCTCTTTCTGTGCCAGTACCATGCTGTTTTGATTACTCAAGCTTTGTTTTTTTAATAATAATTTTTTATTATGTTAGTCACCATACAGTATATCCCTAGTTTTTGATGTAAAGTTCCATGATTCATTACTTGCGTATAACACCCAGTGCACCATGCAATACGTGCCCTCCTTAATACCCATCACCAGCCTATCCCAATCCCCCACCCCCCTCCCCTCTGAAGCCCTCAGTTTGTTATATAACTTGAAGTCTGGAATTGTGATGCCTCCAGCTTTGTCTTTCGTTTTCAAGATTGCTTTGGCTATTCAGGGTCTTTTGTGGTTCCGTACAAATTTTAGGATTGTTTGGTCTAGTTCTGTGAAAAATGGTATTTTAATAGGCATTGCATTGAATGTGTAGATTGGGTAGTATAGACATTGTAACAATATTTGTTCTGCCAATCCATGAGCATGGAATGTCTTTCCATTTCTTTGTGTCATCTTCAGTTTCTTCCATGTGTTTTGTAGTTTTCAGAGCACAAGTCTTTCACCTCTTTGCTTAGATTTGTTCCTAGGCATCTTATTATTTCTGGTGCAGTTGTAATTGGGATTGTTTTCTTAATTTCTCTTTCTGCTGCTTCATTATTGGTGCATAGAAATGCAACAGACTTTTGTACCTCTATTTTGTATCCTGTGACCTCACTGCTTCAGTTGTCAGTTCTAGCAGGTTTTTGGGTGGAGTCTTTTGGGTTTTCTGTATATAGTATCATATCATCTGCAAATAGTGGAAGTTTTACTTCTTCCTTACTGATTTGGATGCCTTTTATTTCTTTTTGTGGTCTGATTGCTGTGGCTAGGACTTCCAGTGCTATGTTGAATAACAGTGGTGAGAGTGGACATCCTTGTCTTGTTCCTGACCTTAGGTGAAAAGCTCTCAGTTTTTCCCCGGTAAGAATGATGTTGGCAGTGGATTTTTCATATATGGCCTTCATTACGTTGGGATATGTTCTCTCTAAACCTACTTTGTTGAGGATTTTTTTTTTATCATGAATGATGTTGTACTTTGTCAGATGCTTTTTCTGCATATGAACATATGGTTCTTATCCTTATCCTTTCTTTTATTGATGTGACGTATCACATTGATTGATTTGCATATATTGAACCACCCTTTGCAAACCAGGAATAAATCCCACTTGATCATGATGAATGATTTTTAAAAATGTATTGTTAAATTCAGTTTGCCAGTATCTTGTTGAGGATTTTTGCATCTATGTTCATCAGAGATATTGGCCTGTACTCTTTTTTAGTGGGATCTTTATCTGGTTTTGCTAACAGGGTAATGCTGGCTTCATAGAATGAACTTGGAGTTTTCCTTCCTTTTCTATTTTTTGTAACAGTTTAAGAAGAATGGGTATTAATTCTTCTTTAAATGTTTGATAGAATTTGCCTGTGAAACCGTCTGGTCTTGGACTTGTTTTCTGGGAATTTTTTGATTATTGATTCAGTGTATTTTCTGGCTACCAGTGTGTTCAAATTTTCCATTTCTTCCTGTTTCAGCATTGGTAGTTTATATGTTTTTAGGAATTTATCCATTTCTTCTAGGTTGTCCCATTTTCGGCATGTAGGGTTTCATCATATTCTCTGATAATTTGGTGCCTGGCCTGAATGTGGCGTGTTTTAACTAAGTGTGCTCTGGTCTGCTTCTGAAATGAGAACTGTTGTCGCTCACTGCTGCTGGAACCGAGGCTCCCCAAAGTTGGGCAGTGCGGGTGTAGGGTCCGGGACATGCAGTGTAGATGGGGGTTTGGGCTGGTCTTCTGAAGGAGGGGGCCTGCCACACGGGGACTGAGGCAAGGGTGACCAAGTAGGGCAATTCTTCCAGAGCTTGTGTGTGTGTGTGTGTTGGGGCGGGGTGGGGGTGCTTGGTGTAAGCAAGTTAGGTAGCGAGTGTCCACACTGAACTGATTCCCACAGGTGGTTCTGTGCTTATGCTGAAGAGCAGGGGAAGGAAGTGGCACCTGCCAGCTCCTTTGTTCCTAGGGAATCTCTCCGTGAAGGCTGCCTCTCTGGGACGTGCTGCTCTGAGACGAACAAATAACCTCCCCACTGTGTGCCAACGGCAGTCTTCAGATAGCTGTTTCCACGCTGTATGTCTGCGGGCTGCTTGCCCTGCCTTCTCTCCAAGAACAGCCCCAATGCTCCTTGGCTCTATGTGAGCCAAGCTGGTTGACCTTTAACACTCCAGGCTTTAAGTCCCAAGAACTCAGCAAAATTCAGCCCCTCTTGCTTTCTAAGCAAATTACTATTTGGACTCATTTTCTCTGTGCACTCCCCTGTGTGTCAGTCTGTCCTTTGTCCTTCCCTACAACTGCAGCTCCCTCCCCACCACAGCGGCCACGATCAGTTTCCCAAACTGAGTCTGTGCATTTCCTACCTTCTTCACTGTGGCCTCTTCTCTACCTTTGATTGTGGAGTTTCTTCTGCCAGGCTTCCCATTGATTATCTGGGATATTTAGGATGATTTGATAGTGATCTAGTTGTATTCATGGGATGAAGCGAGCCTAGAGTCCTCCTACTACACCACCATCTTCCAGACTCTCCCCAAGAAACTTTTCGTATTTTGTTACATTAAAATCCATTGGTCTCTTTCTTCTCTTTGCAGAATTCTCTTAACCCCTACATGATTTTGTGTCAGCCTTCATTGGTCATTTGGAAAATACTGAAATTATGCAGATCTTCCAAGTGTTGACACATTTCATTCTATCAAATTAAATTAGATTAAATTAAATTTCAAAAAAGTTAATAGTACCGCTGACCTTGTCAGAAAAGTAAATACTGGAAAGCTGTTAAACTCCTAATAATACATTACATTTTTCAAAATTCTAATTTTTATCCGAAAACTTGAATTTTATTATTTGTAACCACATACTGTCTGTAGTTGTCCTTGAAGCAACAGGATCACTTCGCTTAGTTTTGAAAAAAATGTTTGTGAAATACCTACATCTGAAAAAGCAGAGTTTGTCAGTTACTCTTTCAAATAACAAAATAGCATTCCATGCAAAACATGGCTAGTTCAGCTGGCAACTCAAACAGTTACACTGATGCTTTTCCTCAAGAATAACAATCATGCTTTGGAATGCAGGTGAAATCCTTTATGCGTACTTCCCATGTTGTCAAGCAGAGTATTAGACATGTACTCCAAGATTTAATACAATTAATCATTTTTACTGATTCATCAAGGGCACTATTAAGGGAAGCTGGCTTATTCTCCTTTTTAAGCAAAGTTTATTTGAATCTACTTAATTTGGCTCTGGTTAGGGAAGAAAGCAGTGGAGAAAGGCCAGAGCATTATGCATTTGAGACTCAAGTTCATTTCCTCTGTATTTGATAAGTGAAAAAGCACAGGAGCTGCTTAAACAGAATTTGCATTTGTATATTCCTGCTTTTGAAACACGTAAAATATAGCATCCTTAAAGATTTACATCTATCTAGTCCTGTTATAAAAAGACAAAAACTCTAAACTGCACGACCGTATAATATTGCAAAACCATTTGAGAAGATGCCAGATAGTGGAGATGAACAAATCCAGAGAAACGCTGCTCTAGGCTGACCAATTACCCATATGAGCAGCAATTATATTAGCGTGCAAGGGCAATTGGAGGGAAAATTGGACCCTGTGGACATCCAGCTGAGCAAACAGGACTGAGGAAGGATAGAGGATGTGTTTGAAAGAAGAAAAAAAACATGCATCTAAGCTAACTTAAAAAAATATTTGTATCGGTTGCAGCATATTCTTTACATGTTCTCTGGTTGCTTAGTATTTTTCAAATTAGCTCTCTTTTCCAAACAAAAAAAAAAAATGCCTCTGCTTAGATCAAAGGCCCAAATAGCAATGTGTTTTGCATGTAAAAAATGCCAGAATAATTCAGGAAATAGAGAACTTGGAATAGACAAATCCAAACATTCAGATGCTACCATACATATGCACACACAGTCGTGGCGTGGCCTGGATTACAGTTATCCTTCGTCATCCTGAAATTCACTATTTTTTAAAAGCATTTATTTTATTTTATTATTTTTTTATTTAAAGATTTTATTTATTTATTTGACAGAGACTGCCAGCGAGAGAGGGAACACAAGCAGGGGGAGTGGGAGAGGAGGAAGCAAGCTCATAGCAGAGGAGCCTGATGTGGGGCTCGATCCCAGAACGCCAGGATCACGCCCTGAGCCAAAGGCAGATGCTTAATGACTGCGCCACCCAGGCGCCCCTTTATTTATTTTATATAGAGACAGAGCACAAGCAGAAGGAGGAGCAGAGAGGGGAGGAGAGGGAAAGAATCTCAAGCAGAGTCTGCACTGAGCATGGAGCTCAACACAAGTGTCAATCTCATGACCCTGAGGTCATGACCCGAGCCAAAACCAAGAGTCAGAGCTTAACTGACTGAGCCAGCCAGGAGCCCCTGAAATTTGCTATTTTTATAACTAAAAGAGTTCCCTACTTCTTACGATTCATGGCAAAAACTGATTAAGGATCTAATATGATATGGAGCTTTTATAGTTCCACTTTGAAACTATGGATGATTAATGCTTGATGAGTAAGTAATGACCATCAAGTTAATGACATTTGTTCTATAAATTGTATATAAGCTGTGTAACTGTAGGCCAGATAGCCTCTTTCCTTTGAGCAGGTTCATATTTTAATGACAACTAGAAGTAACGGATATTGAAGGGTTTTTGGATGGTCTATACTTCTTATAACTTGATTTCTGATTTAAAGAGTTCTTGAATGTTTGAAAGCATTTTAAATATTCTCAATATGGAAAAGTACCCACAATGGGGAAAATACCAATCCAACCAAAGTGCTCTAATTTTTGCCATTCGTTTTCCATGTACATTTTTTAATTTTTGAAAAATAATTTCAATAATTTGGGTGATCACTGTGGTAGGGAAGCTCTAAGAGGGCAGCCAGTCAGCCCCACGTCCTGGTATTCACGTCCTTGCAGAATCTCCTTTCTCCTTACTGGAGGTAAACACTATTATAAATTTGAAATCTATTCCATTCATGCTTTTATACTTTTATGTGTGTAAACATGAAAATTATTTTATTGTTTGATCAATTTCTTAAATTTATGTAAACCTCCCCACAGTAATCCCTGTCTTTCATCTCTGCTATTTCTTTCTCCTTAGCATTTAACACTATCGCAAACAAAATGTGAAAAATCCCGTCTCGCTCTCCTCCCAGAGGTAGCTGCTGACAATACTTTGGTGTCGATCCTTCCTTAGCCCTTTCTTTACGTAAATATATGCATACATCTATCACATGCATGGGTGGTTTGGTTGTCAAGGGAGATTCTACTAACTCTTGTGTGATTTGAATTTCTAACTTAATAATATGTCTTGTGATCATCGATATCAAGACATAATAGTCTATTGCATTCTTTTAAACTTTTCTGTAGATTGCACTGTAGCAGTTTCCTAAAATTTATTTAACTATGCCTCTCTAATGAACATCAAATAGATTCCTTTTTTATTTTTTGCGCTTTTAGTAACAATGCTACAGTAAGCAATGTACAGTATCTTTGTGCCCCTTTACTATTATTTCTTTAGGTAGATTTCTAGAAGTGAAATTGACAAGTCGAAGGATGCACTTATTTTTAATTTTGATAGGAAATACCAATTACCTTCCAAAATTCTTTATACACAGCCTCACTTGATACTATTAAATCTTTAAGTGCTTGTCAGCCCAGTAGAGGTGAGTGTTCATTTTTTTCTCTCTTCTCCAAATACCTTGCTTATGATGTTTGAGTGGGTTGTTTACTTCTCCTTACTGAATGTTAGGTATTCTCTCTATATTTTTTTAAAGATTTTATTTATTTATTCGACAGAGATAGAGACAGCCAGCAAGAGAGAGAACACAAGCAGGGGGAGTGGGAGAGGAAGAAGCAGGCTCATAGCGGAGGAGCCTGATGTGGGGCTCGATCCCATAATGCCGGGATCACGCCCTGAGCCGAAGGCAGACGCTTAACCGCTGTGCCACCCAGGCGCCCCAGGTATTCTCTATATTTACTGGATATTATTTTTTTAATTTATTCAGTGTGTTTCTAAATTTTAGCTCAGTCTCTTTTCTTTATAGTGATTTTTCCTGTAACTATTGCTATGTAACAAATAATCCCAAACTTAGTGACATAAAAGAACCAACCATTTTTTTTATGGTCACAGATTCTGAGGGTCAAGAATTCAGAAAGGACATAGCAGTTTTTCTCTGTTTCATGGTGTCTGGGCCTCAGTTAGAAAGACTCGACCACTATGAAGCAGTCTATCACTGGAGACTGCAATTAGCTAAAGCCTCATTTCTCATGTGTCTGATGGTAGATACTGGCTGTCAGGTGGAGCCTAGCTGGGGCTGTCATCAAGAACACGTCCGTGGGCCTTTCCGTATGTCTCTCTGAACTTCCTCACAGCATGGTGGATGGGTTCCACAAGAGAGTGGCCTAACAGAAACAGGCAGAAGCTATATCACTTTTTGTGACCTAGCCTCAGGAGTCATAAAGCCTGCTCAGAATCAGAATGTAGACTCCAGCTGTTGGGAAGAGTGTCAAAGTCACATTTCACAGGAAAAGCATGTTAGTTGGGAGGTACCATTGAGGACATCTATGGAAAACAAAATTCGCCACAATCATTGTCTTATGGAAAAAGTAAATTATCTTGAAATTTAATCATTTTCCTTAAGACTTCTGGGTTTTATCTTATGTTTTAAAAAAGCCTTTCCTAAATGAAGTTAACATGTTTCTCTTTATTTTTCAAAAAAAAAAACTTTGATAATGTTGCTCTTTTGTGCCCTGTAAATCCATTTAGAGTTTATGAATCTAAACTCCAATTAACTTTAATTTTTATAAACTTAAGAGTTTTTTATATACTTCTATAACCTTTTATTTTTGTAATAAATGTATAGGAGACTAAGTTTAAATTTTTTAGGTGTATAAAGTGTCACCAACACAATTTTTTTTTTTTATTTTGCATAGCGTATTTTTCCTATCTGATTTGTAAGGTCACTTGTGTCCTTGGTGGTATGTTGTATACATTTAATTCTTCTAATTAATTACTGTTAAAAATTTCAGAAGCATTCACCAATTTTTTTCTAATTGTAAATTTCATGTAAGGAATACCCCCACCAATTTAAAACAAAAACTTCTCATGTTTTTGTTTTCCAGAACTTCACATAAATGGAATTATACGAACACAGTATGTCTTTTTTTTTTTTTTAAACAGGCTTCTGCTCAGCATAATGTTTTTAAGATTCATTCGTGTTGTATCAGGTTGTTTTTTGCTGTTGTTGCTGAGTATATTCTTTTGTATGAATAATCCTCAAGGTGTTATCTATTCCACTTCCTGAAACAGTTATGAAGGATTGGTATTATTTCTTTAAATATTTGATAAGGGGCACCTGGGTGGCTCAGCCGGTTAAGCATCTACCATTGGCTCAGTTCATGATCTTGGGGTCCTGAGATTGAGCCCCACATCGGGCTCCCTGCTTAGTGGGGAGTCTGTTTCGCTCTCTCCTTCTGCCCCATCCCCCTTCACTCATGCTCTCTCTCTCAAATAAATGAATAAAATCTTAAAAAACTATATTTGATGAATTTCACCAGTGAAGATAAATGGTCCTGGGCTTTTCTTTGCTGGAAGATTTTAATTAACTCATTCAATTTGATAACTTGTTATAAGTCTAGTCAGGTTTTTCCATTTCTTCTTAGTTTTGGGAATTTATGTCTTTCTAGGAATTTGTCTATTTCATCCAAGTTGTCCAATTTGTTGGCACAAACTTGTTCATAGTATTCCCTTAGAAGCCTTTTAATTTCTGTAGTGTCAGTAGTGATGTTCCCTTTTTCATTCCTAATTTTGCTAATGTGTCTTTCTTTTTTTGTTTTGTTTTGTTAGTCTACTTTAAGGTTTGGCAATATTGTGATCTTTTCAAATGATGTGCTTTTGTTTTCATCAATTTTCTCCATTTTTGTTTTCTATGCAAGAGTCTAGAAATTTCTCAAATTTATTTCTACTGTAGGTTTCTATTTTAATTCCATTGTGTTTGGAACATACAGTTTCTCAATTATTTTAATTTATTGAGATTTATTTTTTTGTCCTAACATGTGATGTCTCTTGATGAATGTTACCAGTGTGTTGAAAAGAATGTGTATCCTCCTGCTGGTTTGGGATAGTGTTCTATAACTGTCAGCTATGGCAAGTAAGTTAATATGTTTTTTCCAGTCTTCTCTATCTGTAGTGGCTTTCTGTCTCGTTTTCTCTTAATTATTGAGATTAGAGTATTACAGTCTCCAAATATTATTGAATTGTATATTTGTTCTTCTGATTCTTTAAGTTTTTGCTTCATGTATTTTAGGAGTCTGTTGTTAGATGAGCATAGATTTATAATTGCTAGAGATTTCTAGTTATATACCATACTGTTTGGTTTATAACACAGATTTTATATATAACATATATAGATTATCTATATGTGTGTGGATATGGATTATATATACACACACACAATAGCACAAAGGAAGAGAGGAAATGGACTTATATTGGAACAGTTTCTGTATCTTGCTGGAATTAAGTTAGTGTTAATTCACAATAGATAGTAGTGAGTTACGATGGAGATTCTAATCGCTGAAGTTACCACTAAGAAAATAATCCAGTAAAATATAATTTAAAATCAGTGGAGGAATTAAAATGGTACACTAAAAATGTATATTTAAGACAAAAGAAGGCAGTAGAAAAGGAATAGAAGGGGAAGAAGATATAAGATATAGAAAACAAATAGTAAAATGGTATATATAAATCCAATTATATCAATAATCACTTACATGTAAATAGAATAAAAACTCCAGTTGAAATGTACAGATGGTCAGACTGGATAAAAAAAGCAAGATCCAACTATATACACTGTCTACAAGAGAGAAAAGACATAAGCAGACTGAAAATAAAAGGATTATAAAAGATAGGCCATGCAAGCAGTAATCAAAGAGAGCTAGAATAGCTGTAATGATATTGGACAAAAGAGATTTTATACCAAGAAATGGTATTAAAGACAAAGAGGGATGTTTTATAAAAGAGGTATACTGAAGGGTCCCGATTTAATAATATCAGTAATTTGTACTGCTTCATGAAGGTTTTCTGAAGTGGGACTGACTTTTTTCCCCTGCAGATTTAATGAGGATGAACGGTACAATGAATACAGTGTGATGTTCTGTCTTCATTTCTGCTAAAGGGCCATGAACCACGGATTTAGAACTGCGATTTACAGCATTCACACTTAACGTAATTATCATTACGATCGGGTTGAAATCTAACATCTAGCTATTTTTTAAAAAACTTTTGTCCTATCCTTTTTCTGTTTTCCTGCCCCTTTCGGATTAATTTAATAATTCTCTAATATTCCATTTTATTCCCACGATTGGTTTATTAACTGTACCTCTTTTAATCTTTTAATGGTTTCTCTCAGAACTCCAATATGCCTCTTTAACTTTCCAGTCTATTTTCAGATATTATTATTTCACTCCATGTACAATGTAAAAATCATACAACATTTTGTTTCCATTTCCCTCTTCTTTCCTTTTGAATGTCGATATAATATATTTACTGGTTCATGTGTTTCAAAGCTCACAATAACATTGTTATTACTTTTCTCTCACCAGTTAATTATCTTTTAAAGAAATTTAAAAGTAGGAAAAATATTTTTAAAATTTGCCCATCTGCTTACCATTTCTGGTGCTTTTCAATCCTTTTTTTAGATCTTGGTTTTATGTATATCTTTTTCCTTCTGTCTGAGAATTTGCTTTTACATTTCTTGTGATTCAGGCCTGCTGGTGATGGATTCATTCAACTTTTGTTTGTCTGGAAAAGTTTTATTTCACCTTCATTTTTGAAGGACATTTTTGTTGAATATAGAATTCTAGGGTTGAGGGGTTTCTTAGCCCACTTTTAGCCTCCTCTATTCCATCATTTTCT
Organism: Ursus maritimus; assembly: GCF_017311325.1. Classification (NCBI taxonomy): domain Eukaryota; kingdom Metazoa; phylum Chordata; class Mammalia; order Carnivora; family Ursidae; genus Ursus; species Ursus maritimus. The sequence continues at coordinate 8,385,556 of NW_024424119.1, read as the reverse complement.
GGAATGCATATTGTCTGGTGAGAAGTTTGTTCTAGTTCTTTATTTTCCCCCCTCGGTGTATCATTTTTCTCTCTCGCTCTATCTCATTTAATGGTCCCTTTGTCTGCGGTGTTCAGCGTTTTAATTATGATGTGTCTTGGTGTGGTTTTCTTTGTGGTTATCCTGCGTGGGTTTATTGAAGACCTTAAATCTATGAGTTGATTCTTTTCATAAAATTTTTAAAACTTTGGCCATTATATCTTGGAATATTTTGTCTACCCCATCACTCTAAAATATATGCTCTAGCACTTGGTTTTGTTCCTCAGGTCACTGAGGCTCTGGTTGGTTTGTTTGTTTGTTTGTTTTAGTATTCTATCTGTCCTTCTGTTTGAAAAGTTTCAATTTTGATGTTTCAAGTTCCTGGGCTTTTCTTCTGTAGTCTGTAAGCTACTGTTAATTCCATATAGTGAATTTTTCATTTTAGATTTATATTTTATTTCTAGAACTTTTATTTATTTAGTTCTTTGTGTCATTCATTTATCTTTTTATGAGGTACATGTTTTCCTTTAAATATTTAAACATGATCGTAACAGCTGTGTTTTAAATGGTCTGTGTTTAGACTTGCCTGTTAATTCCATCATTTCTGACATTTTTGCATCTGTTTTTATTGACTAACTTTTCTCCTCATTATGAGTTACATGTTCTTGCTTTTTGTGTATCTAGTAATGTTTGCTTAGATATTGGACCTTCTGAATTTGACACTTTTTTTTTTTAAGATTTTATTTATTTATTTGACAGAGACAGAGACAGCCAGCGAGAGAGGGAACACAAGCAGGGGGAGTGGGAGAGGAAGAAGCAGGCTCATAGTGGAAGAGCCTGATGTGGGGCTTGATCCCATAACGCCGGGATCACGCCCTGAGCCGAAGGCAGACGCTTAACCGCTGTGCCACCCAGGCGCCCCTGAATTTGACACTTTTGAGTGGTAGATGTTGTTGCCTGTCTTCAACAGTGTTAGACTTTGTTGTGATAGGCAGTTAAATTACTCGCTGGGCAGTTTGATCCTTTCAAGGCCCAACTTCACCATCTTTTCCCCGCTCACTTCTTAGAGCCCAAGGAACGCAGACAATCAGTTGGCCCGGTGCCTTGCCAACTTTCAGAGGAATGATTACTAACCTGTTGGTTTAAGGGGAAACAGGAGTGTTGGAAATCCCCAAACTTAGCATGAATTTCTTTTAGGATTCCCCTCCCTTAGTTTCAAGGAGAACAAATGTCAGTTACCCTCCTCCACGGGGAATGGAGGGTGAGTATAGCCTCTTTCTCTGAATATTCACACAGAGGCCACACTTCCCTGCCAGTTCTGCCTTTATACTAATTGGGGGACTAGGTAGGGTTTGAGGTGGGGAAGACAGAAACAAGCACCTCTCAGTAGACCTACGACATCATGAGCCATTACCTTCTTCATTGTTATAATTCCAGGACAATGGGGAAAATGCTGTTTCACAATAACAACAATAATAGCCATGAAACTGCTACTAGTAGCTAGCAATTACGGGATGCTTACTTTGTGCCACACGTGGTGCTGAGAGCTTTACGGGCATCAGCTTCTCTAATCCTTAGAACAAGCCTGCGAAAGTGTCCCCATGATCTCATCTTTACAGACGAGAACATGAAGGTCACTCAGTTATTAAATGGCGGGGCCAAAATTCAGATCTAGAGCCTGCATTTTCTAACCACTTGTACTCTCTTCCCCCAGATTGGGCATTTGGCTGTCAGTGTCAGCGATGCTATTGCAAGTGTCCATCTTTGGTTGTATCTTCATAGGTGTCAACAGGAGAAATTGCTGGGAGGCACTGGTGCTGTCAGAAGCCCTTTTCAACCAATGGTTTCATTCTCCCTTTGGAATTTTTTTAACTTTAGGATTCTGTGCTTTAGCCATAAATAATAAATACGGTTTAGTAGAGGACGATAAAACACTCATTGACTTACTGCCAACTTTACTCTGGGTCCTCGTTTCTTTGATTCTCTTAGGGAATAACTACCTCTTTGGGAATGAATTTCCCCATGTGGATTTGAATTAATTCCCTCAGGCCACAGAATTGTAATCTGGAAGAGTTCATTTAGCAAATGGCACCCAGCTTTTCTCACCCTGGTTTGCCAAAGACAGTGTGAGGCTTTGTTTGAACACAGGCAATGGTTCTGGACAGCAGATGTTTGCAAATAACATTTGTTTAATTGCTTAGGCACTTGATAATATATTTTTCTCCTAAGCTGTGGGAAACACATCCTTTATCAGCTTTAAAACAGAGTGCAACTTTGGAGGGCCATTCTGTCTGTCTTTTTTCCTTGTGCATTGGTCCAGACAGATTGAGTGAACAAAAAGAAGAGAAAGGGGAAGCTGTTGGCAGTTACCCTCAACTTTGCCTCTTATTGCCAGCAGCGGCGATATCGAAATGAGTACCCTTTCCCATCCCACTCCCCACCCCCTGAAATGAACCCAACCACCAGAAAGGCACTCACAACTCACAAGCTGCAGAGACAGTTGAGGAGAAGAAGGCTCCCATGGCTGCAGCCCCCCCGGCAGCATCTGCAGTTTGTCAGTGTCGGGGTTCTGGGAATTTCCCGGGGACCTGGCATCGCCTTGTGGCTGCCCTCAGCTCTAATGGGACGTGTACGTGGGCGCAGTGAGTGCCGGGTGTGGCCGTTCATTCTGTGCGCAGTGACTTCAGGCTTTTCCCAGGCTGTGGAAGCTTTGACGGTTGCACCTCCGAGGACATGGGCGTGTGGTCAGCTGGTACAGGTTTCAGATGTAGTGCTAGTCTTAGATGAGGCCCACAATAGGAAATGAGTCTCTCCAGAGCCTTCTTCCATGACGTCTTGGAGCCACAGACTCTTCCTGCCCTAGAATCAGCATGCCAAGACTTAGCCCCATTCTGTTCCACCCTTAAAGAATTCCCAGATATGCCGCGCAAACAACATACAGCCAGACCTCACTTGGACAGTTTGATTCAGTCTGTCTTGCTCTGGGCTTGAGAATCTGCGTCCGTAGGTGACTCAGATATAGAGCTGGGGTTGAGAATGCCTACCTCGGTGCTTTCTAAACTGGGGCATCAAATGCATCCTTTGTATGTAACAGTCACAAGGAAATGCTCGAGAGCCAAGATTCTTAATCCTAGCTCTGGCACTTGTTAGCTGTGTGATCTTGCACAGCTAACCTTTCTGTGCCTTATTTTCATAATCTCCGACATGGGAATGATAACTGTACTTACCACATGTGGTGGTTTGAGGATCAGATAAATTAGCACGTGTAAAGCCCTCAGAATACAGTCCCTCAATAAGTTGTTGTAAGTGTAAACTTATTTAGAAGGGGAAAAAATGGCTGTGTATTTGCTTCGAGGCTTGTTTTGTTTGAATCTGGTGGGCCAACGAAATTGCTGTGTCCTACCTCCGCCTCCCATGACCGCATCTGAGCACAGGGAGGGCTGCGGGGCCGCAGTGCTACTTTGTCGTGCCAGATTTCCCCTTCCATTCGTGCTGAAATTTTTGTCTCTTACAAACTTTTTCAGAGAATCCAGTTTTAATAAAGAGTTAACTATAATATTTTAAATCTCTGAAGGGATTTACTTCTGGCTTCTTCGGGAGTCAGCCTGTTAGCCGGAGAAGGCACTAATCCCCCGGGATAAATATTCACATATTCTGGGCACATACTCAGTATTTTTTTTTATTTTTAAAGATTTTTATTTATTTATTTGAGAGACACAGAGAGAGAGGGAGAGAGAGAGCATGAGTGGGGAGAGGGGCAGAGGGAGAGGGAGACGCAGACTCCCCGCAGAGCAGGGAGCCCCACATGGGGCTCCATCCCAGGCCCCCAAGATCATGACCTGAGCCGAAGTCAGATGCTTCACCGACTGAGCCACCCAGGTGCCCCACATACTCAGTATTTTTAAGTTTAGTTAGCTTCCACAAATATTAGGTAAGTTTATACTAGACGTGAGGCACTTTTGGGAAAGGGAGGAAATAAGAGAAAGGAATCTGACATTTACCGAGCAGCCGCTTCATGCCAAATACCGTACTAAGAACTTTATGATCACCTTCTTTAAGATCTGTGGTTGATACAGTTAGCTGTATTTTATAGATAAGGAAACGGAGACTTCATAGAATTCATTGTCCCGCTATTGAGAAAATCCAAGGCTCTACCATTACCAGTTCGCCTTACCACCTCAGAAGGCTCAAAGACGAAGGCGGAACAGGATCATACCTTATTTACGTAGCATGTGGTTGTTTATAATCACATGCACACCTACATTGTGCGGGGGGACTTCGATCCCAGAGCCGCTAGCCGTCGTGTGTTCCATGCTACTTTCACAGAGCTGATAATAACCTGCGTTCGGGGTGACTTGATGCCAAGGGGGTGCTTTTGCATTACCTCACAGGAGGGTTGCAACAACCCCATGAGGGAATTAGTAACAATCATAATGATGGACAGTATTTAGTAAGAGCTTATCATCCAGGTCAGCCTGCCTCTGAAGCCCATGGTCTTAATCACCTATATACTATCTCAGTATCTGCATTTTATGAATGAGGATACCAAGGCTCAAAGGAGCTATGTGACAGCTAGACTGAGAATCAAGCCCCTCTCTTCTGATGACATGTTTCTGATCAATCTAGCAAAGAGGACTAAACAGGTATACAAACAAGTATACTACAAGGCAGAATACGAAAGGAAGTAGGAAAATGACAGGTGTGTGGTCTGGTGGGATAAGGAGAGGCTTATGAAGGAAGTGCATGGAGTCTAATAAGATGAATAAGAGTTCTAGAAACAGAATTAACCGGGAAGAATATTTGAGATGAATGCAAGAAAATGGTAAAAGTATAAAACATGGTACGTCCAAAAAAACAACAGATACACTGGTGTAAATTCAGCACAGAATGAGGTATACGTAAAAGGTGCTGGAAGCCTGGGTTAGAAAGCTATGTGTGCTTGAGTGCAAGAAGCATTTGCTCTTACATTGTTGGAGAATGGGGAGCCATTGGATATTCTTGAGCATGAAATGTGTCATGATCAAAGCCACACTTTAAGGAAGATCACTGTGGCAGAGACCAGGAAGAGGCCATTATAATAGTTCTTAGGACCTGACCCAGTATCAGAAATGTGGGAAGGGAGAATTCCGGAAAACATTGCCATGAAGAGTCGGAAGAACCTCCTGACTGTCTAGATGTTGGGGGCCACGGAGAGGGAGGCAGCAGATACAGTTCTGTGTTGGAATCTAGGTCCCTAAAAGACTTGTGTTGCCATACACATGCACACCTACATTGTGTAGGAATTAAGAAAGAAGAGCTAATTTAGAAGGGGGGGAGGATAATTATCTCAGTTGAAAATAGGGCAACTTTGAAGCGCAGGCAGGTTATTAAAGTTGAAATACATCAACCTGAGTGGAAAGTGATGCAACCAAACACTTAGTTGAAGGAGGCATTTAAACGAAGGTGATCGTGGGCTAGGTCATGGGGGGAGCAGGCCCAAAAAGAGGGATAAGGCATAACCTTTGGATTCCTACATTTAAAAGGCAGACGGGTGCTGAGGAGCTCTTAGAGGAGGTAAGGAAGTAAACAGGAAGGCAGAGGGAGAACCAAGAAAGTACAAAGACATGGAAACCAAAGAAGGGAGTGTCTAGAAAAAAGAAATGACTAACAGTAGGGAAATGGGACAGTCGACAGTCAAGAAAGCTGAAATCAGAGAAAAGAACCTAAGAACAAGTTTGATTCCAGAGTGGTGGTGAGTAGGGACGGGTGGGTGGTAGGGTTGCCTAGACAACAGGGTTAAGATGTGAGTGTCCTGGATCAAGCAGAATGAATGGGCTGCTAACTCTCCCAAGAAATTTGTCAACAAAAGTGAAGAGACAAGATCAATTCACTCCTATTTTGGAACGTCACATGGCATAATGCACGTAAGTCAAGGAGGGATGGTGGGTAATAAGTTTTATATATGAATCTGCATTTTTAGGGGATTTGGAGAAAATTTTTAAAAAGTGTTGGGAACCAACACAAGAGACACTTCTAAGGCCGATCTCTCTAAAGAGGATGGATAAAAATATATATCACAGGATGGAAAGGAACTTGCAACTTAAAAAGAGATCACAACTTTGGCTTTTATACAACATTCCACTAATAATTAGAGAGAAAACTACAGCCTCCGGGAGAAAAAAAAAGTTCAAATCATTTCCAAACCAGACACCGAGTTTCTGAAAACAGCTAGTAATGCACCTGGCTACACATGGTCCTTATCTTGTAGATAAACAAGACAACTTCCTCAGAGAGACACAGTATTCAGTGTTCTCTTAGTAAATGCTTCATTTCAAAGCATTCATCTCCTATCTCCCAGCAGATTACAACAAAAGGACAACATTCTTTTGTTTTCCCTTATTATTTTTTGCAAGTTATTTTTTGCACGTTACAGTGATGGTCAGATTAAAATGGGCCCTTTAAAAAACAGTCAGTATTGGAGTATTTGAAGAGGATAACACAGACTTCCAGTTCATAAGCCATATGGATGTAATAACGCTCTCATATGCTCTGAAATAACACCCGGTTACACGAAGAAGAGACTATGATTCTAGATGGTCCATACTTACCTCTGACCTCGAAAGACAGACAGACAGACAGACACACACACACACAAAAGCTAAAATAGTACAGTTAGTGAATCATTCCCAGTTTTCCAATTGAGGTACCAAGACCTACTCTTCTTGGGGGAAATGGAAGTCTCGTTTTAAAAATAATTTTGGCACATGGATGCCTTTGGATGGGTTTGTCTCTCTTCCTGGACCTAACTAAGAAGCAGGAAACCAATGAAATACTCATTGTTTACTTACGCTCCATTTCAGGCCCTTACAACTCGCGAGACCCCATTTGCCTTATTCTTAAATGTTCCTTCTATTTAGAAAAGTTTAGAATTGAAACAGTCACTTCATTAATTTTAATGTTATTTTTAATAAAACTGCATTATAGAAAGCCTCCCAAGAGAAAGAAAAACAGCACCTATAACTGTATCCTAAGACCGCAATCTTTATTTTGATGTATGTCCGTCGGTCTTTTCTGCTATGCGTATTTATTACATAATCTTATTACAATGCAATATTGCATCCTCTTCGTGTAATTTTACATCTGAAGCCACTGTGCATTGTCCTTGCTTCGTCCCAGGGACTAACACAAAGATTCCCTACCTTGTCCAGTAAAGCTACCAGGAGACTGCTATTTACCAATTCTTCTCTCTCCAGGGAAAGATACCAGTTGGTTAGATCTTAACCCCACTGTATGCTGTTTGCATTTCTTTTCGTTCCTTAAAAACAGACGACATGACTGTCCAGAAGACCCACTTGCCTCTTCTTCCACAATGTGATAGTCCTGTCACCTTTGGGAAATCTGAAAAAAAAAAATTACGTTCTCACTTTTCCATATCATCAATTGTCTGCTTGCTACGCTCACTTTCCTGCACTTGCTAAAAGCTGCTTTGGAACTGGAATTATCACTCGCTTCAGCATTAGCCTAGAATCGTGCCAGGGATGCAAGGGTTTCTAGTGAGGAGGACGAATCGGGTGTCCATTTCCAGTCCACTCCAATTGGCCGTGGCTGGATGGGAACGTGCGGTGTGTTTGATCTTAGTAGGAAAGGGCCATGATTATCTGGCCATGTCTGCCTCAGAGGGCGGAGAGGAGGTTAGAGCTCCCAGGCCTGATGTGTGCCACCCCTCCAGAGAAAGATTTCTTTAAAGCCTACTACATGCCATGTTCTCTGCCGCCACATATGATCTATTCCTCATACACCGCGAGGAAACATGCCATTTTCCCTGGTGGGCAGTACAGGTGGGCAAAAGTGAGGGCTTCACCTGAACTCGGAATCCAGGGAAATAAAATTACGTCCGAGGGTGAGGCTGTGAAAGCAACACAACATGAAATGCAGGGAAGGAACTTTAAACTTTCCGCTGAAGAAACTTGTCAAATTGGCTCCCAGGAGAGCAATATGGTTGTTTGCCAATAACCATATCTAATGATGAAGCATATTTTAAAGAAAGATTGCCAATCAGTGGCTGTCACTGAGCCAAATATAGGCTGTACATTTCCAAGCAGGACCATTCAGTTAGTTATAGTCAGCAACCATTTATTGACTGTCTCCGGTGGGCTGTGCATTATACCGGATGCTGGACATGCAAAGACAACTAAGATATAGTACTTGCCCTCAAGAAGCTCACAGTTGATCGGAGGTAATGGACATACAAACAGGTAATTAAGACAAGTGTGCAGCATTAGAGATTTCCTTGTGTATGTGAAAATCGGGAGGAAAAGCATGCACCCCGTCTGGGAGGAAATGGTGAGGTTTCCTGGAGGAGCGGATAGTCGAGATGAGTCTTAAGGCAGCTTGTCAAACTACCCATGTCAAGGGCTCATTTTTGCCCTCTTTTTAATTTCCAATTTGCTAGGTAAATACAATAAAAAATGGATGACTAGACCAGTAAAATTAAAAAGTACAAGCCCAATTTTGTTAGTAGAGTACACCAATATAGAATTACTCCAGCATATGACTATAAAAGTTTCTAAATGCTTACTTTTAACTTCCAGCCTTACCTCATTTCACTGGTTAGAAACTCCAACGGAACAGTTCAGAGCCTGGCACAGATCCCTAAACCACACTTTGAGTGGCCTCGTGTCGAAGGATAAGTAGGCATCGGCCACCAGCTGGGGAGGAGCCTGGGCGGTGGGGAGCACAGCCTAAGCAAGGTCAGGGCCACAAGGCTTCCCGAGCGCAGGGTGGGCCGGGGGTTATGTGGAAGCACTGGGCAAATTCTCTGGGCCACTCAAGTGACTCTTCTTACCCCTGGCCCGGGTGGGCTCTGCTTGCGAACTCCTTCCAGCGCTGTGCCTTTGGCCTCGTTCTTTCTCTCCTTCGAGCTGTGCATTCTTCTCATCTCCTTCCAAACCTGGAACGACGACTTCTCTAGGACCAGGAGACAAAGAGAAAGAGGGGGAAGGCGACATCAGGGGAACTGCTCCGTTTTCCTTCTTCTTGGTTCTGGTCTGAGAACACTTCAAATTCTTACTCAACATCCCCAAGCTTACAAAGCACATAGGATTTTACGTAGAAATGGAACTGATGAATTTGAATCTGTTAAATTCAAATTCAAGAGTTAAAGGAGCCAGGGGTCAGTCTCACATTTTAATTTTCTGAACCTAAGACCTGGAAAGGGAATGGAATGTTTTTTAAAAGGTAAATGAAATAAAAAAAAAAAAAGAAGGTAACTTTGTAACGTGTAATTTTTTCATTGCCCCAACATCACTCATGCTCATTATGAAATTTTGTCATAGCCTCAATTAGAGTAATTTCTAACTCAGAACTTTAGAATTGGCTTCGGTGAAGCTTCTGGGTGTGGTTTGGATGAACTGGCTTTCCTAGTTTCAGAAGGCTGTTTATTTGAATGATAAACTGAATACGACTGGCATTAAGCTCAGTTATAAACAGAGCGAATGATGCTTGCGTTGAACTATCCAGGGACTCAAAGCAACAAATAGATGGGCTGAAGCAATCATGAGGGGAAATCCACAGATTCAACTCAGTTTTTAAAATGAAAACTTTCTATTATATTAAAAAACATCAAAGCCAAAATGAAACAGAAAAGCAACAGGAAAAATATTTATAACTACATTGACAAAGGACTAATATATATGTTACATATATAAATAAACATAATATCTATGTTCTAAAAATCCCTTATATACATTAACGAGGAAAACACCAAGAATACAATAGATAAATGAGTAGAGGGTATGAGAACCCAGAACTGACATTAGATAAAAATGGAAATTGTAAGGTAAAAACGTTTTTAAATGTTAAGAAAATTACATTCGAAAAAAATTCTAATCTCTAATGATGATGCCGACCAGCACACTCTCTCACTGCTCTGAGCAGTGTAAACATTTGAGGGAGTTGAAAGCCACTGGCCAGTTCCAGACCCTGTAATTCATGTCTGTGTGACCATCTATGGCAAATAGATCACTTATCTATAGGAAACCGTTTTCCAAAAGGAAAGATACACTCTATGTACATGATACCATTGTAGCATTGATTAAAAAACCAACGTGCCCGGGGGCGCCTGGGTGGCACAGCGGTTAAGCGTCTGCCTTCGGCTCAGGGCGTGATCCTGGCGTTCCGGGATCGAGCCCCACATCAGGCTCCTCCGCTATGAGCCTGCTTCTTCCTCTCCCACTCCCCCTGCTTGTGTTCCCTCTCTCGCTGGCTGTCTCTATCTCTGTCAAATAAATAAATAAAATCTTTAAAAAAAAAATTTGTCAATCCTTTACCAAAAAAAAAAAGCAACGTGCCCAATAACAAGAGAATGAGCCGTTAAATTATGGCATATTGACAGGATGAAATATAAGTATAACCCCCTAAAAATAATTATGAAGATCATAATTCTCCAGCTTACAACTCTCATTGGAGAAAATAATTTATGGCTTAAAATATCACAGAATAAGGCAATATAAATTTTTGTTGTGCTATGATTAAATTATATTAAGTGGGTGTGCCTAAGAATAATACCTGGAAGTGAAAATAGAAGGCTGAAGTAAGCAGCTGTTGCACTGTGCCGAGATGCTGTTTCACTTCCCTTCCTCCCCCCCCCACACCTGCTTTCTTTCACGTGTGAAATAATATGTTGGTATGACTTCTCGAAAGCAGGCTTCCATTTGTCCTGATTTCTACACTTACTTCTTTTATAACTGAACATGTTTTTACCGGTCAAGTTAAATTGTCTTTAGGAACAAGGCTAATTATAAATCGATAAATGAAAAAATAAATGCAATGGTGAATAAGGGAAGAAAAGTTTGCCTTATGAATTGGCTGTAATTGAATGTCCACTCCCCACCCCTCACGCACAGGAACATCATCCTCTGAGTGCACCGCGCTAAGGTAAAGATTTCGTACTGACCTCAGAAAACATAAAGCCTACTAGAAGGAAGGATAGACAGTTAAGCAGATACGTTACAGAAAAAATGTGGTTAAAGGCACGAATGTGTTCTCATCACTGTGTTTATTCATGTATGTCAATAAACTAGTCCTAGGAACACAGCTGTGTGAATCCCTGTAAAGTAGAGCCATGAACTTGCGAGATGGAGAAGTTTTAAAGAAGAGAGGATATTTAAGTAGGTTTTGTTTACTTAAAAAAATAATAAATTTTTATTCTAACATTTATATAGTTTAGTATGTCTAGTAGTTTGGGGCGCCTGGGTGGCGCAATTGGTTGAGCTTCCGACTCTTGGCTTCGGCTCAGATAGTGATCTCAGAGTCGTAAGATCAAGACCCCTATCGGGGTCTGCGCTCAGCACGGATTCTGCTTAAGTCTCTCTCCCCTTTGCCCCTTCTCACCACATGCTCTCTCTCTCTCTCTAAATAAATGAGTGATAAGTCTTAAAAAAATATGTCTAGTAGGGCACCTGGGTGGCTCAGTCGGTTAAGCATCTGCCTTCAGCTCAGGTCATGATCTCAGGGTCCTGGAATCGAGTCCCACATCAGGCTCCCTGCTCCACGGAGAACCTGCTTCTCCCTCTGTCTCCCTCTCTCTCTCTGTCTCTCATGAATAAATAAATAAAATCTCTAAACAAATACATGTCTAGTAGTTTTACAAAGTTTTTCATGAAATCAGACAAGCCCTGAGTCCCACTCCTAAGAGACAATGATTTCTAGCACTCTTCAGTTTTAGTTCTGCTACCAATATATTTCTAAATAATATGTTTATGATGATCGTTCTTAATTTTTTCCAAGGTAAATGTTGTGTGCTGGCTTATGTCTATGGAAATGTAGATTTGGCCTTCCTATCTCGAGACCTGTACCGCCCACCTCCCGTCTCATTGGCTGGATGCTGGTTTTGTTGCTGTCAGAGTAGAGACTTTGTTCAGAGGTCTCTGGGCCGTGGTAGATGGTTCCTGTACACAGCTGCCTGGAGCGATCTGTGTGGAAGGGCTAGGCTGTGGCCGGACGCTTCCCTACGGGGGAATCAGGCAGGTATCTTGTTATTTTCTGGGCAGCACACAAATGTCAATATTTTTATGATGTCTCTTTGTTGGCCCATTTCCCTAAAGAGGAGTCCTACAGTCTCTTGCTTGGGATGCCCAAATCTGGTTGCCAGCTTTCTCAAAGCCAAGTTGGGCAAGCATCTGGGAGTCTCCCCTTCTAGCTTGGGTGTCTCACCTTCCAGGGTGTAGACTTCCCCTTAACCCTGCTTTCAGAATGGCGCCCCTGCCATTAGCTGCGCTTGGTCTCTCTAACCCCAGAGTTCCTCGGGCTTAGCCTCTCTAGGATTAAACCTCAGGGCTTCTGGGTGGAGAGGGTGTTTCCCTGGCTGTGTGGGGAGGGAAAGTAGATCCAGGGTCAGCAACTTCTTGTACATTCAATGAATACTGTTTTAGCCTCTCCCACCCCGCCTTCCATGGCATCCACTCTCCTGTTTCCTGAGTCCTCTGGGTTCTGCAATGAAATCCACTTTGTTGCTTGGCTCCCCTTCCCTGCAGGCACTCACCCATTTCTAGTCTGCTCAGTTAGGCACCGTACATCTACTTTCCGCGTTCCAAAGTTTTGTTGAAATACTTTATCACCTGTCAGCTTCTCTACTCTTTGTCATAAAAAAATCCTTTTTTAAAAAAGATTTATTTATTTATTTTAGCGGGGGGAGGAGGAGGGAAAGAAGGAGAGGGAGTGGAGAATCTCAAGCAGGTTCCCCACTGAGCACGGAGCCCGACATGGGGCTCGATCGCACAACCCCGAGATCATGACCTGAGCTGAAATCAAGAGTCAGACACTTAACCGACTGAGCCACGCAGGCGCCCCATATTAAAAAGTCCTTTTTATATCCTTTTAGTAAGTTGTCATGAGGGAACAGGAAGATTGTGCCTTCAATTGGTCCCTTTTAACTTAGAGCCATAACATACTTTCAAGGACGATTTAAAGGTGAAGACATGGGGGAATAAAAAGGCATTTTTAGGTCAAGGAAAGCAAGGCCACGAACACGGATTCTGAAGGTGTATGGCATCATGTTTGGGAAATGTGGATCACCGTGGGCTGGAGTGTAGGGGGTACTGGGTGGGGGGCCTGAGGCAGGTAGACAGGCCCCTGTGGTAGACTGGTGGCAACAATGGCCCAAATTATTTTTCTCCCTCGATGCACAGTCCTTGCAATGTGACTTTGCAGCTTCTTCCATTAAGGGGGAGAGTTTGGGCCCCAACCCTGGAATCCGAGTTGGCCTTATGGCGCCTTTGGTCAATAGAATGTGGCAGCAGTGATGGCGTACAGTCCACCCTGGGCCACAAGGGGCCTTGCATCTTCCACTCACCGTCTTGGAACCTGCCCAGGAGCCGTGAGAACAAATTCAGTTAGCCTGTGGGAGGATGAGAGTCATGTGACCCAACTCACTTCACCCCAGCCAGTCCCCAAAGGAGCCACCCAACTGACTTCTAGCTGACTGCATGGACCAGGGAGCCCAGCTGAGACCAGAAAAAGCACCCAACTGAGACATGTCTAAGGGTCCAGCAACGTAGTTGTTTAGAATTCTGAGCTAAATATGGTTGTTTTCAGTGATGATGTTTTGGGGGTGCTTTGTGACTCAACTAGACCTAACTGATATGCCCAAGTAGAAATTTGAAGAGGCATCGTGAGGCCAAGGAGAAACTACTGGTTAGAATTACAAGATCAGATTCTAGTTCTTTGTTACTAACTGCTTCTATGTCCTTGGGCCAGTCACTTAACCTCAGCGCTGCCATCTAATTAAAGACACTGGAAGGTAGACCATGTTAAGTGGTTGTCAAACTTCTTTGCAAAGTAAGCCACCCAAGAGCTTGTTAAAAATAACCATTCTGTCCCCAGTCTTATAAGATGGAAAAAAACTATACTTTTCTTTAGCTCCCTGGTGACTCGGATGAAGCCAGGCCAGCAGGCGTCTCACACACTACTGTATGGTGAGATCGTGGGGATGTCCTCCAGGCTGAGAATCCAGCGAGCTTCCCTCCCTTCAGTGGGTTTGGAAATGTCTTCCTTCGCCTTCCCCCTTCCCATAAGTCTTAGATGCTTATCCACCAGGGTGCCTAGGTTCCTTCCTCCCACAGGTCTCTCTTCGCCCGGCCACCCTCCAGCCCACTCCACTCCCACAGGCTCAGGTGGCTGTTTACAGCTCCCTGTCTCACCCCCTCAGCGGCCACACAGTTCAGAGCTCTCCAAGGACTCTTCATTCTTCAAGAAAACGGTCATTCCACGTGGTCTGTCTTTATCCCTCAGTCTTAAAGGGGAACCCATTCAGCATTCTCAGGCCCTTCACATCACTGGTTCCATGGTCCTTTGGATTCTCTGGTAGACAACGGCAGATGTCCGTGTTCTTTGGCTGGTTTCCAGGGTCTGGCGACCGTGGCCCACACCATGTCACGCCTTGTTCTATCAGCTGTTGTCTTAGGCTCTGCGAATCCGTGTTTTAAAAAGACCTCAGTCTCCTGCCCCTTGATATCACTCATTTCCCATCTGGAATGCTCTTCCCGCAGGCCCACGTCTCCCAAACTAGGGTGTCTCCCGGGTAACCGTTTTACCCTGGATACCAGTGGTTCTAGCTCTCAAATCGAATAACAAGCCTTGGTCTAAGACTTCCTGTCATTTATTCTCACATCACATTCGCCATGTGGTCAGGGAAGGGGAAAGGAGAAGGAAGACTTTCCTTAAACCGCATCCATATTGCATACTCCCCCTCCTACCCCAGACTAAATAAATAAATGAATAAATGATCTCAGGACCTCAGACAAAGCTGTAAGGCAGATGACAAAACCAAAGTGGGTCTGAGACTTAGGACAGCGGGTGGGCTTTGCAAGAGGAGGCCTCCTGGGAGCTCGGGGAGAAGAGACACCCTTTGTCATCCTGGGTGACCCTACAGTCTGACCGCATCTGGTCCCAAATGCTCCCTTCTTTCTGGATTCCCCTCTGCACCGGGAGTCAGCTCCTCCAGGGACAGTGATTAGCAAAGCTGAACAAGTTGCAGACAGGTTCTACATCCCGTTTAGGATTTAAAAACTAGTGGAGGTCAATACTGTTCATTTAGCTCTTTTTATTGTGAAGCTAGGGCGATTTATTCGATCACACGCGTGTGGCATCATGCACTCGGGGGCTTAGAGCCACTCACCGTGTACTCAGCCAGCAGGGCTAGAATACATAACCTGTTAACTTCATTTCTTTGAAATACCATGTTCTAGCAGTAAACTTGGCTTTTTTTCATACTTGAAAATAAACAACTCCGTTTCTTCATTGTTTGGCCACGAGTTAAGGTTCCGTCTCACCCGCGGACCTTTGGATAGATCTTTGCGAGCAATTTGAAGATGAGCCCGCCTTGTTTCAGATCAGATGGTCCCTTTCATGGTCTCTTACGTTCGTCTTGGGATGGCCTCCAGATTCCGTGTCACTCATCCTATCACAAGCTCGGTGGCAGTAGGGCCCGTGGGGTCCCAGGGTCCACATGCGGCCCCACGGCGTGAGCGCTTCCCTGTGTTGGGAGAACTGAGTTCTCCCTGGGGCTGGGCAGTGACTGGGCTGAGTGACCCAAGACAATTCTTTTCACCTCCCTGCCTCTCTGGTTCCTTATTCTGTATCAGGGCGCAGCACAAATGGTCCCCGGAGCTCTGTCAGCGCTGACATCGTGAACACATTTGTGATTACTGTTTCAGGCCGTCGGTAGCTGCAGAGATTATTCTGACTGATCGTCCAGAGCTCCTGACGGACTGATGCAGTTGGGGTCGGTATCGGGTTCCCTCGCCCTCCGATCAGTCCCGCGTACCATTTCTTACCTTCAGAGGGAAACATTGAGACCTTTTGTTTCGGATTCAAAAGAATCTCAACACTGAATAGCGTTCCTCGTTCATACTCCAAATGCCAGCATGAGCTTTGGAGTTCATTTTTCTCATCTGATTCTCACCCTACGAGGACATCAGAGCAATGGTTGTTAGCATTTTTGTTTGACAGTAAAGGAAAATCAGCCCTTGCCGCTCTTAGTCACTCATCCAGAGTCACGTGACTAGCGACGGTGAAATTGTCTTCGAATTCGGGCTTTGCACCTTTCACCGGGACCCTTTACACCGTAAGGAAAATCCCTGCAAAATGAAGGGATGGTGGCCGTACACCTGTCTCAGACAAACGCAGGGGTCTCTCTGTGCCAGGCTGGGTGCTGGGAACACGGTGTGACCCCGGCATGAGGGGTTTGGGGGGCAAGGATGGCAGTAGGATGGGTCTGTGCCCAGTTAATCAGCTGCCTCAAGTTAGGACTTCGGGGTGTAGGACCATAAATGCATTCTTCACTGGATTTTCCCCTCCATCTTGGTCTCTCCTTTATCCAATTCCAAAAGAAAATTAGCTGAAGGGCACTGTATCTCTGAGTGTGTTCCCCAAGGCAGCACGGTCCAAAGGAAATAAAATGCGAGCCATATGTATGATTTCAAATTTTCTAGCAGTCGCTATTTAAAAAGTAAAAAGAGGCAGGTAAAATCAATGATATGTTTTATTTAAGCCAATATATCCAAAATGTTATCCTTTCAGCATGCAGTCAATACAAAACGTATTGAGACGTTTTACATTCTTTTCTGTGAAATAGGGAATATCTTTTCACTTCTCCCAGCACGCCTCATTTTGGACCAGTTACTTTTCCAGTCCTCAGCCGGCGCCTTTGGCTAGTGGCCGCCATGTTGGACAGTATGCTCCACTGGGTCTGCCTCAGAGAGCAGACTGGTAAGGCAGCCCAGTGAGGCTCTCATCACCTGTCCCCCTCTGTTGGGCGCCCCACTCCAAGGAGTCCTGGGCAGGGGTCTCTCGAACTCCCGCTCTGATGATGCTGGGAGCCCTTGGCCTCCCTCAGGTTCCAGCCCCCAGCAGGCCTCCTTTCCTTATGGTGAAACATGACCACTGCCCGAGCCTGGCCGGCAGGCGCCCCTCAAAGCAAGCCCCCATTTGCAGCCCTCATGAATTGCTCTTTCTTTTCCAGGGCACACAGAAACCATCTCCCTGCCTCCTCTTACCCCTGTGGCAGCACCACAACGCCCGGTGGAGGGAGCTACACAAGGCTCCCTTTGTCTTTCGCCTTGGACCTCATCATTGTACCTGCTTTCGATATGAGCCTTACCCTGAAAAGCCACATTTTTGTCTCTTTTCTTTCTTTCCCACTTTTACAGAACCAACAATCAAACCTTCACTTTCAGCATTCAACCTTGCAAAATAGGAGCAGGTTTCGACTTTGGAAGGGGGTCTGAGAGCTCCCCAGCTCCCTGCCCAGCGTTTGGCTTTCTGAGAGGAGAGCTAGCTAGGAGCTGGGCATTGGTTCTGAAGGCTCCAGAAATCCCTTTATGATGCCTTGTGGTCATTTGGTGACCCTCTGTTATCCACTATTTCTTACTAAAATCTTTTCCTAACCTCAGGGCAGTAGTGTCTTTTAAATAAACGGGTTTTGATAACACTGTGCTGTTAGGTAATTCAAAGAAAATCAGGAAGCCAGGGCGTAAGTGGAGGGACATAAATGAAATCCCTGAGGATGGGAGCTGCCGGGGTCTGTGCCCTGGAAAGTGGAGCCATCCCACCCCCCCCCACCCCCCGCCAATGCAGGGAACCCACTCCCCAGATGATCTGAAGAATGTGGGCTCCCTGGTCATCAGTAACTTGTTTTCTTATTTTAAATCCAGAAACGTTGCTTTTGCTGCACGGCAGGACAGCTGGAAAGCACATCAAAAGATTGTCTGACATTGTCCTAGTACACCTTACAAAACAACAACACGGGGCCCAAGGCAGCCCTGTGGAGAACATGGACCCCGCTGGCCATTCGGAGGCTTATGACAGGGTCTCTGGACACAGGATACTTTTAATGTAGGCGACTGGAACTTTTGCTTTTGGGAAAGAGCCTTGGTGTTATTGAAACCAGTTTTCCTCTGAAGGAAATAATGTTTTTATCCTCCTTTCCCTCTCCCCCTCCCCATTTGATGGACTCCAAACTCAACCCTCTCGAGGACTTTGCCTCGGAGAAACTTCAGTTCCGTTCAGTGACCATGGATTGAGTGTCTACGCCTTGCCACCCGGACGACTAAGTAGGAGAGAGGCAGAGAGGCCCAGGAGAGGCTCTACCCTCACAGCGCTCACCAGCACTGAAGGGGACATATTTATTTCCACTCTGTAATCGTCACCGCCCTCAGAATCTCTAGATCAGGGGCAGGCAAACGATGGCCTGAGGGTAAGTTCGGCCATTTATCTGTTTGCTTTTTAATAAGATTGTGGTAAAATATACTGAATATAAAATCCACCATCATATCCACTGCTTGCTCTCTTTTCTTTCTTTCTTTCTTTCTTTCTTTCTTTCTTTCTTTCTT
Organism: Ursus maritimus; assembly: GCF_017311325.1. Lineage (NCBI taxonomy): Eukaryota > Metazoa > Chordata > Mammalia > Carnivora > Ursidae > Ursus > Ursus maritimus. Next base: position 8,367,170 of record NW_024424119.1, on the reverse strand, counting down.
TCTTTCTTCTCTTTCTTTTTCTTTCTTTCTTCTTTCCTTCTTTCGAGGGAGGGAGAGAGAAAGAGAGGGAGAGAATCTTAAACAGGTTCCACACCCAGTGTGGAGCCCGAGGCAGGGCTCGATCTCACAACCCTGAGATCATGACCTGAGTCAAAATCAAGAGTTGGACACTTAACCAACTGAGCCACCCACACACCCCTGAAGAATTTTTTTTTTTTTAAGTAGGCTCCACACCCAGCAGGGAGCCCAGTGTGGGACTTGAACTCATGACCCTGAGATCAAAATCAAGAGCCAGATGCCTAATCGACTGAGCCACCCTGGTGCCCCCGTCTTACCCATTTCTGAGTGTACAGTTCAGCAATGTTAATTACATTCTCAGTGTTGTGCAACCAGTCTCTAGAACTCCTTTTATCTTGTAGAACTGACACTCTCTACCCACTGAACAACTCCCCATTTCCCCTTCCCCTGGTTCCTGGCAACCACCACGCTACTTTCTGTTTCTATGAATTTGACTGCTCTAGGTATTTGATATAAGTGGAATCATACAGTATTTGTCTTTTTGTAACTAGCGTATTTCACTTAGCATCAAGACCTCAAAGGTTCATCCATGTTGTAGCATGCTCTGAATATGGGCGTACAAATATTCCTTTAAGACTCTGTGTTCTGTTCTCTTGGATATATACCCAGAAGTGGGATTGCTGGATCATATGTTAATTCTACGTGTAATTTTTTGAGGACCCACCATACTGTTGTCCAACCGGCTTTACCCGTTTACAACCTCACTAACAGTGCTCAAGGCTTACAATTTCTCTACGTTTTTGCAAAAAATACAGCATGTTTTCTGTATTTTTGATGAGAGCCATCCTAGTAAGAGTGAGGTGGTATCTTGTTGTGGTTTTGATTTTCATTTCCCTAATGATTAGTGATATTGAGCTTTCATGTGCTTATTGGCCATTTGTATATCTTTTTTTTTTTTTTTTTTTTTTTTTTTTTTTTTTTAGCAGTGTCTATTCAAGTCCCTTGCCCGTTTTTTAACCAAGTTGTGCCAGTAGCCTGGTTTTGGAAATGAAGCTTTACTGGAACTAGCCCATTCATTTGCATTTTGTCTGTGGCTGTTTTCTGAGCTACCACCACAAAGACCATATGGCCCACAAAGTCTAAAATATTTACTATCTGGTTCTTTACAGAGCAAGTTTGCCAACCCCAGCTTCAGAGAATTGACAATTGACTATGTAAGTGTCCTTCATCTTGTTGAAAACGAATAGACGGTATACATAGCAGCTCACACATAATTCCACAAATGATAACTTCCACAAACATCAATATGTGGTGTCACATAAATGTTAAAGAAGAGGAAAATACAACTCAGATTTTTGTTCCTAGCCAACTCTTAGTCTCACGGGCCTTGGCAGTGGCTTGAAGCTATTTTTACTCTCGTCAGATACCCTTACCTTAAAACCTTCACTCGTTTTTCAGAAATGACCTTGCCTCCCACTTCACAGGAGGAAGAATAATGTAGCAGAGGGATGAGATTCTTCTAGCTCATTCCCTCCCAAATTTAACTGCTTCCGTCCTTGGTTTCTGTCTCAGAGGGACTACTACCTCCACCTGGGCTCACAGTCCCACCTCATCCTGCTTTCTCTGAAAGGTCCATCAGGCATCCTTTCTCCTTATATGTTTAGTCTTTCTATTTTCTAGCTCATCCCCCTGTGCTTTCAAACAATGCTTACTTCCCTGAATCAATCTATCTATCTATCTATCTATCTATCTATCTATCTATCTATCATCTATGTATCTATCTTTCTATCTTATCTATTTATCCACCTATCTGTCATCTATCTATCATCTATCAATCATCTCTTCAACCTGTCTTTCCTTCAAGTTACCCCTCTCTATTAGAACTTTTGTTTTTGGTAGCAGATGACAAAGCAACCTGAGTTTGAGCAAACAGAAGGGTTCACTGAAGGACCCTGGGGTGGCTCCGGGAACTGAAGGGAAAGACAAAAGAGCTGACCAACCACACTTCAGGAAGGACAGACTAGGGCGGCTCAGGTGCCTACAGGTCTAGAACTTAGGGACTCCCAAGGTTGTTCCGTAGGACTCCTTATCTCTCTATTGCTTATCTCTGCTTTTTGTCTATGTGGCTTCAATCACTTAGACTGTATTTCTCCACCACGTGGGAAACATGGCTCTGGGCATCTCTCAGGAGCATTTCTTTTCAGCATTGCCACCAGAGAGAAACAATCAACTTTTCTTATTTCCTGTTTAATAATTCCCAGCGAGGGGCTCCAGTCAGCCTTTCTTGAGCCATGTGTCACCCGAGAGTAGGTACCGTGATTGCGACATTCTCTGAACTGTGCGGATAGAGCAGATCTCCAAAGGAAGGCAGGTTTGCTTAACCAGAGGAAAGGAAGGGCACTGGGCAGTGAAAATGGCTTTTCACAATACACTTTATTTCCCTACTTCCTTTTTTCTACCAGATTTCTTGAAGGCACTGTCATGCTTACTGTATCTACTTAATCAACTGTCATTTACTTGGGCTTCTGTCCTTACCCTTCCATCACTGCATATGCCTTAAGGTCACTGATCTCTTCGTTCTTGTCCTTGACTTCTCTCTAGGACTTTTGACCTGGTAGAACCCTCCTTCCTTCTCAAAACCTGCATCTGTTGTGACTTCAGTGGTCCCACCCTCACTTAGTTCTCCTACTTTCCTTTCGACATTTTACTGTTTTTGTTGGCCCTTGCCCACTGATTGCTTCTGCAAAATGTTTATTCTCCAGGACAGTTCTTTGCCTTGATTTATACCATGCACTTCATTAGGGCATTGTGCTGGCCTCCTGAGGCTCTGCTTACAAGTTCTTCCTCTAGATGTCCCTTTGGCATTTCAGATGCGTACAGAAACAGATGCACCATTTTTTTTCTTTTTTTTCTCCCTGGCCTTCCCTCTAGAGACTTGCCTCTCCTTCTGAAGATCCATTTTAGTTAATGGAACCACTGTCTCCCAATCTGCTAAGCCAGGATCCTGGGTTCTTCACTTTGCCCTCTTCGTTTCCCATATAAGCAAGAGAAGTCCACTTCATACCTGCCACTTGGATCCATGTTTTCTCAATGCCCACATTCTCTGGTTTGGTTCTGAAAGTCATCATTGCTTGCTAGGCCTATTGCAAGAGTTTGCAAATTGGCCTCCCTGTTTTTAAACTTTTCCTACTCCCTATGGGGTTATCTTTTATTGTGTGTGTGTGTATGTGTAAATAAAAAATACATAATTCAATTATATAGCTAATAGATATTTAATTATAATACATATAACATATATAATATAACATAGATTTAATTATAATATATAATTTATATTATATACTTATAACTATAACTTATAACTATTTCCAGAATACAACTTGATCCTGCTACTCCTTTGCTTAAAACTTGCACCTTTTCCTTGCTTTCTGAAGCCCTGCACAATGGGCTCAACTAAAATTCATCCTTCCTTGCAGCCCTTGATTCAAACCCTTCAAACTGAACCCCATTTTCTTCATGCCTTTAAATATATTTAATGTTTATTTATATTAAATTTATATGTGTGCATAGTTTTTATAGTGAAAAAGTCCTGCTTTGTAAGATTTATTGTGAAAAACAATAACCTCTGCCTGTGCTTCTTCCCAGAGCACAGAGCAGCCATTTTCAGCTCTTTTAACTCTTTCTTTTGGGTTGCCTCCATATTTCTAAAAACATGATTGTCTGTTTTGATTTTTCAGATTTAATATTCTTACCTTTATTTCTGCTCTCTCCTGCCTCCCCAACTCACAACACTCACACTTTCCCTTCTGCATCCTTTCACTATAGTTATATCATACACTTGATAGATACATATTCAGACTTTACATTAACATAACTACGTCTATATTTCTCACAGCTGAGAAATATTTATAACAGCTGAGCCATGTTATATATTGTGACTACATTTACTTTTTGAACAACTTTCTATTTTCCCTGGAGTTAGTAATTGCCATGATTTTTAAGTTGTTTACTTTTCTATATACCAATCAATGATTCAGTCCTAAGCTCATGGTCAGAAGTTAAAATATGTTCTCAATATATTCACACATGCCAGTAATCCATGTTTTATTTATATTTTTGGACTTAATCTTCCTGAACCCCTCTGTCTCCTCATCTGATTTTTCAATTTGAGGGGAGTAGAAATGAAGTTAGGGGAAAGCACTGAGAAACAAAATACGTACATCACTCTGGCATTTGGAGGGAAGAGAAAACACTTTTCCCCAAATGTAATCCCCATTTACTTTAGTTTTTAAAGATCATCAGTTTATTTCCTATGTCACAGTATTGCATGTCCCCTTGGGCTGTTTGTGTTGAGTTTTGCTCTGACTGGTTCATGTTCACTTATGCAGGCTTCTCCTTCAATATATGTTGGGATGATAACAATGCTGGTGATGATGACAGTGGCTCTACAGAAGGTGGTGATGAAACATCTCCTAATGATCTCTGTTTCATCTTGCAAAGGAAGGAGAGCAGTCACAGAACAGGAGCAATCAGCAGTGGTGGTTTCTTCCCTAGGGAGCTGCAGATGATGCTCTGAGGAGCCACATAGCTCCTCGCTGGGACACAGATGCCCGTATAAAAAGTGCCTGTCAGAACAGCCTACATTTCTCCAGTGTTAACAACTTGACAGGTGCCGTGCCTGCATTTTCTCGCTTAATCCACACAGCATCTCTTTGAGTTTGGATGGTTAGGACTCCCATTTGATGGAGACTTTGCTGCCCAAAGTCAAGCAACTAGTATTTGTGGGACTTGGGAGTTGAGCCCAAGAAGCCTGATGTCAGAGCCCCACTCCACCCTCTGTGCCTTACTGCTCTAGGTCTTAGAAGTGATGTATGGGGGGTGGTACCAACCAATGGAGTAACAAATGACTGAAGTGAATACCAAAGGTGTGTGGAAGAACAGTGTGCCAGCTACATCATGAGCCTTGGACCACTGGGATCTTTTTATGTTCATCTCGTTGTCCTCAGGATTGCTTTGGGTATGTTTGCTGGATATCATTGAGTAGAACATATCGTGTCAACAAATATGCCAGCATATGTTCTCTCTATCAAAAAGGAAGAGGTTTTTTAGCAATACCTACAGGGCTCTGCAAAACCAGAGCTAGCTTTTTGCTTGGTCTCACCTTTAAACTTTGCCATTCCCTTTCCTCCCATGTCTTTCGCACCTATGTGCTTGGTTAACACTGTTCCATTGCCATGAAATCCCTTTCTCCCCATCTCCACCCAGCAAACACCTACTCACCCTTAGGATAGTTTAGATATCACTTCCTCAAGGGACACTTTCCATGGAGAATTCCTTCTCCATGTTTTACAAGGATGTGATTCATCTTGCCTCCAGCACAGCATGTCCTCATGCTCTCTATACCAGCATTTAACACAGTGCGTGACTTTCTGATGGCATTTAGTAAAAACTTATTGGATTACTAAACAAATGTCGAACAGGTAAATATTCTGATGTAAAGTCTCTCTCAAATTCTCCAGAACCACTTTTTCTGGATAAGAAAAATTTCCAGAACTGTTCCCTCCATGGTTTGCTTTCTCCTATCTTCATCTTTTTGTTATTTATTAAAAATATTGTATAATGGAAAATGGCTGACCCTCAATTTCTGACTATTTTTATTATACCCAACTGACTGCAAATATTCCACTCCACAACTTTGTTATTTTTCAATGTTCAACATACATATTGCTCATAAAAATGTGACTTCCTGCTTTATTTCCAGTGTAACACATGAGGGTTCCATAAAATTTACTGGAGAAAATGAAATGTAGTGCAGACAGGAGATTTTATCTATTCGTGTGACTCCCCACTGTCGACTCATATCATGTAATTCCACTTAGCACTTCTGGGCCCATTTCCTTCAAAGTACTTTCCAAGCATTACCTAAGTGATGTTGTAGAGGCAAGCGGATGGGACGCCAGGAACTCAAACCGTAAATGCACAACTGTTAAACACAGTTCTGAGGAAATTAGATTTTGGACTTGGAAAGAAATATGGTCCTGACGCTAATACCCTGTCTCCATTCAAATGACCAAACCTCCACCTCCCCTCTGACATGTCCCGTATGAGGACAAGGGGGATATTATATTAAATGGAAGGGCGACTGAGCAGTGGTGTTCCAAAGATATGAAAAGCTATAATCGCCCAAGAGCAGCCACATTAAAAAACGTGGTTTGCTTGGGTTTTTTTTCAAGATTGTCGAAAAAAGAGCTGCCATCACTTCATAATCAAGACATCGTATACCACACCTGGAAATGCCAGCAACAGCTCTGGAACAACCATGATTTTAATGTAAGACTCACAATTGCTATTTTGTGAGTGCCTACTATATGCCAGGTGTTTTGCATACTGCATCGTTAATCCTTTTCCTAAAACTTAAAACAAGGTTGCGATTCTGCAAACTTGAAGAGTTTTGCCCAGTCCAGTCTCTAGTATCCCTTTTCACTTCAGTCTAGGAGGATTCTTCTACGTCAAAAGGACAGCTTTTAGAAAATGCCACCAAGTAGAGAAAAAGACCTGGGGCTAAATATTGTGCTCACAGAATGAAGTTTTCCAGGATTAGTTTTTCAAACTCATGGAGATCTCTAGAAGGTTCAGATTAATACAGTTATAACCAGCAGGGAGTGAGACTACAGAGTATTGAGAGAGGAGTAGCTTTCAGTTATTAGTTTATAGACTTCTGTAGCACTTGAATTTTTTAATATGCATGTAGTGATTTAGGAATTTCAAAATATTATAATGGGAAAATATTTACACATTTTTTGTTTGTTTGTTTTATAATCCAGGTCCTGTTTTCATATGTTGCTTTCTCCGCCCAGTCCAGTGTCATCGTAAACCTGAGGAGTAATTCTTTGGTTCTGCCCGCTGGCAGGAACGTGCTCTGATCAGTTCATCCCTGGGTCTATAGCATCTAGCAGCCGCCCAGTGCCTAGCGAGAGCTTTGTCATTATTGGTTGAATGAATGAGTTCTGTAAAGGAATCCTAAATTTTCTGTTTTCCTTTCAATGACCATATCATCAGTTAAAAAATTCTAGTTGTCTCGAGACCGACGTGGTGCTTTGGTGCATGTGTTTGCATTAGTGTTTTTTTTTTTTTTTAAGATTTTATTTATTTATTCGACAGAGATAGAGACAGCCAGCGAGAGAGGGAACACAAGCAGGGGGAGTGGGAGAGGAAGAAGCAGGCTCATAGCAGAGGAGCCTGATGTGGTGCTCGATCCCACAATGCCGGGATCACGCCCTGAGCCGAAGGCAGACGCTTAACCGCTATGTCACCCAGGTGCCCCTGCATTAGTGTTTAAGATGGTACTTGCGACAAATGATCTAGGCTACTGAGAAAAGGAAACTAGGCAACGGGCTATGTAAATGCTGTGTGTATGCTGAGCTAAGGTCAACAACACGGTATCAGGCTGTGGAGTAGTAACTACAGAGACATCACGAGACCCTTCCTAGTATTGCCAGGCCACGCTCCAAGCACCTGCCCATCGCTGTCAGGACCACGGGAGGTAGGCCACTGGTAGACCAGTGATTTCATGTCACATTAATGTTGTTAATTTGATTTTCATGGGGTTTGCATTTTAGTTTTAACTTTTAGCTTCATAGTGTTATAAAAGCCATGAGCAATATTTAGTCTTGCTTGTGCCTATATTTAAGTAATGTTATAAGAAAAATAATTTAAGTCCAACACTGAGGGTCTGTGAATTTTTTTTTAAAGGAATTACATTGAAGAAATAGAAGTTCGAATTGTTATTGAAACTATTAAACCAGACAAAACCAAGGACAGAGTCCTATAACATATACCTTCAACTATTAATCCACAGTTTGGGTATATTTGGTCCATCAAGCAAAAATACACGTAATAACTATTACGCACTCTGGGCAGTGACCTTATCCACAGGATATAATCAGACTTCATCTACTGTTTACCAAAATCAAAACACACAATGTCTTGGGCCGCCTCCTCACCTATCTGTCTAGTAATCCTGTTAGTTGCTCATGGAACGGATATTTACCAAGAGCCCGCTGGGAACCAGACCCTTTTCTGGCAGCTCAGGCTCTCAGCCACTGGGACTGGCAATTGGCACAGCCAATCCAGACCCCTCCTCAGACCTCCACCTGGTGGGGCTGTACGGTTTATACTGTTTACTCAACTGCATGCAGTTTTTGTCATTATCCATCAATTATCACAACTAGGAAACCAGAAGCAAGGCGTATGCAATTTCTGCCTGTTTTGAGACTTGAATTCTACTACGCTAAGTTCCCACTGTGTCCTTTGGACCTCACTCCCAAGGTCCGATGGAATGCCAAACATTACTCTGCTCACCGGGCTTTTTCTCCCTGCTCAGCTTCTTTCTCCACTGGGCCCAGGGGCCTGGTGATTTTGCTTGAATTTACCTATGGAATTAATATGACTTCTATTACCTCCCTGTCAGTTCTGAGTAGCCCTGACCCCAGCATAAGATCTCTGATGTATGTAGGTAAGTGAAAATGTGTTGTAAAAATGATATCAAGTTGAAAGAGTAGGAAATAAAATTGTATATAAATGCTGATTACAGCCGTGTGAAATATATGCATATATTCTAAAAAGATTTGAGAAGAAAATTATGCTATTGTATATTATTATTAATAAATTATATTGAGTTCAGTGTTTATTACATTTTTTCCATTGTGAACTTGAGAATAATTAAAATTAACAAATAAAGGTCACTGGATTTTGGGGTGCCTGGGTGGCTCAATTAAGCATCTAACTCATGATTTCATCTCAGGTCATGATCTCAGGGTTGTGAGATTGAGCCCCATGCTGGCTGCTGGGCATGGAGCCTGCTTAAGATTCTCTCTCCCTCTGCTCCTCCCTATAAAAAACCAAAACCAAAACAGTAACTGGATTTAGTCAACATGACGTTTTTTTGTGAACCTATGATGGCTCCAATTTTCACAACTTTTTCTAAGTCCTCACAAGAAGATGAACGTTATCAGCCTCAAACTTACAACAGAGTCACCCCTAAAGTTGCTGTTCTCCTCCCTTAAAAAAAAAATGGTGGGGAGGGCATGTGCTTTGCCCAGTGTTCTAGAGCCTCTATGATTCTCCATGACTTCTCAAAAAGACAGACAAAAAAAAAAAAAAAGGCTGATGGTGATTCTGAATTTCATATTCTCTACCTTTTTCAGTGCCCTTGAAATATTTGTTAGGGCTGGGATAATTCTTTGGGCCTTGCCTTCTTCTTCATAATATTTGTCCTACCTTCTTTGAGAATCAGTATTTGCATCTAGAAAAGAAAAAGGTTAGACAAGATTATCACTAATTTACCTTCCAGGTCTAAAATACTACATTAGGAGTAACTATGTATTATACACAAATGTGAAAAGGTCTATCAGATGTAAGTAAAGTATAAAATAATTGAAGTTGGAAATATATATATATAAATTAAACAAGGAGTGGTATAATAGAGTGGTTATTTTGTGTTTTTTTAGATTTTATTTATTTATTTGAGAGAGCGAGAGCAAGAGGGAGAGTGAGAGCGAGCGAGCGAGAGAGAGAGTGCAAGAGCAGGGGGAAGGGGTAGAGGGAGATGGAGAAGCAGACCCCACTGAGAAGGGAGCCTGATGTGGGACTCAATCCCAGGACTAATTGAACCACCCAGGCACCTAGAACTTTGATTTCTGAAACAATGAACACTTGAAAATATATTTTAAAAAGAAATAGTGAGTGTTAATTTTATCTGCAGAATTTATTTCCAATGTTCCTGTGTTCCACTAAGGGACTATATATTAGCCAGTCACATAAGAACAGATCCTGTATGATTCCACTTACACGAGGTACCTAGAGTCCTCGCCTCATTGACAGAAAGTAGAAGGGGGAGGGGCAAGGGATACGGGGAGTTACTATTTAATGGGTACAGAGTTTTAGTTTTGCAACATGAAAGGCTATTGTGGGTGGATGGTGGTGATGGCTGCATAAAAATGAGAATGTACTTAATGTCACTGATCTACCCGTACACTTAAAAATGATTAATTTTGTGTTATATGTATTTTACCACAAATAAGAAACAATGTACTTATTATTCAAATGCAGAGAAGTCTGTTTCACTCCTATATATTGATAAAATCCTCAAAAATAAAATTCCTAGAAAGAAAATTAATGAGAACTTATGGAATCTAAGTGAAGGAAAGCTTAAAATTTTACACAAAATATAAAATTGGTTCTAATAATTGGAGAGACGTGTGTAGTTCTAAGTAGGAAAATACAAGTGTAAAACTGCTGACTATATCAAAAATCTATAAATTTGGGGCGCCTGGGTGGCTCAGTCGGTTAAGCGTCTGCCTTCAGCTCAGATCATGATCTGATCCCCGGGTCATGGGATTGAGCCCCACATTGGGCTCCCCACTCAGTGGGGAGTCTGCTTGTCCCTTTCCCTCTGCTCCTCCTCCCTGCTCATTCTCTTTCTTTCTCTCTCAAATAAATAATAAAATCTTTTTAAAAAGCTATAAATCTAATGTACTCCTTTTGTGAAAGACAAATTGATTCCAAAGTGTATATCAAAGTTACCTATGTAAGAATACCCTAGAAGGTCTTTAAAAAGAGGAAAGGGGAAAAAAAGTGGTAAAAGTGGATCAGGACCTCTAGATATTAAAATGTAATTCAAAAACTAAAGTAATTTTAGAAGGTTGGTATGATTGCAATAGACAGACAGATGAGCGGAACAAAATAAAATTCAATAGTAGAGCCAAATGCATGTGTATATTTCTCATAAAAATATAGTCCAAACTGTTGGAAGGAATGGATATATTTATTATATTAATATTAATATTATGCCATGAGAATGGGCATTGGCTAGTCCTTTGGAAAAAAAGTACTACTCTGCTTCTTATGCAAAATAAGTTCCTGAGAGCCCAACAATTTAAACAAGTTAGTAAGGGGACCCCTGGGTGGCTCAGTTGGTTAAGCATCTGCCTTTGGCTCAGGTCATGATCTCAGGGTCCTGGGATCCAGCCCCGTGTTGGGCTCTGTGTTCAGTGGGGAGGCTGCTTCTCCCTCTACCCCTCCCCACTGCTTATGCATGCTCTCTCTCTCTTTCAAACAAGTTAGTAAGAATAAAGTACTGAAAGAAAACTGGGGAAACAATTTTTTGTAAGAGTGGAGTGAAAGGACTTTAGAATAAGAATGGTAACTTCCGTATTGTCAGGCTGTTGATGTACTCGTCTTTTTGTTGATTTATTTATTTAGTTTTGTTTGTCTATTCATTTATTCCATTATTTAATTAATATTTACTGGGCAACATGGTATCATGATACCAGGCGTTGAGCTCTTATTACTACAAGTCTAGTTGATTAGAGACATTGCAATTGTGGCCGTAGGAATCTACCGCTTAAAATGTTCCTTTACTGAATGAGTTCTAGAAATTTATCCCACATCAGGAATCAGATACATGTGCACAGAAATAGTTAAAAGGATATGTAGTGTAGCACACGTGGAGGACAGCAAAATGGCAAAAATTTCTGCATGCTCATACGAGCATCACCTGTAATGTGACATTGTGGATTCTCCCACCAAGCCAGGGAGGTTACTTCGACATCCCTTGAATCTGGGTTAGATGTGTGACTTGGAATAGCCAGCAAGATTTTAGTGAAGGTGCCAGAAGCAGAGGCTTCAAAGCAATTGCACTTTGGGGCTTGCCGTCCGAGACCCTGAGGCCACTGTGTGGAGAAGCCGAGGCTAGCCCACTGGAGGAAGTGAGACCTTGTGGAGAGAGGCCCTGCCCTTTCAGCTGTACCAGCTCTCCCAGTTTTCTCAAAGAGTTGTGAGCTTAAGAAAAAGGGTTGTTGGGGCACCTGGGTGTTCAGTTGGTTAAGCATCTGACTTTTGATTTAGGCTCAGGTCATGATCTTGAGGTCATGAAGTCAAGCTCTACTTCGGGCTCCACACTGGCCATGGAGCCTGCTTAAGATTCTCTCTCTCCCTCTGCCTCCTCCCTGCTGCAATCTCTCTTTCTCTGCCCCCGCCCCACCCCCTCTTAAAAAAAAGAAAAAGAAAAAGGATTGTTGTTTTAAGCTATCAAGGTTTGGGGTGGCTTGTTGGAAACAAGTGGAAACCAATTAATAAACCAAACCATTCTTTGTAATTGCTAAAAAACAATGCTTGTATGTCTAACAGGAGACTGGTTAAATGAAATCTCATTCATTCATACAATGAAATATGAGACTGCCATTAAGAATGATGCAGTTGTATATTAACTGACATGGGAAGCTATTCTTGATGTGGTGTTAAGTGAAAAAAGAAAATTATAAAACAGCATGTGGAATGTGATCATTTTTTGTGTAAAAAAAAAAACCAACAAACCATAAACAAGCTATGAATGCATCTGGCAGATTATACCCTAATGTTAACAATGGTTATTTCTGATTTTTAAAATTAATTCTTTGCATATCTATATTGTTTCGTTTGTCTACTTAGATGAAAAGAAATACTAATGAGGGTTTGGGGGGACAGTTATGGAGGAGATACTGAATGCAGTCTGATTTCTATAGGTAACATTTGAATTAGCTAACTTTTCAAAAAGCCATTGTCTGTGTATATGCCTTGGTCCCAACTCTGGACTCTCACCTTTCTCTCCTCACCTCAGCTTCGTGAACCGCCCCCTGGGTCCCCGCTCTTGGGCTCCCCTTCCTGTCTTTCCCCTTTTCTGCTCTCCTGCCGGTGGCCTCCATGAAACATTCATTATAAGTTTATTCTTTGCTTGTGTTACAGCGCCTTTCTCTCTCTACTCGGGTTCCCATGCAGGATCTGTGTTTGTGGGTGAAACCCGAGAGCTCTTGGCTACAGACACGCTTTTGTCTTCTCAGTAAGCAAAGTAACGTGAGAACCCCGGGGAAGGAATGAGCGCTACCAAGTGCACAAGGAGGGCGCTGGTAGGGAAGGTGGGAGATGCAGCGTCAGTGGGGGGAGGCTTTCCAGGTTCAGTGTCAAAAAAGAACACCATGAGAGCTCACTGCCTGCCCACTCCTCCAGACACCTGCTTAGTATTTATATTACAGCTTTTACTGTGGAGCTGAATATTCTCTCCAGAGTGCTTTTGAAATTCTGACTATCTTGAGGTGGGTGACAACCTTTTTTCGCTGATGGAAATATGGAGTACCCGAACGACTGAGTGATCTCTCTTAGGGCAGAGGAAGATCTAGTGTTAGACTCTGTCATCCGATTACGACCAGTGGTCCATCGACTTTAAGCTTCCACAAATAGGCCCTCGGGAAGGAATGGTGTGGCAACCCTGCTGGCATTTCCACAAGTAAAATGATAATTTGCTATTAAACATTTACAATACCAATGAATAAAAAAGTAACGATTAATGGACTTGGACCAGGGGAAATAACAATAGTATTTGTTTATGTTTCTACCTACCTGCCTCTCTCTTCATCCATCCTTCCCTGTGTCTAGACATCATGGAAACACATTTTTAAAATTTAAAAAAAAAATTTAGTTTCAAAAAATATGTATTTATTTGACAGAGAGAGAGAGTGGGTGCAAATGGGGGGAGGAGCAGAGGAAGCAAGAATCTCAAGCAGACTCCCCGCCAAGCGCGGAGCCCCACTTGGGGCTCGATCCCAGGACCCTGAAATCATGGCCTGAACTGAAATAGAGAGTTGCATTCTTAACCGACTGAGCCAGGTGCCCAGAAACACATTTTTTTAAAAGTGTGTTTACATAGGTAAAGGCACCATGTCTATAAGGCCTTTTGGGGCAGTTTCTGAGCCTTTGTATCAGGTTTTCCAAAAACTCATCAAAATGCTAAGTGATGCGGTGTAATTACGTGGTTTTGTGAGCTCCAGGATAGTTTTTATTTTTTTAATTGGTTCAGTCTCATGTTTTCTCTAATGATTACAAATGATTTGAGGCTTGGAGCTATGAAATCTGCTTAGTGGAAGGTAATCCTGCCCTGGTAGGCATTCACTGTGCCTGGGGGGTGGGGAGAAAGGGTGTTTCGTAAATTATCAGGGCGAGTGTTTGCACTGAATCTAAACTGCAGCAATAGGAATGGTGGGTGTGTGCTAATCCATACTTACAGCTGAACCACTTTCTTGGAGTAACCGAAGATTTATCTACTTTGGGTTCTTTAATACCATACGGTAGGTAGGTAAGTGTGGAAATAAATTCCTCAAGCTATATAAAATCAGACTAAAGCATATTTCTCTTAAATGTGCCCTCTAAAGTGTGCACAACTCATTTATTAGAAATTCCTGTCTTACTGGGCTCTGCATTTTCCTGGCTGGCTCTTTTAATATGATTTATCACTTTTAAGTCCCAATATATTGAAGGATCAGATAGCAGTGATACGAAAATAATAGGGCTGAACTAAACCTTCTCGTTTTAACCACATAGAGATTGTCTCGAAGCTCTGGTGAACCCCACTTATTGCTCACTCCCATCACCCTCTCCACAAGAGAGAAGGTTGGAGGCTGAATTACCACTAAGAGGGGCTGGGGGCTGGTAGTACTTTAACTCAAAGAGAAAATGGAGGGCCAGTTTACTAAACCAAATTAATGCTTTCATGTATGATATGCAGAAACCAATTGCTTATCCATCAGATCTTTATTACCTATTATGTACCAAGAACTGTTCCAAGGGTGCCTGGACGACTTAGCGGGTTAAGCATCCAACTCTTGGTTTCGGCTCAGGTCATGATCTCACTGTCATGAGATCGAGCCCCACATCAGGCTCTGTGTTCGGTGCAGAGTCTGCTTCGGATTCTCTCTCCCTCTCAGTGCTCATGCACTCTGTCTCTCAAATAAATAAATAAAATCTTAAAAAAAAAGAAAGAACTGTCCTAGGTTCTCTGGATACATCTTCCTGAGACCTGGGTCAGCAAACATATCTGTATTGCAGTGTGACAATTATTTGGTCAACTTTGGTCGAAGAAGATGAAAGAAGTCTTTGGTGAAGAAATAACGATTATAGACACAGAGGTTTCCAACACAGGCATCGGAGCAGACAGACCTGAATGTAAATGGCACTTCTGCAGAGAAACTCACGCCATGACCTTGGGCAGGCTACTCCTCTGCGCTCAGCTTTCGTTTCCTT
Source organism: Ursus maritimus (assembly GCF_017311325.1). Classification (NCBI taxonomy): domain Eukaryota; kingdom Metazoa; phylum Chordata; class Mammalia; order Carnivora; family Ursidae; genus Ursus; species Ursus maritimus. Next base: position 8,352,041 of record NW_024424119.1, on the reverse strand, counting down.
GGCAGTAGAAATGTGATAAATAATACTAGTGAGGAAAACACGTAAAAAGCTTAGCACAGTTCCCGGTACATAGAAATTACAGTAAAATGCATACATCAAAGACAAAATGGACCTCTCTTGGCCCATTGCGTGGAGCTCTCTGGTAAGAGTGTGGAGTTTTTTGATAAGAGACCCTTGCAACTGTCCAGAGCTCCAGAGTCCCGTGGGAGGAAGCAGAAAGGAGTGTGGTTGGGTTGAGGTTCTTGGTGATGTAAGGAGAAGGGAGCAAAGGAGGACTCTTGTCCCTCCTAAATCACGTTGGAATACTGAGAGCTGAACCCCAGCTGGTAACACCCTTGCCTCCCTGGCAGAGACAAGCCGCACCGACCTCATTCAGACGCCATCTTCCCAGAAAGTTTATATTTGTGCTACACTCTGCAGTTTCCTTATCTGGACCTCCCTATACTCCATGCAACTGGCAGGCATGGAATGGCATCACCCTCCTACAGGTGAGGGCCTTGCCGTTCAGAAAGGTTGAATGGTGTATGCAGTTGACAAAGCCGAGCCAGGGTTTGACTTGAGGTTCTTCTGATTCTATGTCCAGATCCTTTGCCTGTATGGTCTGCCCTGCTATCATGCATGTTTCTGTACATGTGCATTCATTCGTGCTCAGTTGGTCAAAGGGAAATGATGTTGGGATAAGGAGAAGACTGTATTGGTTCATACACATTTTATCTTGAGCAAAGAGACCTGGAACGATGAGTGTAGAAATTAGAATCTGCAGTGAGAGAGAGAAAAATACTTAGCCTGCTGCTACACTGGCAGCAGGAGCCCCTGTCAGATGTGTTTTTATATATTCAAAATAGAAACTGACCTCTGGGCCCCACCCCTCGCCTGCATGGCCTCCGGCTCACATAGGCTGCACTCCTTCCATGCCCACTTTCATGGCGGCCCCGCTGGCTCACAGCTCCACCTCGGATTGCCCTGTTTTGTCATTTGTCAGTTTTGCTCCAATCTCCAGCATTTCACTTTTGGGCTTTTTTTTTTTTTAACTTTTGTGCATTTTTAAATATGCAAGGCGACAACCGCCAGCCATGCCGAGCTGCACACCGGGCAGTGCAAACGCCCTCCGCAGCTACTGATATCACTGCTTAGGGACATACTCTGCCCCAACTTTATGTTTCTCATTAGCCCTGTTACTTGATCTCTCAGCTTCTGATAAGGAATATGTATTCACTGTCCTAAACCCTTTATACACATTATCACATGAGTTCATGACAAGCATAGGTAATGTAAGATGAGTTCTATTATTGAGTTCTGTTATTAGTCCCATTTTATGGAAGAGAAAACCAACACTCGGAGAGGCTAAGTAACATCTCCAAGTGGTGGAATTGGAGTGAAAGCCAAGGTCTACCTGACTCCAGTCAGATGTGTGGCTAGTGGCTACCATATTAGCACAGCTCCAGACCTTTGTGTTCTGCTCTCTTGTGTCAGTTATCTGAGTTAATGGCATTATGAACCTGTAATTTGTGAAATTTTAAAATAATGCCAAATGACCTGTCTCTTGGAAATGCAGAATGGGATACTCAGAGTCACAGAATGGTTGTTTTATAAGGGACCTCTTGTATTGTTCACATTTTTATGAAGTATGGTGTTAGGATTTAAAAGAATTTGAAAGGTGTTAGCATTCTACTTTCCCCCTGGTTTCTTCTCTCAGGTCCGTACCGATGTGGTTAGCCTGAAAAAGAGAAACCTGGGAGATGTTACAATAGCAAGTACAAACAGCTGAATAACGGTTGTATGAGGAAAGACCACATTTCTATACAAGCGAAGGGAGGAACAGGGAAGAGTGGAGGTGACCACAGGGACAACAATGGATAAAGCACCATCAGCTCTAGGGGAAGAGAGAGGAGGCTGGCTTGGAAGGCAGTGGAGCTGTTCATGCCAAGTCCAGACAGCCACTTGGTGGGCAGTTCTAAAGCCATCCCGTGCACTGGGACACAATTGGCCTACATTCTTACATCCCCAAGAGCTGGTGAGTTTGAAATGACAAAGTGTTTTTAAACTTTGTGTGATCACCTTCTAAATCTAAATTCACACTTCGGCGTATAGATTTTGGCCCTGAAGTGAAGATATCTGGCTAGTCTAGATGTCCAACATCAGGCAATAAGCTACCTGGTGTGATGCCTATCATTGAGTGGATTTCCGCAGAAGAACATAACATGCCTTCTTGGTTTATTCCGGCCACCAAGGATTCTTTAGCCTTTTAATACCTAAATGAAATCTGCATTTCAGAAGGTGTGTTACCAATCCTCAGAAGAAGACTAGGTGGCAATCTGAGGATTACTTACTTCTTCCAGAAACAACAATAAGACTGTGATAAAAGACCCAAAGTCAGGAAGATTCTGTTATTTTAATGTTAAGTACAAATCAGACCACAGTAGTTATTTGATAGTCTCAGGATGCCTTGCTCTACATTTTGGATAGGTTAGGTCAGTGCTCCTCAAACGTTAACATGCATATGAATTGTTATGGACCAAATTGTGTCCCTCCCCTATTCGTATGTTGAAGTTCTAATCCCCAGTACCTCAGAGTGTGACTGTATTTGGAGACAGGGCCTTTAAAGTGGCAATTAAGTTAAAATGAGGCCATTCGGGCAGGCCCTAATCCAATCTGACTAGCGTCCTTATAAGAAGAGGAGATTAGGCTAAATGAGACACCCCAGGGATGCTTGCACAGGAGGAGCGGCCTGCGAGGACACACTGAGAAGGCGGGCCTCGTACAAGCCAGAACAGAAGCCTCAGGAGACATCAGTCAGGCCCCTGTCTTGATCTTGGACTTTCAGCCTTCAGACTGTGAGAAAATAGATTTCTGTGGCTTATGCCACCTACTCTGTGGTATTTTATTATAGAAGCCCTAGCAAATGACTATATGAATTACCTGGGGATCTTCTTAAAATGCACATTCTAATTCAGTAGGTCTGGAGTAGAGCCGGAATCCTTATTTCTAACAAGCTTCAGCTGCTGCGGCTGGTCTAGGGGTGATGCTTTGAGGGACAAGGAGCTAGGCTGTGTTGTGGTAGTGATTTTACCCTGAAGTCACAATGGCTTAACAAAATAAAGTTAACTTGCTATATATTTAATGTGGGTGGACTTGGGTGAGGGCACCCACATAGACGTTCAGGAACTTTAAACTTAGACCACATTCTACTACCTGGAATGTCATTTGTTGCCAAGTGAGGGACTTCTGCTGAAATCTCGTTGGCCAGAACTATCACCTGGCTTTGTCTAACTTCAGGAAGGTTGGGAAGTGTCATCTTCCTTATGTCCAGAAATGAGAGGATACCCAGGTATCAGTGAAAGCTAGTAATTCCTATGACCCTTTCATTCTGATTTTACCCTTTCAAGCATTTCACTGCCATCCTACTTCCACCCCAAGTGGGAACAGGAACCTACTTGAGTTTCCATTTGAGAAACAGAATGGTAGTATTTTCCCCTGACAACCCATTAAACTGTATTTTAAACAGATATTTGGGGAGGTGAACACAACCTGTACACTCAAGTTATTATTACAAGGCTCTCTTCCACTTGCTGATCTCTTTTGGAGATGATTCGAGATGTAAATCACTGGGGAAAATGTTAAAGAGTTTATTATTATTTTTAGTCCATGTATTCTTCCATGACATTTCAGAAACATAAACTTACCTCTAGATTCCCATTTCCTTAGAGGTTTGGAAAATATTCCCAGAAGCTGTCCTTTAGAGAATCAGGCTGCTTGCAAGTCAGAGTAGGGAAGGGGTGGAACGTGAAGGGATGGACAAGAAGTTCAGAGTACCACTTTTTTTTTTTTTTAAGTAGGCTCCACACCCAGCTTTATTTGCTAAATAAATGGAAATGTATTACATATTCATGGATAGGAAGACTACAAATTGTTAAAATGTCAATTCTGCCCAAAGAAACCTGTAGAATGAATTGCAATTTGATTTCATTGCAATCCCAATGAAAATCTAAGCAGAAATTGACAAGCCAATTATAAAGTTCACATGGAAATACAAAGGACCTACAATGGCTAAATATTCTTGAAAAAGAAAAACAAAATTGATAGACTTGTACTTCTTAAGAGTGATAATAATCCAGACAGTGTGGCATTTGTAAAAGGATAGAAAAACTAGCAACGGAACAAATAGACAGATAAGAGGGTCCAGACATTCGTCCACATGAATTAGGCCAAATGGTTTTTGCCAAAGGTACAAAAGCAATGCAATGGAGAATGGAAGGTCATTTCACCAAATGGTTCTGGAACAATAGGATATCAATATGAAAAACAAAACCCAAAAACACTGATCCTTACCTCACACCATACACAAAAATTAATTTGAGATGGATAATACATGTAAACATAAAAACTCATAATGCTTCTAGAAGAAAGCAAAAGAATACCTGTGTGGCCCTTGGGTCAACAAAATTTTCTTAGATAGGAAATAGAAAGTAATATCTGTGAGAAGAAAAACTGATATTTTGGACTTTATCAAAATTAAAAACATTATTATCAAAATGAATAAGGAAGCTACAGACTGAGAGAAATATTCACAGTACAGGTATCTAACAAAGAACTTGTTTCCAGAATTTACAAGGGACTTCTGCCTCTCAATAATGAAAAGAGAAATCAACTTAAAAATAGACATTAGACTTAAACAGACACTTCACAAAGGAGGACATACAAATGGCCACATGAAAAAGGGCTCAAAATCATTAGTCATTAGTCATGCATATTATACCAAATGAGATACCTTTGCACATTCACCCAAAAGGCTAAAGTTAAAAAGTCTGGCAACTCCAAGAGTTGACGAGAATATGGAACAACTGAAACTTTTGTATATTACTTGGAGGTATGTAAAATGGTAAAACCACCCTGGAAAACTGTACGGAAGTTTATTATTAAGTTAATTATACATCTATGACCAAGGAATTCCATTGCTTATTTACTCAAGAGAAATAAAAACATGCCCACAGAAATATTTGTCCACGAATGCTCATAGCTTTTCTCATAATAGTCAATACTTGGGAGTAATATCCAAATATCCATCAACAGGAGAATGGATAAACAAAATTGTCATATATTTATACAATAGAATGTGATTCAGCAATAAAAAGTAACAGTAACGTGGATAAATCTCAAAAACATTATGTTGAGTGAAAGAGCCAGGCACAAAAGAATAGATACTATGTGATTCCACGCATATGAATTTCTAGAAAGGGCACACGTAAATGGTGATAGAAATCAGAACAGTGGCTGTGTGTGGCCTGGGGAAAAGGAGGTGTACCTTGGAGAGAACAATGGGGAGGTTTTCAAGGCATTGAAAATATTCTATATCTTAATAGGAATGGGGATTATACAGGTGGATACAGTTTTAAAAACTCATCACTTAGGGGATGAGTAGGACACTGTATGTAAATTATATCTCAATGAGACTTTTATTAAGATAAATAAATAGTAGCATCCCTCCTTCTTCCAGTTCCAGAAAGGGATCGCCTGTCAGCTGGGTCTAAGGGAGACTGGAACCTGAGACAATACCAGCTTCTGAGACAAAAGCAAGGTGACCCACAGGAACAGTTCTTGGTTTTAGAGTACGAGAGACCTGATTTTGACTTCAGGCACCGACACTTACTCTGGAACAAATTTGTTCTGGTCCCTGACTTGCAATTTTGTAAAATGAAGAGACTTATCCTTGCCTTGAATGTTATGGTGAGGAATAGTGCCCAGCTCTCTTTGCTCACTGCTGTGAGGCCTTTCCCAATTTCCCTGACTCATATAAACCAACCACCTTCCCAGTTACACACGGTCATAGTAATTCTCCTTTATTTTTAAAAAATTTTATTTATTTATTTGTCAGAGAGAGAGCACAAGCAGGGGGAGCAGCAGGCAGAGGGAGAAGCAGGCTCCCAGCCAAGCGAGGAGCCTGATGTGGGACTTGATCCCAGGACCCTGGGATCGTGACCTGAGCCGAAGGCAGACACTTAACCACCTGAGCCACCCAGGCGTCCCAGTAATTCTCCTTTAAAGCCCCCATCATAGATGTCATTTTTTTATTTACCTGTGTGAACATGTAATTAATGTCATCCCCATTCCTACTATGAGCAAAACCAGCATAAGGAAAAGTGCTTTTTTACTCGCCAGCACCTAGTACGGGCCTGGCACATGACAGGTAAGCAGTAAATATTTGCTGGAGAAATGAGGCCTGGCAAAAGCGAGGAAACCATGAAACTCTGGCCACCCTCTTACTCTTCCCTCTCTCCCTTAATCCAAATACACACAGTCACCCCCAGACTGCCTTTAGGGGCCTCCTTTTTCCCTTGCCATCACCCTGAGTTTGTTAGTATCACTTTTATTTGTCTTTTTTTTTTAAGATTTTATTTTACTTATTTGAGACAGAAAGAGAGAGAGAGAACATGGGGGGCGAGAGGCAGAGAGAGAGGAAGAGGGAGAAGCAGACTGAGCAGGGAGCCCGACTTGGGGCTCGATCCCAGGACCCTGTGATTATGACCTGAGCCCAAGGCAGACGCTTAACTAACTGAGCCACCCAGGCCTCCCTCACTTTTATTCGTCTTAACAATGTATGTGCGGCAAAAAATAGGACAGGGGTGGAGAGGGAAGGTGTTAGGATACAGGGAGATTTATCTCTTAATGGCAGCCGCAGAGAGATAACCCTATCCTGAAGGGGCTTGACACAGCGCTTAAGAAGCCTACAGGCGTCTTTGTTTCTTTCCAAGAACTTTTACACCGGAAGGCACTCCAGGCCGCCTATCACCGCTTTCCATCAAGGTTTGGGGGTTTCATGTTTATCTGTGTTATTCATATGTTGAACTTGCACCAGCCTAAGCGTTCCTAGGAGCCTTAGTTGTGAAACTCGCGTATCTTTTGGCAAGGCTTCCCTTGTTAGAAAGGGGCAACATGGCAATATATTGTTACTTTGCCTTCACTGCAGCTTTTTTTTTTTAATCTTATTCTCTGCCTTTTCTGAAAGCATAAAGAGAGCGTACTATTAGGATCCCATGGACTAGGAATGCTTCTAGCACCAGGCAACCCTCCATAGAATATCCATCCCCAGCATCAGTGTTCAAATCTCAAACATTTAGATGGGAATGTAATCACTTACTTTTTTTTTTCAATTTCTCATTTTGAAACAATTGTATACTCACAGGAAGTTGCAAAAAAAATAAATAAAAAGTTCAGGGAGATCCCATGCACCCTTCATCTTACTTTTTGTTTGTAAAGTGCAATGTCTGAGCATTATAAAATTTCTAAGAGTCCGAAAGTATATAAAGTACAAGTTCCTCCCTGTTGATAATCAAGTCAATATCCTTCGAACATGTTTTCTATGCATAAATGAATATACAGACACAGTTGAGTTGTTTATCAGATATAAGATCATGCTATCCAGCAAGCCGCTTTTCTTTACCCAGAATCTAAGACAAAAATCTTCCCATTTTTGTGGGAAGCTGCCACGCATTCTTGTAAACAGCTACATGAAAGAGAAAATATTTCAAACACTTATGTTCAAAAATGTGGCATTCTTTAGAAATTTGCTAGAGAAAAGTTAAAAAAAAAAGTCATGTTGTAAGGGAAGCTCAGCCTCTGTTCCTGGTTTCAATCAAATGACTCTTCTCTGGAAACAAACACCTGTCTTAGGGAAAAGCTGCAGGTGGATCGTTACTGGTATGACTCCAACTTTAATAACCAGTTGCTTCCATTCTTTAAAGTGCTCGATCTCCTTGTTTGGGAGGTCTGCTACTTGTCTCAAAAATGGCCTTTTGTTGAGCATGCTGGACGGAGCTGGAGCATTCCTTTGGGAGCCATTTGGGATGGGTGAGATCAGTTGAGGTCAGGGCACAAGGGCTGCAGTAGAAGGCGACCGGAAGCCATTGCTGCAGGGGGTGGGAGCTGGGTCTTTCCAAGTGTGCATGCACCCCTCCACCCCCCGTGGCATGGGCTTCCTTCGGTACCAAGGGGCCCCCAACCCCCTTCAGACAGCGTCACTGAAGGGAGACAGTGAAGGTGGAGCACTTGTGGAGGGTAGCTGGCTGTTTGGATGGTCTCAGAGATGTGGCCTAAGGGGCGGGAAACCCTCCTGTGCACACACTGGATCCGTCTCTCCTCTGCTGAGCCCAGATCAGCCGGGCTCTGACGGGCGAGGATTGCGGTGTATGCTGACGGTGTCTGGGGCTGAGTGCACCCAGCTTCTAAAATAGCCACAGGTCTCTCCCTGAATCCTCAGACACTGTGGAAAGCTTGGGCTGCTTCACTCAGATGAGAATCGGGCTGACTTAATACTTCTTTGCCCCATTCCACCTCGCATGCTGCACATTCTCCTCCCTGTTGCCCTCTTGCTTGCCGGGGGCCCAGTGACTGGCTCCCTGAACGTCCCTGACCTGAACCTGGCCTTTTTCTGCCAGGTCTGGGTAAATGATCGGATAACATGTCTGGCTATCCCAAACAGGTTCTTAAGGCTAATATTGTCTTCCGAATATCAGTTGGACTTGCCATTCTCCCATTTGCTTTCCATTTTGGTTCTACCAGGCATCCGCTCGGGGCCCTCTGTCCATCAGCCCACACACCCAGGACCTGCTCTTCTCTTTTCCCTATCAACTCCCTGCCCTGTCACAACTGTCTGAGATCAGTCGTCCGTTTAACAAAGATCTGTGTGTTTGTGCACCAGCCTCTGGGCGTGGGGCATGAGCAAACTCAGGCCATGTCACCCTTGCCCTTCTAGAGTGCATGGTTTAGGAAACTAAAGTCTTCCTCAGTTTCTCCAAGGCTTCTCACTGGAGCCCAGTTCATCCTCCAGGTGGTCACCAGCACATTAGTAAAACCAAACAAATGAAACAGGAGGGGAAGAAGTGCTAGATGAAGAGGGGAGAGACCAAGGGTTGAATTCTAGAGCTTCCATTGAGCATCTGTGTGCCTCGCGGGGGGGGAGTCTCAGTTCCCTAATGTGGAAGGGGGAGGGGGAGCAGACTGACACTGAAAATTACACTGATTTTATTTTATTTGCTTATTTGACAGAGAGAGAGAGAGAGAGCACAAGCAGGGGGAGCAGCCGAGGAAGAGGGAGAAGCAGGCTCCCGCTGAGCAGGGAGCCCGACGTGGGGCTTGATCCCAGGATCCTGGGATCATGACCTGAGCTGAAGGCAGATGCTTAACCGCTTAACTGACTGAGCCACCCAGGTGTCCCTACACTGATTTTAATAATTACAGCTTGGGATGGAGCTTTATGTGGTCTTATTTTATCCTTGTGTCAAGGGAGGCTACTTTTAATCCCCTTCTTGGGTTAAAAAAAACTGAGCTTCACAAAGTTTAGTAACTAGTTCCAGACTGGAGAGCTAAAAAGTGGCAGGCAAGGACCGAGAACTGACTCCCCACAGAGGAGCTCTTCTCTCCACTACAATCTATTATGCATTCTTGAGCAAAGGGCTCACACAGTCAGCACAGCACTCAGTAGAACTGAATATCAGGGCCAAAAAGCTAAACATTGAATACATCACAATAAAATAGTTTTATAAAGTCATCCTCCAAATCGCATCTGAACTTGTAGGCTTCCTTGAGGAGGGATCACTTCCATCCACTGGCCCCAACAGGAAGTAGGCCAACCCCACAGCCTGGGGGGGGGGGAGCGGATGGACGAGAAGCCCAGAAGAGCACCAGGGAGGGTCAGTGTGGGCTTGGGGCCCTGCAAAGGGCTCTGGAGACCAGAAGGGTTTCATGTTTGCTTTCTCATTCTGTCCTTTCCTCTCTTTTTCCCTCTCCTTATCTCTTTACCTATTTCTCACTCTCTGTTTTCTCTGGTTATCTTTATAGCTCTCTTTTTTTTTCTTTATCTCTCTCTTTTTTAAGTTATTTCTTCCTTCCTACCCTAAAGCGTAATGGCAATAACTACATACGTAGCCCTTATCCATCAGGTACTGTGTTAAGCACTTTACTTACAGCAACTGCTGGAATCCTCATGTCAATTATGAGGTACTTGATTAGTACTAATTCCATTTTCCAGGTGAGAACACTGAGGCTCAGAGGTTAACCCACCTGCCTCTGGCCACACGACCAGTAGGTAACAACACTGTGATTTGAATCCTGGCCACAGCCTTCTGAGTCACAGCCGTTGAGCACATCCAAGCCTCTTCTCCACCAGGGCAGGACTGTGAATCCTTGAAAGCTGCGTGGGGCACATGGTAGCCTGTCTGCAAAGATTAGCGTCCTCTTGCTCAGTTTTAGGCTGATCCCTAGTTTGTCAATGAGGGGGAAATCAAAGCACTTGGAGAACATAACTGAGCAACAATTGGTGGTTATTTTGGGCTCAAGAGCTGGCTTGTGACAAGCTTTTGTTCTGCTGGGTGACATTCGGAACTTGGGAGGGGGGCAGGCACGGCTAGGTGGCTGAAGACACAGGAGGGGAGACTGGGAGTCAGGGAGAGAACACGGGGCAAGGGCAGGTGCCATGGAGAGAGGAATTGGGAGGGGGGGAACTCCCTGAGATTAGACGTACGTTAGAGCCGTAAATCAGGTGGGATAACACCTACCAAACTCCCCCCCAATCTTCCTCATGAGTCATCAGTGCTTTTGGAGTTTAATTCGTATTTTTTAATATCGAGTTAGCCCTTGGACCTGTATCAGGTGAGATTAGTTCCGCTAACAAATCCAGTCACACTGGCTCCCACTTGTGAGCCCGGTTTGCCTGATCTCTCCCCGTTACAAACTAGGTCCGCTTGCCCAGAGGTTTTCATTCGCAAAGAAAGCCATCCCCCAGGACTCCAAGCGGCGAGGGGTCCGCCCCTGCGCATGCGCCGTGAATACCGCCGCAGTCCGGAAATCGGAATCCGTTTCCTTTCCCGCTCTGCCAGGGATTGGCCGTCCCCAGGCCTCCGGGTTCCTCAGCCAGGCAAGTGAAGTGCACAGATTTGTCGTTTCTCTCCTGGTCTCTTTGTTCCCCACGGTTCACACATTTGTGTACCAGTGCTGCAGCCTCTCCCCCACATGCTTCTCTTTCCCCTTGCTTCTCTCGTTATCTTACATCGGTTCCCACTAATCAGAGGAGGTGTCCCCACAGTGACAATGACAACGGACACGCTCAGCAGTCACCTGTGTATTAGTCGTGCAATGTGCCAAGAGTTTTAAAAGGATTCCGAGGCAGCCCTGGAAGGCAGCGCAGTGGAGAAAGGTAGATTGGGGGCAAGGGGTCCTCCTTCCACCTAGAGCCACTGAGAGAGGTGGGCCGTGGCAGGAACTGATTGCAGGGGAGAGGGTGGAAACCTCCAGGTTCACACAATACCCCAAAAGAGTGTTCTGGAAATGCATACAAGGTCCTGGGCTCCAGAGGGCTGCTGGCCCATCCCTTCCCCTCACCCCTGCCAGGGAAGCCGGATTTCCTTTTGCCTGTCACAGCTTTGGGTGAAGGCATTTGGGACATGAACGAGACAAACGATCTCATTAATCTCTGCAGCCGCAATGTCTCCAGTGGGCTGCCCCGCACACAGTAGGCACTCAGCTGTGCTGCTGTTACCTGAGCAAATGCAAACAGGAAACTATGATTATTAGCATAGTGGGCTTCTTATCTGATCATTGCTCAAAAGAAAAAAAAATTACAAGTAAGGATTGAAGAATGGGGTGGAGAAAGAGGAGAAAGGAAACATTGGGATGATGGGGGTGCTTCAAGGGCAGAGGCCAGGGTGGGACATCCAGTCCCCTCTACCCCCCCACTCGCCTGAGAATAAACCAAACAAACATGAGGAGAAACCAGAGTCCCAGGCCCTGAGAGGATTCAGCCGCTTCTGCGAAGGGCAGCGTATTCTGCCAGCCCAGAGTCAGGCCACCGTAAGCGCCCGTCCTGTCTGAGACGGTGGCTCACATGCCTCCCCAGTGAATATAAAAATACCCGCAGGACAGAGCTCGTCACAGCGGTTGCTTTTCATCTTTGGAGTTCACAGGCCGAAACGAGTTGCCTTTGCAGGCTCACACACACTGCACGCAGAGAAAAGAAATTGCCAGTAATACAGCAGTTTTTTTCCCTTCACTTTGCTGAATCGAATAGGAGTTTGTCCTTTTAAGATGTTTGCGGCAAATGTAAATTCTAAGCCTAAAAGCCATTCGGAGAATACTAGCGGTGCACACTGGTGAAAAAGGACAAAATGCCCTGAGAGGGGTCGCTGGGTGTTGAGGGGGTGCTCTAGGAGTCTGGCAAGTCAATATTGCCACGGGTAGAGCCTGCTCTTGACTTTTTGTAATTCAGCAAAAGAAAGGGCAGGAATCCGTCTGCTCGTCCTAGCCAGGATTTCTAATTGTAGTGGCGTGACTCTGAGACTCTCCCTGCAGGACTCAGATCTTCACTCTCTCGAAGAGAAGAAAGGCCCATCAGAGCATGTGTTGGATCAGTAAACGGGAGTTCCTGCGTTCTGCGTGTGCTGATCGCAAGAACTAGTTGGGAGTTCAGGATGAAGCAAAAATGAGATCGGTGCTAAGAACACGAATCCCCCTCCAAGTGCAGGGCGGAGAGGGGCTCTGAGGAATTCAGTCTCCAGTGGGGATTATGGGCCAACGCTGCCCTTCCCTCCTCATTGTTATCAGGTCTTCTCTCGATGAAGGCCACAAAGCGTCTAGGCCATCTTCAGCAGGGAGCGAGCACCAGGCCTGACGTCTCCTGATGGAGAAGCTGTTCTCAAGGCTGATTTATCCTTGCAGACGGCAGAGCTCTTCTTGAACAGTGATTTCAAAGAGTTAAACTGCTTCCATATGTCCAGCATGGGAGTGGAGTTTGTAGCCTTTGGCAACCTCGGCTGAATCCAGCTGCAGCTGCTACCTGTGTGTTCCACTGTGTGTGTGTGTGCGCACACACACACACACACGCGAGCACGCACACACACACACACACACACCCCCGCACGCCCGTGTGCAGTGACATCTGAACCATGTTCCGACCGTGTCAATGAAACTGTTATGTCTTTGTTGGGGGAGATATTAATTCTGAGCAATTACAGCTCCCTCTTTCCTCACTCCCTCCCACCCCCCTCCCCTCCCTTCATCTGCTCAGCAAGGACCATGGACCATGTCAAACAATATACAACAGAGAAGAATGCAAATAAACTTTAGTCTGCATAGCCCAGCAAAGCAGTTAGCCGCCCACTTGCAAGATACTTAACTCTTGTACACATGATACACAAAGAACGCTAGCTACTTTCACCAATCCCTTTAGACCAAAAAAAAAAAAAAAAAAAAAAAAGGCAAAAGAACTGATCCTTGTCTTTCTATCTGTGAGGTTGCAGTTCCTCCTGCTAATAAAGAAGCTTTTCCCATGATGCAGTGTGATAAGGATTGGCCTACATGTAGTCCAGAAAGCCACCGCCGATGTGTCCTTGATTAGGTGTCTTATCTTCCATTGAGCTGCATCTGATGAAGATTGCTGACAGCATAATGGCTGGGAAAGCATCGGACAGCTCCATAAAATGGCAGCTATGTTATGACATGTCAGCCAGGACCTGGTGGATGGTAAGTTTGGCGTGTTCACATTTTGTTTTCTCCCACCCCCCAAACCTCCCCCCCCCTTTCTTTTGAGCTCCTCCTTTATTGTTCCATGCACGTGTTATAAAGTTCCCTGCCTGCGGAAAGTTCAAGCTCAAGTTGTGGGAGCCCGGGGTGCCTTCGCACACCAGTGTGCTAGATAGGATTTCCCTGCTATTGTGGCCAGGGACATAGGCCTTTTTCTCTTCTTTTTTTAACAAGGCAGTGTGAGTTTTTGTTCACTTTTTTTTTTTTTAAAGAAAAATGTAAATGGTACAGTCGGCCCCAGGCTGGCTGGTGTGAAATGTTTGGAGGTGGGGCAGTCAGTGGGGGACTGGAGCCTTCTTGGCTAATTGTTCTTGCATTAGTCTTAAAACAGAGTAATGTACTTCTTTCTTCGGCTTCTCTGAATAACGATTTAGATAGTGTATTGTATCATGTTGTGTGCCGTTCCCTCATCAGTATGCGACTGTCCCCCACGCTTCGCCTTAATTTGGAATCCACCTCCCTTTCAATGAATACTGTAACTGGAGCAACCACTGATTACTATGCCACTCAGCGTAATTAAATTTAGTTAATGAGGATATGCATATTCAGTTCATTATTTTTCTTTGCTCGGGCAAATGTGTGTGGGTTTGTTGTTGCTGGGTTGTTTTTTTGTTTTTGTTTTTTGTTTTTGATCCCCATATTTGTCCAGCTGCAAATTTGGGGAAGAGGAAAAAAAGGCACAAAAATTCAGGACATTGATGAGTTCTGTGATTCAACTTGAAAAATAATATCGAGAGGAGAGAAGTTGTGACTTTCTTTCATCAGAGTGCTGGGATTAGAGGCCATAGTTTTGGGAGAGAAAACCTTTCCCATCAAAAAGTGCTATGTGAAAATTTTCAATCTACTGATTTCTGTTGTGGGGACAATGGTCTCTTGTAGGCAATAGTCGTGACATGAATGGGCAAACCTTTTGCAGGCAAGCCTTCCAGTATGAATATTAAATTTATCCTTGGGTTAATTCAGCTGAGCATTTATTTATTTTCCTTCCTTCCTTTGCTTTGCTTTTCTCTTCTTTCTTTTCTGCCCCTTTCATTTAAGTCCTGACTACTTTTGCTTGCTCGCTTTGATAATTATTATGCTTACTGCAAGGGCTGTTTTCTCACAATTAGTACAGTGTGAGACAATGGGCACTTTCTTCTAGGTGGGGAGGGGTATGGCCAGCCCCGGTGGTCAGCCCATCCCCAGTGCCCAGACAGAAGGCAGCGCCTTCCCATTAGTCCTGGCTTCTGGCTCTGCGAGGCAAGAGGGTTTCTGATTAATGTGTGAATTTCCTGAAAGGTAGAAGTTATGCTGTCGCTTCTAGGCTCTTCCTGAGCGTCCAGTGTGCCGAGAGGCTCCACTGTACCCTGCAGTTCTCGTGCGCGTTCTTATTAATGTGAGGTGTGGAGCCTGCAGGAAACTTTTCTGCTGCTACTTGTTGCTGCTTTTTTTTTTCCCCTGAAAAAAAAAAAAAAGTCCAGTTTCTCAAGGAGAGACAGAAAAGCCTGCCTCCCTTCCTTACTCTCTGGCTCTCAACCACTTTCTTACAGTTGGAGTACATTTTACAAGTGATATAAACGCTACAGTGGCAGATTTTTGTTTATGATTACGTCTCTTATTAGACTTCAGCCCGGTGCAGGTACACGGGTGCAATGAAGTTTTAAAATACTGGCAGATATTTGGAGAAAGATAGGGCAGGGTGTTTATGTCAAAGATTTGCTTGATGTGACTGTACCAAGACTTGGAAATGGTGTTTTAATAGTTACTCTGACTTAATGATCATTTTATGATGTTCCCAGAAGTAAGTTTTCAAATCAATATTTACAATGAAACATGTTGGGAAAAAGCAAAAAATTTTACTCTGAATCTCTTTTTTTTACTTAAAAACTGGGATCGATATGGGTATAGGGAGATAATCCCTGTAAATATTTCACCATTAAATTTCATCAGTCTAGTTCTGTACAGAAAGACCACAGCTTCCCAAGAGAAGCACGTTGTAAATACTATTGTTAAAGGTCCGTGTAGGCTGATTTTTCATTTTGTAAGATGATCTTCTTTTAGTGCCTGAGAAGATGCAGAATATATATAAGCACAGGTTCAGAGGTAAAATATTAAGTAAAAAAATAACTTTGCATAAATTATTTTCATGTTTAATCTTCATTAGGTTTACATGAGTGGTGTGTATGTTTCTTATGAAGGAAAACTCAATTTTTATACACTTTGTTAATTTGGGAAAAACATCTAAGAGACTAATATTTAGTGTGTCCTTGAAAACTTGGAATGACAGATGCTTTCTGGAAAGTTTAATCAAAATAATCCTTGCATCTCGTCAGTAAGATACTGGAAGAGAGAAGAAAGTGTATTGTGGCCACTTTACCACGATTCCGCTGTTTTAGATTTCAAGAATATTTTCGAAAGGTGTTTAAGGTTGTTACAAACTGTTTTTCCTTTTTTGTGATTCTGCTCTCGCCATGACACTGTTCTTTTTATTTTTACAATTATTCTGGGGTTTCTGTGTAAGAAAGGATATTGTATCCTTATTTGGCTTAATCAAATGAAGTTTTAAGTAACCAAATCCTGAATGCAAAAGCTGCAGTGTTAAAGTCTCCGGCAATTGCTTCCTGACTTATTGTCTGTTTCACTTAGATTCTCTTATTTTGTGACAATGATCATAAATTCTACTTGACAGGGAAAAAACCCAAACAAGACGTAGTTGTCCAATTCTACATCTGTTTTCCTTCCTAGATAGGCATGTTTTAGTAAAACAGAGGGGAGGAAAAACATTTTATTGAGACAGCTAAAAATAAACAAGCACAAAAAGAGTAAACTCATTGTGTGTGTGTGTGTGTGTGTGTGTGTGTATGTTAAATATCATCTACATACACGCAGTTTTTAAAATGTGCATCTTAGAGGTTTGACTTCTTTAGATTATTTTGCATGTAACTCCTTCAAGGAGAAAATCATGTGAGCAGTTTAAGTCACAGTTGGTTGGCTATATTTAGAGTTCTGTTTGATGACCTTTCACAATATTTAAAAATACCGCTTGGAATGTATGAAAGCTGCGTCTTGTAAATAGCACTATTTCATTAATGGTTATTGATGACCCTATATGTTTCCCTTTGAATCACTGAAAAATCAAACCAACAAAAGCAATTTTTGGACTTTCCATTCTATTGTGCACTACTTATTTGAAGCTCTCTGTAGGACTTATTAGAACTTCTTTCTTAGCTATTTGGAACTTCAGGGTAATGGGTATTCACCAGACATTATTATTATTTTTTCTTAAATTTCCTAAGTCTAATCCTTTGATCCCGTCAGAACCAGGCCAGAACGTTTGTAAATTTACCCTAATCGCGAAGGGCAATTATTTAAATATTAATCCACAAAATTTATCTGAACAATGAATTGCCAGTCTCTGAGACTTGAATCCTCAGTCTTAAGAATATTAATCAAAATAAACGGGCAGAAACCATAAAAATTAAACTAGATCTCACAGTGTCAAAGGCAAAAAGCTGACTCTTGGTTAACACTAACCAATCTATTCGATTGTAACGTACTTTTTATTTTTCTTGAAAGGAAATTTATTTTTTGAGAATTTGGTGTGTTAAAATATGGTACTTTTACATATGTCATTGTTTGTTTTTAGACAATATTAATAAGGTGACAAATGCATCACTTGTTTGTTTTAAAAATAAAATTCTGTTCTCAATACAAAGTTGAATTAAATAGTTTGACAACAAATGTCAATTCAGGTACGACAAAATGGAAGAGATTGTTTTCACGGCAAATGTTTCTTTAAAAGTCTTTGAGAAGTTGAGGTGGACTTAGGTTTACAATGAACTATTTTTAACTGAAAATCTGAAAATTAATCTATCTTCTTACAAATGCTGGCACTAGAGTATCTTATGGTCTGTATTTTATTTTACTTTACTGTAAACAAAAGAGTTCCTAAACAGCCTAATTAGTATGCTAAAAATATATTTGAGAAAACTCCTGTGTAGCCTAATGACCACATTTAGACTCCTGTGGTAATCTACCAGCCATGCGAAGATATATCTGAAAATCAAAATTCAATTCTTATTTAATTTCAAATTTTGTTTAATTTCCTTTAGAGTATAATTGAATGTAGAAATGTAATTGAAACTAATAGACACCATACAGATAATAACCGCATCAACTAGTTGCCCGAAGATATTATGTCTATCCATTAAATATATTTCCAGAATTAGAAACTATAAAATTTATGCTTCACTCAACAAATTTTTGTGAAGAACTTACCATAGGCAGGCAGTGTTCTTGGTACAGGGACGACCAATGCTATCTCTGTTCTGGAATCAAACCCCTGTCCCAGTGTTATAGGCAGGGGATACTTACCACATTAATGAAGGCTTCTAAATGATTTCTGTTTTCTCTATAATGTTGGTAAATGCATAGCCATTACACTTGCAGATTTGTCGCTGATTGTCAAAGGTAGTTAATACCTCTTTTCATTCATCGCTCATTGCCAAAGGTAGTTAACACTCTTTCTTAGTCTTGTAAGTGAATGTTAGCATTGCTATTACCAAAGGCAGTTTCTGTATAATTGATGACATTGGTAAAAGCTAATAATTTATTATATATGAGTTCCTGAATGAAAAAACAACAACGATGATGACGATGATGATGTCTCAGTGAAAAAAAATAATTTCAGAATCTGTAAATGATGTTACCACTTTTTCAATATTTCAAATTTTGTCATTTATTGCACTTTTTTCATTATGCATCTTCCATATCTATATCCTTTAGTGATGCATTTTCATTTATAGCATCATTCTAGTAAATTTAAATAAAAATGAACTGTATGGCTGATGTGGTTCCGTATATTAATATTCTTCCAAGATACTTTCTTATTGGAAAATGCTTTTTATTTTGTTTCCCATGATTTATTTTCACTTGTATGCTTGCCTAACAAATGCAACATATAAACTCTGGGTAAGGAAAATATCCTTTGGATCCCATCTTAATAAATAGTCACTAGGTGGTTATTAATTTAATCAGAGAGTAAGGAAACACAAGTGCCTGCCCATCCTCTTTTCCCAGTTCTTTTTTGGAAGCAAAGGGTCATGTTCTCAAGGAGTGTTATCTCTTCTATCTGTGGGAAAGCTGGTGTTGATTTTCCAGTGTAGAGACTAGTCAACAAAGAGATATCTGATGCTCGCAACGTCATTGAAACTGCAGCGTATTTCTGGAACAGAGCAGAATGATGTCAATCACTAGTTTGAGCATTTTAAAATTCCCTGAGATTGTGATTTTGTGACGTTTTCTATACTATCATTTGTAATATATATAATATATATTCTGACGGGCTGAGAGAGTGAACTTGGATATAGGAAAATGTACTAGTGAAAATGTACCAGGCCAGCAAAAAGGAATTACATTTCTCTGTCGTATCGCGATGTGCAAAATAGGGTAACGCACCTTCAGTGGAGAAGTTGTTTTCACCAGAAGTTCTGGTAAGGGATCTATGTAGCTATACTCTGTATTTCACTAGCTTTAAGCATTTTAAATCTTACCGTATTTTAAGGGCTTAAGCAAAGAGTCAGGAGAATAGAAAGTTATCCATCAGTGTTTGTTATGATAATTATTTTTTCAGCTTATACCTAGCATGCTTTGTATGTAATGGGGCAGACTTAGCATATCGTGTCATGGACAGCTTTAATAACAATTTTCATTTCTCACTGTTCTAAAATAAATTTATCCCAGTACTTCTCTGAAAAATTACTTTATTCAGAAAGCAATTATTTTTTAACTTCCCACTACTATGTTCATTTTCTGAGGTTACAACATAATGGATATGTTTATGAGCACAGGGCTGAATCCTGGGAAATGTAGATTTGGTGACCTCTGGCAAATGAATCTGTTCCTCTCACGGCTGGTAGAGCCAGCTGTAAAGTGCAGATAATCATACTCATTACTAGTCGTTCCAACCTGTCGTGAGGATGGATGAGACGGAGTCAGTGAGGCACCTGGTGAGTGCAGTGTAAATACCAAGTTCATGACATACCCAGCGGGGCCAGTATACGCTGTGGCTATTCTACGGTCTCGGGGCTGAGCACTTAGTAGGTGCTCAAAAAACACACAGGGCAGATTAAGTGAATGTGATTGTAGCATTTTCTATGGGGCTTTCATAATCATGTTGACTTTTTGAATTCATGTAAACTTTATATGTGAGAACTGCATATATTAAATGAATCTTAAAAATTCAGTTTTTTTCTGTTTTAAAGCATAGCAGATTGCTTGGGCACCTGGGTGGCTCAGTCAGTTAAGCGTCTGCCTTTGGCTCAGGTCATGATCTCAGGGTCCTGGGGCTGAGTCATGCGTCCAGCTCCACGCTCAGCGGGAAGTCTGCTTCTGCCCCTGCTCGGGTGCTCTCTCTTTCTCTCTCTCTCTCTCTCTCTAATAAATAAAATCTTTAAAAAAAAATTGTAGCAGATTTCTTTCTTTCTTTCTTTCTTTTTTTTAAAGACAGAGACAGTAGCAGAGGGAGAGGGAGAAGCAGAATCCCCACTGAGCAGGGAGCCCCATGCCTGACTCCATCCCAGGACCCCAGGATCATGACCTGAACTGAAGGCAGATGCTTAACCAACGAAGCCACCCAGGTGCCCTGTAGCAGATTTCTTAAAAGCAGAGCCTCCTTAGATTTGGCGAGATTCAAGAGCTAATGTGATGCATTAGCTTACTTTTAAACATTTAATGCTATGATTTTAAGGGTAAAAAAAAAATCAATGATTTTGGAGGGCCTTCTATTTGCCGGGTGTTTGCCAGGATCTTTGGGAGGTGACCTACATCAAGCAGTCTTCAGCCCAGGACAATGCAACTGACATTACTGGCCTCACTGTATAGATGAGGATGCTGGACTCCTAGGGTAAGCCACCTGCTGAAGTGTGTTCCCTAATAAGGCGGGAAGGGGCAGAAGAACAGTAAAACCCACCAGCTCTGAGGTGAGTCTGCCTCTCCCCCACCACCCAGCCATCAGCTGTGTCACCCAGTGACCTGGGCTATGACTCATGATTTGTGGCCATGGTCAAGTGTTTTGCCACTGTGTGCTCTGCACCTGCCTGCCCCTCCGCTTCAAGCCTGACCTCTTTCTGAGGCTCAGCTCTCTCTGCGTTCAGTGAGCTGCTTCGCTCACTCCCAAGCTGCGTCTGAGATTGTACAGCTCTAGGATTGGAGGTGGCTGAATTCTTTGGAAATGTGATTCCATTCATCGTTCCTCGAGACAATTAGATTCGCTATAGGCATAAGCCATCTGGGGGAAATTTTTTGGAAAGAAATTGGCAAGCAAAGCGTTTCCATTTTCAGGTTTTGATAATATCTGTTTACCTCATGGGGCTGTGGTGAGGCTCCAATGAGATAAAACATAATAAACGACTTGAAATCCGTAAAATGCAAAACCAGTCGAAGGTACACGTATTATTATCTAGTGGTGTTAAACAAGGGTAGGTGAAGAAAAGCTTTCCAGAATTTTGCCAGTGTTCTGGAGCACGAGATAATGCTAAATTTCCACCAGGCAGCACAGAAAATGCTGGCTGGCTAAGACGTTGTAGGATGCTCTTTGCAAATACTGCTAAACTCAGAGGGATTAATCCTTCATGTAACAATGCACTCCTAGTTTACCAACATCCCAGGCAATGGCAGTGCTAGCAATGACCACAGTTTGTACATTTAATGGGAAGGCATGAAATAGCAACATTTCCCAAATGCCATCTGTACTGTCTTGTGGTTCAATCCTTCATTTTTATTTATTTATTTATTGAAGATTTATTTTTATTTGAGAGGGAGAGTGAGCTAGAGGGAGAAAAAGAGAGCACAAGCCAGAGGAGGGACAGAGAAGCAGATTCCCAATTGAGCATGGAGCCCAACGTGGGGCTCCATCCCAGGACTCTGGGATCATGACTTGAGCCGAAGGCAGACGCTTAACCGACTGAGCCACCCAGGTGCCCCACCTTCATTTTTTTTTTATTGATGTAAGTTTGCTCTTTCACTTGTACCACAGAAGACTCTTATTGTAACAATTCTTTAATGAGGTTATTATTTTAACCCACACTTAGTATGTATTTCAATAGGTAAGATTTAGTTTATCCATAATATAATGGGCAGCATATTGTAAAATTAATGGGATTTTTTTTCTCTTATTTTCAGGATTGTTAGAGGTAACAATGTCACCAGTGACTGTTTGAATTGTAACACCCTAGCATCTTTGATACATTTTTATACTGTATGTAGGCTGTATGAATGTTCCGTTACAAATGAACCTACTTTATTCTATGATGTTTGCAATTATGAATATAAGATTTGTCTTATGTTATTTAGTTCAGCCAAAATTATAACCCTCAGGAGGATGGGGACCAGGTCTTATTTACCAGTTCTAGACAGTATTTTGCACATAAAAGGCCCTTAATAAATAATTGTCAAATTGCGTCAAGACTGTGGCTTTCCCATTTTACTAATGGAGACAGTGATCTCAGTGGGCACCCAGGCTGCGCATTGATCAATGATGATGGGCTCCCAATTTGTGGTCCACATTATGAATCACCACCTGCCCTTTCCAAGATAAGACTTAAATGTGCTAGAAACGTGGAGGAATTATGATGAAATTAGCAGCCAAGTTTTAAGGCTGAGGGCTAGAGGGGGAAGAAAGCCCCAGAGCAGAAGCAGCAAATTCACATTTCCCTTTAAGCAGACAGGCTCGTGGTCATTAACAAGTGCTAAGCAGCAGACGAATAAACCATCTTTGCCAGTGAGGACCATCTCCTGCTTTCTCAACTCGAACCTTATCACAGTGACTAAGACCTTTCAGCCATCTAGTAAGTTAGAGAATTTGGAAAACGCTAATGTATTTGGAGGACAAGTGACCAAAGCAAGGTGACTTTGAAATAAGTGAGATTTTGTCTATTTTCTTATTTTTGCTGAAATCAGGTACATTTCAGAGGATTAATTATTTTTCCACTCAGAGGTTTCATTGACTTTTCCATGTATCTTACCTCGATTGCCATGTTGGGAAAGGCCTTGGTGGTGGACTGGCATTTTAACAGTTAGTGTTTGGGGTGAGGGCTCCAGAACACGCCAAGAATAACAGAAATCTAAAATGGAATGGTACAATATGGAGGGACGCACGTCTTTGGGAAAGAGAGACAGAAGGTCCCCCAGCTATGGTAAGAAGTAACTGCTTCTAAATGATCTCTTTGGAGAGAGCGAGAAAGTGAAAAATACCATCTATTTGGACCAGACCCTGTTTGAACCATAGAAGTAGATGTCTGAATGAAAAGTAAAACCCTGCTTCCCCGATGCCAGCGCTGGGTGCTCTACAGCCCAATCTTCAGAGTCTGGAAGGTCACCCGTCCTTACTCTCATGGCCCTTTTTCTTTGGTGCTGTTCTAAAAGTGAATTTGGAGGAGTATTCTTGAGGCCCTTGACAGATACCAGAGCCCTCTCAGCCAGACGCCACCCTTCCATATAACTGTACTTCCACGCCTGGCAGACACTAGTGAGACAGCAACTGGTTTTGCTTTTTTCACCCCTCCCATGCTTCTTTTCAGAGATTTTAATGTGAAATGATGATAGAGCAATGGGGGTGGGGAGGGAGAATTGGTTGTGGACCATGACTTTTGCTCCTGTCCCCCATTCCCTGATACAACCAGCATCGCCGTTCTTTTTCTTGCTTCGGGAACAGAGCCTCTGGTTGAAGAGCAGTGAAAGATCTGTGACTACAAGCTGAGCAGTTTTCCCTTTGCCTTTCAGGCATCTTCAGCCGTTCTTACAGAGTTTTGAGGTTAATGCTGATGCTGACAACTAATCTGGGGGACATTATGCGGGGGCAGGGGGATAAGTTTACATTCCTCAAATTTGAACTTTGGCAGCTATAGGTGGGAGATTAGGGGA
Source organism: Ursus maritimus (assembly GCF_017311325.1). Lineage (NCBI taxonomy): Eukaryota > Metazoa > Chordata > Mammalia > Carnivora > Ursidae > Ursus > Ursus maritimus. The sequence goes on along the minus strand of NW_024424119.1, from coordinate 8,328,572 downwards.
CTGAAAATAACATATGTCATAGCATGCATTGCAGAGGACAATAATGCGATTTTCTAGAATCACAGTTTGCTATTATTGGTAGGCATGAACAGCTTCACAAAAGTCTTTCACTTTCTCTGTAAAGTAGGGCTTGCTCTAAAGCAGAATTCTAAGATACTATGCAATGCAATAATGCTCAAGACTTCAGAAGAAACAGCAATGCTTTTTAAATCCATAAATCGAAGGAATAACACGAAATTGCCATTTTATTTGTCCAATAAGATATTAATTATCTTATGTGAGGCTTTTCATTTTTTTTGGCACCAAAGATGTTTATAAATGGTACCCCACATAACACAAACCGCATGTTTATGTAGCACGAATGTTCAATCAATTAGTTTACACGCACAAACGCTGGAATATTGATGACACGTGTTAGCTTTTAGTGGGAAAAAAGCCAGCAGAGCTAATTTGATGCATTGATCCTTGGGACATGCACACAGATGTGAACCTTTGACTTCATCACAAGTGATTTGGCTGACAGACAGTAGCTTGTAATTATTGTTGCATCATCGTAAATTAATTAACAAATCAATCAATCAGTTCAGAACCAGCAGTCCAGCTATATTTGTCAGTTTCGGATGCTTCCCTTCATTTTACCTCCTTCACTTGTGCCATTCTTATTGGATGCTTTGAAAATGTTTGCTTGTGCCAGATTAACTTTTTCTTAAGCGTGAAAAGAGAATTCTAGACAATAGCATGGGGGAAGGAAATGATGCCGATAATTAATTAATATTCTCACAACTCTGGGCCATAGCACTATCGATGGGTAGAACAAATAATTATTGAGTCTTTGAATGCTTTTGGCCATCTCCCCAGGTAAGGAATAAGAAAATAGCGTCCCAATCTTTCAGCAGATAAGTGGCATCTAGAGGCTTATTGCTAAGGTAACAGTTCCCAACATTGGCCAAAAAAGTATGTTTCCATCCCTATCCTATACTTTGAAAAATGCCATTAACCGGACTATGAGGTACTACGTTTTTCAGACACAACTGTTTACGAAGCACCCCTGTGTGCCAGGTGCTCTGCTAAGTCCTTCATACATATTATCTTATTTAATTCTTGCAACAACCCTGAAAAGTAGGTGTAACTACCGTTTTACAGCAGAAGAAATGGAGGCTCGAGTGTTTAAATAGTCCATATTTACACAGCTTACAACAGACAGAGCCATGATTAAAAGTCTGGTCATTGGCAATTTCCACTCCACCACAATTAACCAAAGGCATCAAAGCACTTCTGAACAATTTGTAAAGTTGATGCAATTCTAGCCCAAAGCAAAAAACTTGACATTTCGGTTAGAGAAGTTATCTGGATAAACCTACCATTTCTGAGAGGCTTTGTGAAATATTAAAAAATAGTTCTTGGGTACTATTTATTAATTTTCCAGCTGTATTGGCATGTATTTGACACCATTATGCAAGTTTAAGGAGTACGATGTGATGATTTAACATATGTGTATATTGTGAAATGATTACAGTAAGGTTAGTCAACACCCTCATCACCCCACGTGGTTGCCTCTGTGTGTGTGTGTGTGTGTGTGTGTGTGCGCGTGTGCGTGTGTGTGGTGAGGACATTTAAGATCCATTGTCTTAGCAAATTTCAAGCAGACAATGTAGTATTGTTAACTATAGTCACCGTGCTGTCCATTAGATCCCTAGAACTTATTTATCTTATAACTGGAAGTTCTTAGATAACTTTCTGAAATCTACTTTCAGGAGTTTCCAAAAGGGTGGGGGAGACCTGTGAACCCTTCTTTGTCCTGTTCACCATGGCCTTTATCCCTGTTAACTTCAGCAGCAGCACCCACTGCTGTGTTAACAGGCTGTTACTGCTTTCTTTTGTTTTGCTTCATTTTCTTGTCCTGAATCAATGGGGACCGTGGAATGACAGTTACACTGAGAGGCAAAAAAGATAGATGGATGTCCCTAAGCTGGTCTGTAAGGCATAAGCAAGCCATTTGATCTCTGAGCCCTCCCCTATTTCTTTGAGTTATTGTTAGAAGCAAATGAATGCAGTGGTTTCCAACTTTTGGGAGCCTTCCATCATAACCTAGTGTACACATATATAAATACATAGAATGAACATTAAATATTCATAAAACTTTCTTTACCCTTCATGCCTGAAATGTACTATTAAAAGTTTTTATTTTATTCTATTTTGCCTTTTTTAAGTAAAATTGTTGTCTAGCTAAATTGGCATCTTAACCCACTAGTGCGTCACAATACATGGTTTGAAAAATACTGAAATGACTAAGTTTTCAGTGAGCTCAAATTCAATATCTACACAGAAATGCTTCCGATTCTTGTGTTTAAAGGTCTTTTATTATTTGAGCCCCACCTTTTAAAAATTATTACTATTTTTTAAGTTAAATTCAATTAGCCAACTTACACTACATCATTAGTTTCAGATGTAGGATTCAATAATTTATCAGTTGTATGTAACACCCCATGCTTATCACATCACGTGTCCTCCTTAATGCCCATCACCCAGTTACCCCATACCCCTTCCTCCTATCCACCTCCCCTTCAGCAATCCTGTTTGTTTCCTATAGTTAGAGTTTCTCATGGTTTGTCTTACTCTCTGATGACTTCCCATTTGGTTTTCCCTTCCTTCCCCTATGGTCCTCTGCCTTGTTTCTTATATTCCACATATGAGTGAAATCATTTGATAATTGTCTTTCTCTGATTGACTCATTTCACTCAGCATAAAACCCTCTGGTTCCATCCGTATGGATATAAATGGTAAGTATTCATCCTTTCTGATGGCTGAGTAATATTCCATTGTATATATATGAACCACATCTTCTTTATCCATTCATCTGTTGATGGACAGTTGGGCTCTTTCCAATAGTTTGACTATTGTGGACATTGCTGCTATGGACATTGCTCCTTCGGATCACTACATTTGTATCTTTGGAGTAAATACCTAGTAGTGCAATTGCTGGGTTGTAGGGTAGTTCTATTTTCAACTTTTTGAGGAACCTCCATACTGTTTTCCAAAGTGGCTGCACCAGTTTGCATTCCCACCAGCAGTGTAAGAAGGTTCTGCTTTCTCCACATCCTTGCCAACATGTGTTGTTTCTTGTCTTGTTAATTTTAGCCATTCTGGCTTGTGTGAGGTGGTATCTCATTGTGGTTTTGATTTGTATTTACCTGACGCCAAGTGATGTTGAGCATTTTTTTCATGTGTCTGTTGGCCATTTGTTTGTCTTCTGTGGAGAAATGCCTGTTCATATCTTCTGCCCATTTCCTAACTGGGTTATTTATTTTTTGGAGCCCCACCTTTTAAAGGACTTTCATACTCTTAGAAGAATGTGATTACTTGGGGGACTGTGGTCCTGGTCTGTGGCTCCATTGTAGAACCTTCCACTGGGATGTTTCTCCTCGGAGCTACTCTAAGGATGACAAAGTCAGCCCAGTCAGCCTTTGGCAGAAGAACAGGTAGCAAAGTAGGGACTGGCTACTGGGCAGGGTCTGTGTTCGTAACATATGTTCAATTCATATCTTCATCAGAGAAATAACAATTATTAGGAGAGCTCTTTAATTTGCATGTAAGGCAATAAAATGCAATTGAAGAGTTTGAGGGGGAGAAATGATGTGTACAGACTTTACTCTTCAGCTGCCACAGGAAACATAAAGAAATGGCCTTTTGGTAAACATCAAAGAGGCTCCCTAGCCCCAAAATTTTTAGGAGAAAGAAATCTTAGGACTATGGCTATCTACTGCATTTTATGTAAGTATCATGTGAATGGAAGAAAGTGAAAGATTATAGTTTCTTTAGAATATGGAAGCTTCACATTCTTAACAATGTGCATTTTATAATGTTGATAAGGTAGAGAACTGAGGTAGGTTAAATTAAAATGGAAGGGAATGTAGAATATAAAAAGAGCTTTTGAAGGGTGTTTCAGATGATGTTGGGAGTCAGAATAGCATCGTAGTTGAGTTGGGCTTCCAAGACCAGACCACCCCGGTTCAAATCCCAAATATGTTATTGACCAGCTAGATAAACTTAGACAAATGACTTAATCTCTCTGAGCCTCACTTTCATCCTTTCATCAACTGTTATAAAAGGCGGTGGTAGCAGTATCTGCTTTATGGTGTTGCTACGAGGATTAAATGGGTAATATACACAAAACACTTTGCCTGGTATATAGCAGAACCCCATGTTAATGTTGACTGTTAACTGCAAATAAAACGTAATCACAATGGTTTACAATAAAACATTTTATAATAAGTAAGGTCTATAAATAAGGAAAAACAAAAGATAAGATTAAAAAACACCCCCCTCAAAAAAAAAAACCAGACACTGCATATTGGGGAAATGATTCTTAGCAGTTAAGTCAATGACTTTAGGGTTAACTGAGCTAATTAGCTCCACAGAGTTCCAGAAAGACTTCACTTATCATTTGTTCTAACAAAGTGATATCTCCTGGATTCTGTTCATTTTATTCTATGTACTACTAATGCCACTTATTCTATTTTTCCCTGAACTCAATGGTGTTTTTCTGGGGAACAGATCAAATCTTACTTAGCCTTATACTTCCTCTCCCAGCTTCTTTTGCCATCCTCCAATACCCTTGTACAGGAAGAGGATCATTCTGGAAGACCTGTTGAATGAGATTGAGCTTGCCTTAAGTTCCAGCTTTTTAGCCCACCAGTGCTTTGGGCACACAATTTATAAATTATAATAAAAAATTATATAAAATTATAATAGAAATATATTAAATAAGAATAAATATGTAAATTTATAAATTTATAAATAAAATCAGTCTTGCTTTTCATGCAGGTACCCCCAACACATACACACACACACACACACACACACACACACACACACAGAGCTTACAAATGAGTTGTGCTCTAAAAGCTCACTGTAAGTTGGTGATTAGAAATTTTGTAACACATGCAATAGATCCTCAAATGACCCATCTAAGAGTGTACCAGATGCAGTAATGGCTTCAGGGAACCAGAGCCAGGAGCATAGCTCTTTCCGGTCCTGGGAAAGGATGCTTCCTCCTTCCAACAGCCCCTTTCTCAGCAGGAAGAAAGGAATTCCCCATCTCCAAGTGACTGAGCATAGACTCTACTGCTCTAATTCAGAAAGTGGAGTTGAGAACTGACAATATGGCCTAAGGCCCTTGGAGAGTGCAAAGAAGGTGCCGATGGGGCCATATGTAGCCGTTACTATCCCCTCCTCCCTTTCTCTGTCATTTGCCTATTATTGACAGGAAAGAGAGGGGGTAGTTCTGCAGCTTCTCTTCTTCTATGACTTGGTTTCCCCTTCTCTCCATCTTCCTCTCTTGGGTCTCTTCCCATGGCTCTTTTCAGCCCAAAAACTGTAGGATAGAAGTAGTAAGACTCGAGGGTTAAGATTGAAGATGGAGCTAACCGACATCATCTTCCTATTCCCCTTTCTCATTTCTGCTCTATTCCTCTGTCCCACCAGTCCATCCCGATCCCACCACTGGACACTAGATCACAATGAGAGGTGGGGAATCGAGACTCTCCAGCTGACTGTTGGATAGTATTGATCAGTGAGAGTCTTGCCAGCAATGGGCCTCTCAGTTGGTGGGGAATGATTATAGAGGTGGGTACAGGAGGCAGAAATAGAAGTTCCATTCTCAAGGCAGCTATGCTCAGCCAGCTAGAACAAGTCGAGAGCTGCCTGTGTCCATAAACATAAACACCTGTCCTTTGGTTCCTTATCTTTTCCCAAACATAGGGCCATGTGTTGGTGAGTCCTTAGCCTCCATGTAAAACACAAAGGTCTTTGTGACAACCTTGTTAATAATGCCTTATCATTTAGAACATGCATCTTTACAATGGTATAGAGACCCAAACTTTTTCTTCCCTAATACCACTGTATTTTCAACTGTATAAATCTACTTATTCTGTCAACAAACTTTCATAGAGCATTTACAAAAAATGGTGTATGAGCAAGGCAAACTTAGTTCCCTTCCTCATGGAACTTACATGGAGTGAAGAATGCAGTGTGGCAAGTCCTATGTTGGTCAACTATTGGCTGTCATGGAACTATCTAAGAGAGGTGGCTAACTCATCTTGGAGGTGCCATAGTTTCTCTCAGTGATTCAAATAACAGAGGGGAGAAGATTAATTTCTGTAGAGGGATCAGCATGTGTCAAGGCCCAGTGGCAGAGAGAGCATGACTCTTGGCCTGAAAACAGCACAGAAAAAGAAGGTGTCAGGCTGTAAGTGAGGACACTTACGTTGAACAGAAAAATCCACACCAACAGCCCTGGTATTTTGCTGATTGATGTAAAGGGGGAAACGTTCAAGAACAGGGCCATGGGCTATTGAAACTACCACTGCCGCTACCACCCGCACCACCGTGCCACACACCACATATCCACTGAAAGACAAGGATTTCATTATAGTGAAACTTCACAGACATAGATCAAATAACACAGGACAAGGGTCTAAGCTCAGATGGCTGCTGTTTCTGCAAGTTTCTGGTTTAGGCAGCCTATTAGACTGTAGCCAGATGTACTGTGTTACCTACATAATCCTTATCAGCAGCATTCCATCTGTGTCACCCAAGTAGCAGGAATTAGGCAGGCACCCTTTTGGAAAGTGGCCCAAAGGGTACAGAAAGCAGGTACGCCTTGGAGGCATGTAACCCACATCCTTCTAAGCTGGGAGAGAAGAAAAACACATTGAGTTTCTGCCCCAGATACTCACTTGAATTGCTCCCGCATTCCAGAGAGAGGTTGGTGGGGGGAAATTTGGAGGTTAGCTGTGGGCCTCGGGGTGATGATTACTTTGTAATGGAACAAATTAAATTATGTGAAATTTTAGATGCTTTCCCCCTGCCCTGGCGGCTCCCAATCTCTTTAGGGGTAGTCAGGAAAAGGGGACCTTCACAACAGCTGCTTAGCTGCTTGAGCTCAGAGAGGAAAACCATAATTTGTCTGTAATCCCTAATGCCAACAGTTGTTCATTAAGAAACAAAACTAATGTAATCTTGATTATTTGCTCAGATTTCTACTCTATCATGTTTTGTACATCTGGCAGGCTAATGTAATTTTCCTCAGAAACCCAAAGCAATCTGGTGCTCAGACAACACCATGCAGATTTAGGTAAATTCCAGGCTCAGATTAGCATAATACTAACTAATCACGAATATCATTTGCATTCATTAGAGTGTTGGGGAAAAAATTGTTTCTAAATGGCAGAAAATTGAAAGAAAGATTAAGGGCAAGAGCTTCAAAATCCTGTTTGGCTTGATGCGACTATATTACAGATGATTTTTTTCTTACAAGGCCTAATATTTAATGTGGAAGTATTAATTAGAGTATTGGAAAAAGATTGCATCTAATTGGAAGAAAACTAAGAGAGATTAAGGACCAGGCGTGTGGACTTGCTTTTGCTTGATTCAAGTGTGGAACAGATAATTTCCCGTGCAATGCCAAGGAGCTTAGATGTGTAAAATATAGGGTGATTAATTTTTCCGAAAGAAGCATGGCTTTTTTTGAGATAACAGGAAAACATGAGTTCTTTCTCTTGTGGAGTAACAACATAGGGTCAGTGCCTTTGTTTTCACGATCACGGAACGAAGATAACAGAATTAAACTCCCAAGTCTGAAATGCCCCAAATCAAGGTGAACTCCCATAAAGCCCACACACTGGGAAAACCTGAAAAGTCATGGTAATAGATCCCAAATGCTGTACTGATTTAAAGAATCGTATTAAAATGATCCCCCCCCCTCACCTCCTGGTGGTTAGCTATTTTCCTTGCAATTTCCCAGGTCCAGCCATTTGGCATAAGTGGAATTGGTTGTAGGCCATGTGCTGGGGCCTATGCCGGACTGTGGCTGCAGGCAATTGTCTGTAAATCCTGTCTTTCCACAGCTCGGCTGCTGGGAGGCTCCACTGCTGTGGGGCTAAATTCAGTGCTGGCTTCCTGAGGGCTCGGAGCAGGTGCTTGCCAATGACTTTGGCTTCTCCCTCTGACAGATGAGCAAGCTGAACCTGCACCCCTGGTGAGAAGCCAGCTGAGCAGCCATTAACAGACACGCCTTTGGATGTCCAGGCTAGCCTAGCTGCTTGCAGAATCCTGACTGTTTGGGATTCAGTCTTGGGCTTCAGGATGGATGAGCTTCCGGGCAGGGTGGTGCAGGAACTTGTTGCTCAGAGTGGGAACTGGGGACGAGCGGCTCTGGCAATATATGGAGGTTTATTGGGAATACTAAATCTTGGCTCCTACCCTAGATCCCCTAAGTGAGAGTCACTGAGCCCCAGGAGACTCAGACTCATTAAAGTTTGAGAAGAGCTGGTGTATAAGATCCTAGGCCTGAAATGTTTAGGGGCATAACTCTCACCCTCAGAACTTGTTATAACTCACATTCCTGGGCCCAAGATTCGGGTTCAGGAGATCTGTGGAAGGTAGGGTCCCTGGTGCCACACTAAAGAAACACCTGAAGAATGAGCATGGATTCAAATCCACCTTTGCCTACTGGGTTTGTGGGAACGTTGGTTATTGACTTTTAAGTCCAATTTCCTCATTTTTCACATGGGAAAACCGATCCTGTTTTAGGGGTTTGTGAGAACTGAGTGAGCTCAGGTTTTTGTCACAGCATCCTGTGCACTGCAAGCCCTGCAGGGACATTAGCTCTCTATCTCCTCCTCTGGGCTTGGCAACCAGCTTTCTCCAGCTGACCCTTTCTGTTTCCCTGCCCCAGATCCTTCCCCATGCCCCTGAAAGTTCCTGCCCTAGTGGCAATTGCCCTGTGGCTCCTACACCTTCACCTGTTCAGTGCTGTCCTTCTGGCTGGGTTTCCAAACTCCAGGCTTTTTCTAAACCCACCAGAAATGTATCTGCCCATCGCCTATACTTTCAGTCTCTCTGTTCTTTGCTAAACTGGAAGATGATGCAAAGCTGATTGCAATGTCTTAAATATTCCATTTTATTGAGGATTTAGGAGATACTGTCTTAGCTTGGTGACTCTCAGTCCTGGCTATACACTGGAATCATCTGAAGATCATTTTTTAAAAAGGGCAAGTCCCCTCCTTCCCTGAGATTCTGATTCATGATTCATTTGGCTGGAATGAGACCCAGCATCTGTATATTTTTTTAAAGTTCCCCAGGTGGTTAAAAAGGAGCAGCCAAGCATAAGAACTGGTGCTTTAACAATAGGAATCAAAGAGGCCAATAAAAAAGATGTTTTTAGCTCAGAAAGCTCTTTCGCTTGCATCCGATTAGACCACTTCGACCACCTCTCAGATGAAATGGGGGCTGAATATGGCCCTACATCTCATTCAGTGATCCTCTGTACCGTTTTTAGTTTTCTCATGAAAAATGTGTCCTGGAATTAGCTTTACAGTCCAGGTCCCCTTTGTTAAATCACTTAAAAAACTCTGTGGGAAAGCCATTTCCTCTTTTATAAATGAATCTAGGAACATTAGGAATATCTGTTTAGTACCTAAGTAATTTCAAAACGTCTTCCTCCTGTTTTCAGTAAACTACTTTTGGAAGAGAGCCAAGCAGGTGTGCAAACCCAGGAAGATAGTGGATGTGTGTGTATGTGCGCACATACACATGTCCGCACTCCAAAGATACAATACACTCTAAGAAACTGAAGTATAACATCCTAGTGGGGGAATTGCAAGGTTAGATAACAGACCAACGTGTGTTAGACTCCTGCATTCCCATGTTAGAGCTCTGAAAACAAACATGTCAGCACAACTTCTAGCGATGTTCAATAAATGTAATTCCCTTCCTCATTCATCCAGCTACTATAAAAGCCACATTGCCATAAATTTCATAGGCCAGATTCTCTGAGGTATAATAAAACTAGCAATTAATAAGAATCATTAAAGCTCTAATAACTGGGGTAAGTAAGGTTCAAAGTAAAAATACAGATTGTTTAGACAATAAAAAGATAGCAGTACACATTTATTCAGTACTTACTCTATGTTAATTGCTATTGTAATTACTTTGCATGTATTATCTCATTTAATCCTCTCAAATGTCCTGACATGGGCATTATTATTTGTGTTACACTGAAATGAACTGAAGCACAGAGAGGTCAAGTAAAATTTTCAAGGCCACACAGAGAATAAGTAATGGAGCTGGATTTGCAGAAAAAAAAAAAATCTGCAGAGTTTACATTTTTTCTAATATGCTATACTTAGTATCAAAACTTATGAGATTCAGTTAAAATCATAAAGAAAAACTATTGCTTTTTTGTTCTTTTTCATGTCTATTTTTATTTAAGATGAAAATAAGTGAATTAAGCCCTTAAATAGGGAGATAGGGTGAAACAACAAAATCAACCTAAGGAAAGTGGGGATAAGGGGCTTTTTGTTTTTGAGTTTTAAAAGACCATATCAGTGACTTAGGAAGAAGAAAAACAATAGAATCAAAAAATAAAAAGTTGGGGGCGCCTGGGTGGCACAGCGGTTAAGCGTCTGCCTTCGACTCAGGGCGTGATCCCGGCGTTATGGGATCGAGCCCCACATCAGGCTCCTCCACTATGAGCCTGCTTCTTCCTCTCCCACTCCCCCTGCTTGTGTTCCCTCTCTCGCTGGCTGTCTCTATCTCTGTCGAATAAATAAATTAAAAAAAAATAAAAAAATAAAAAATAAATAAAAATAAAAAGTTGGATGCCTCAGTGGCTCAGTCAGTGAAGCGTCTGCCTTTGGCTCAGGTTATGAGCCCAGGGTCCTAGGATCAAGCCCTGCATCGGGCTCCCTGCTCAGCAGGGGAGCCTGCTTCTCCCTCTCCCTCTGCCCCTCACCCTGCCTATGCTCTCTCACTCTCTGTCAAATAAATTAAAAAAAAATCTTTTAAAATAAGAAAAAAAGGTGAAGTAAAAAGTTGATCATTGGGGAGAAAAAGAAAACAAATGCTTGAAGGTGGGGTTAAGTAAGAGATAGTTTTAATAATAAAAAGAATATTTTATACATTTCTGTGTGGACATATTTGAAGGTCTAGATGGAATAGGTGTTTTTTTGTTTTTTAAGATTTTATTTGTTTATTTGAGAGAGGGCATGAGCAGGGTGAGGGGCAGAGGGAAAAGGAGAAGCAGACTCCCCACTGAGTGGGGAACCCGATGCAGGGCTCAGCCCTAGGACCCTGAGATCATGACCTGAGCCAAAGACAGTTACTTAACCACCTGAGCCACCCAAGTGCCCCAAAATAGGTGTTTTTTTAAGGAACATATAAGCTACCAGAAATTAGGTCTACAAGTACAAAACCTTCGAAGTCATATCACCATGAAACCCCTTTTAAAAGTTAACAGAATTTTGTTTATTTTTTTGAAAAGCTTTGTACTTGACTTTATGGGAAAATCCTTTCAAAGTTTCAGAGAATTTCCATGTTGGGGGAATAAAAAATATGGAAGGCTATTCAATTTATTTTATAAAGCTAGCCTAACTCTGATTCTAACACATGACAGAGAAAGGAAGGAAGGAAAGAAAGAAGGAGGGGATGGAAGAAGAGAAAAGAAAGGTGGAAGAGAAGAAAAACGGGAGGGACGTAGGAAGAAATTTACCCCAATTTAATTTATAAATAAGGATGCAAGAAGCTAAGTAGAATATTAATACATTTATCCAGCACTAATAAAAGCATAATAAATCGGTGAATCAAATAGTTGTTATTTTTCTTTTATTTTTTTAATGTTTTTTATTATATTATGTTAGTCACCATACAGTACATCCCTGGTTTCTGATGTAAAGTTCGATGATTCATTAGTTGCATATAACACCCAGTGCACCATGCAATACATGCCCTCCTTAGTACCCATCACCAGTCTATCCCATTCCCCCACCCCCCTCCCCTCTGAAGCCCTCAGTTTGTTTCTCAGAGTCTATAGTCTCTCATGCTTCATTCCCCCTTCTGATTAGCCCCCCTTTCTTTATCCCTTTCTTCCCCTACTGATCATCCTAGTTCTTATGTTCCATAGATGAGAGAAACCATATGATAATTGTCTTTCTCTGCTTGACTTATTTCACTTAGCATTATCTCCTTCAGTGCCGTCCTGTTGTTGTTTTTCTGTAGAGACTTTGAGTTAATTTAATGTTAAAACCTCTACTGTTTAATCTGTTACATCAATAGTTTAAAAGGAGGAAAACCCAAATAATCATTCAGATACACGCCAATGAAGATATACTTAGAAATATGAAGATACTTTATTAACATCACTGCCAATATCTCTCTCAAAGTAAAGGCAACAATCATACTTGATGACACTATAGAGTAGAATATCCTAGAAGGTGTTTTCTAAAACAGTAGTCCCTGTGAAATGGAAAAATGACTCTGGGAAACAAACTAAGGGTTTCAGAGGGGAGGGGGTGGGAGGATGGGTTAGCCCGGTGAAGGGTATTAAGGAGGGCACGTATTGCATGGAGCACTGGGTGTTATACGCAAACAATGAATCATGGAACATTACATCAAAAACTAATGATGTACTGTAGGGTGACTAACATAATTTTAAAAAATGCTCTCCAAAATTAAGTTTCTACACTAAATAAACTTAAGAAACATTTTATTCTATGATCTCCAGTAGAAGTTTGACTAGCCACATGTATTTATAGGGTTTGGGAAGTGTTTTGTCAACCATTTAGACCATAGAAACTTCTTCACATCACTCCTTAGGACTATTGAACCTCAGAGGACATCTTGAGAAATACTGAATCAGAAAATACAATGGGAAGAATTCCATTCACAGTAACATCCATAAGGAATAATTAGGAATAAACTAAACAAGCAAGATAAATACACCTTTTACTAACTCTTTATGAACTTGATTATAGGAGTTGGTTATAGAGAATCTCATTCTTTATTCCTAGACAAAATGGTTTAATTTTGTAAAAATATCAGTTCACCAAAATCAATTAATAAATTAAATATATTCAAGAGGGCTTTTTTTTCTAACTTGAAAAAAACCATTCTAAAGTTTTTATGGTAAAATAAGATCAAGTCAAGAAGATTGAAAGAAATTGGGAAAATATTCTTACTTATCAAAATACATTATAAATATGCAATAATTAAAACAGTTTGTGTCTGGGGTAAGAAATCAGACAAATCAATTCATAGATTAAAATCTCAGAATTAGAACCAAATTGCATATAATATTCAGAATACATTCAAAGCAGCGTGGGGGTATGTTCCAGCAGTCATATGTAGTGAATTCTAATTTCAACTTGCCTCTTCGCTGTGTGATCTTGGATAAGTCATTTGACTTTTCTGAGCATCTATTTCCTTATGTATAAAAGTAGGAATAATCTATCTAATGCTACAAAATAGAAATAATTCTAGTACTTCATAAGGTAATGTGAACTGATGAAATAACATTTAAAAAATGGAAATTGGTACATAATAAGCACTGAATAAGTATTCGCTATTATTATTATTATATGATTAATATGTGGCAAATGAGACGTTTAGATCAATGGAGAAAAATGATGCAATAGAAGAAGATGGGGCAACAGGCAAAATATTTGGAAAAAGATCATTAGTTACATCCAAATATTTATACCATACACTAAAATCAAACATTAATGGTTAAAGATGAAAAACTGAGAATTAAAGAAAAAAAGAAGAAAACAAACTATAAAACAACTAGGGAAAAAGTGGATTTCAGTGTACTATCAAGGCAGAATCCATGATGCAAAGAGCCAATAAACTGGATTATATAAAAATATATGTAATATTTACCGAAATTATAAATATGTGATAATATAGATACATAAACTGTTACATTTATATTATAAATAAATATATATTAATAATATAAATATACAATTTGTAACTTACAAAGTGAATGGAAATTTTGTGTAATAAAAAATTATAAAGACTACTACAAGATGATTAATTTTAAAATATTCAAAAATTATGAAAAAATAGGAAGAAGCAATACCATGCACAAAAGAGAAATGTAAAGGACTCGAATATATAGGAAAATCTCTATTCAAAGGAATTCAAATTGAACCAGTAAGCAACTTTTTTCCCCACTATATAATTGGTAAAAAATGGATGATTCCCAGTCCTGGAAAGAGAAAGAGTAACTTTCAAGCGTTGCTGCTGGGAGTATAAATATGTAGGCATAACACAACGCTTTGGAGGACAGATAGGCAATATTTATAAAAAAAAAAAAAACTTTAAAATTGGCACATCTTTTGACTTAGCAATTCATTGAGGAAATTATCCCAGATGTGGGATACAAATTTAGTTAAAAGGAACTGAAGCAGCATTGTTAAAGCTAGAAGCATCTGAAATATTAATGCCATAAGGGAAGTCTTCGCTATATACTACCAATAAGGGAAAAGAAAAGGTTACAATTCAGTATTGCCAGATGATCACTAAGAAGAGGGGAAAACACATGGAAACAAAGGCTGAAAACATGCACACCAAATATCTAATAGTAGTTCTTTCCCAACAATGCAGTAAGGATCACTGGTTTCTTAAAATGTGATTTTTATTTTTTAGTGCTTTTCCGAATTCTGCAATTTTACAGTAGGAAAACAACGAAAAGGTATTTGTCTGTCAAGTGGTAAAAGTCTTATTTTGAAAAAGAGAGATTAATTGAATGTCCTCGAGGTGATGAAATCTATACACAGTGTCCTCTGCAGTTATGATACATCTCGTATGCAAAAAAGCTACAAATACTACATATGGGGGCTCTGATATTAATATCCGATTCTCCCCTAAGACTCTGGTCTAAAATAAACACAGCTTTTGTTACAAACCCAAGCACATACTTTAGTCAGCACTGTCAAAGAAAATTGTGTCTATTCTCGAGAGGGCTGGATCTGGTCTCTCACCGGATACCTTCTTCCTGCCCTTTTCCTTGTTCCACTGTGGTTTTTGTCTGTCCGCGATAGGGTATTGCTTTTATCAGGGCTTTTATTGCTATTTGCCGATAATCCAGTCTTAAACTCTAACCAGTCATGTCTCAGATTTAAAACAAATCCTAATAAAGTCCATGGTGAAGAAAAGCGACTTCCACGAAAACGCTCTGAAAACTGTCTGCACCTGCTGGATTTTTACCTGGAAGAGCCGTCTTCAGTGTGAGCTGGGTCTGCAGCTTTATGTCTCTTAACTCTGCCTTCCCTCTCCATTTTGCCTCTGTTCTTCAGAGGCGTGAGGGTGGTATCATCCTCCCCTGGCCTTTTGACAAACAGAATGACTTCCAGATTGAACCTAAGGAAATAAACGGTGAAAGAAGGGGAGCGGGGGGGGGGGGGGGGCAGGGTACTGTTCACGCATTTATTTCGCGCACCGTGCAGGTTCTATTTGGAATTTGCCAGGCAGATTTTACTGGCCTGTGACAGTGGTGTCGGTGACACGGATAAAAACATACTTCAGGATGTACCAGAGAGAAAAGGGGGGGGCATAGTTTTCTACCATTAAATTTTTGATGAAACGGAGCCCAATTTATAGAGGCAAGAAATTATACAACAGCAAGTGCAGCATTGATGGGACGTAAGGAACTAATTTTTGCCGTATTATCTTGGGTGGGGAACATGGGTGGAGGGGGATCTTCATCCTTCACCTTCTGCAGAACATGTGTGGTTGGCCACTGATAAAGGTGCCGATGCTTCCAGAGTAATCAGCTCACAGCTAGCTGTCATTCTAAAGTGTCCAGAGGGTTTCTGATTTACTTCTGTAGGAGAAAGAGCTAGGACACAAACTCTACAAGGGGATGCATGGGTTTGGGGTGGTTTTGCTGATTGATAACGTCCCAAACACGAGGAACAGTGCACAGCATAGCGGAGGTCTTTCAGAAACACTCGCCGAATCTATCAATTCATTTCAAGAACACAACTCCTTTCAAACATGTATTTGAAGCAATATCTGTTCTCTTTCCTGGTATTCTGTATGTCTGTGTTTCTTAACCATCATTCTCACTGCTCCAAATAACTGATGTGCTGAATATTGACCTCAAGGGATTTTAAATCATGAAAGTCATTATACGTCAGTACCTTCCATTTTTTAAGGCGAGAAACCAAACTAAGTTATTGTTTGTGAACAGGGTTAAAGTAAAGAAGTTTCAGTTCTGGACTAAATCACACATTTTGTGAGCTGCCTGTTAGATGGGACCCTTTTGGTTCTAAGTGACCCACAGCAGCTTGAACTAACACAGGTAGAAGGGCGGGCTGACAGGTTCTGGAATCCACGGAGATGTGGAAGAATTACAGTGGAGAGTGGGGAGCCTTCTTTCTGGGCCACGGTGGAGCCAGAGGTCAACTACAGCTGGTCCTTGCTCGAGCTCACATCTCAGCTACTGGGTGTTTGCCTCATTCCTGCTGGCTGCAGAGGGACTTTGTCCCTGAGACAGAACACAGGCTCCGCATGTCCTGGACTTGTCATGCATCTCCCACCATCCAAGAGAAACCGCTTATGTGGCTTCTAGATTTTATTGAAGGCACTGGGAGGGTTTCTGATTAGATTGGCTTGCATTAGATCCTCACCCTTAGACCAATCAGCAATTGACAAAAGGATGAGGTTACGTAAGACAACGAAATTTCCCAAAGGAGATTTGTGGATGAGGAATGGGTAGTTTCCGGGGGAAGCGAGAGGGGGTTCTGGGCATGCAATCCCATCCATGTCAGCTGTGCTCGCCCGTCGTCCCTACCACGTGACAGGTCACCGCTTTAGGACACAAACATCAGACATATATACCAACCTGTTTGGATTCCTTGTCTAACCTGTGTCACAAAGGAAAGAAAATTTTATCACCTGTCCATTTCTTTCTTTTTTTAAGAGTTTATTTGAAAGAGAGAGAAAGCACAAGCAGGGGGATGGGCAAGGGAGAAGCAGACTTCTCGCTGAGCAGAGAGCCTGACTTGGGACTTGATGCCAGGACCCTCGGATCATGACCTGAGCTGAAGGCAGATGCTTAACCATTTGAGCCAGCCAGGTGCCCCTCACCCATTTCTTATGCAAGCAACTGGTGCCGTGGCGGCTGACAGCCCCAGGGATTGGGTGTTGGCAGCAGACCCTCTCCTGGGAGTATCTGTCTATTGAAACGAAGTGCCCGAGCCTGTTTTGAGGGTTCCTTTTTCTCTCTCTTTCTGCCATCCAATCAAAGACTGAACTCTCGTTTCTTTTCTCCTCACTCTCCTCAGAAAACCTAACAAAACTATGAGCTTTTTCCCCTACCAGCAACTACCTTTCCACCTTCCCAGAACACATTTCTCATTCCAGAAAACCCACCTTCCCAGAAGACACTTACCCCTTTCCAGAAAACCTATCTTTCCAGAAGTTATTTCTCTTCCCTTTCAGACAGGCACACTCACCTATCTCCCAAGTCACAGCAAAATTCAGTGAAAAATTTGTTTCTCTGAAATCTTTATTGTTTTAGGGGTGGAGTAAGGAGGGGAACCGAGGAAAAGGTAAGGATGAAGCCATTTAGAGTAAACCTAATGTACACTTTCAGCATTTCAATAAACACATGCTTCCAGCATCTCTTCATATTTATTTACCTTCACAGAGTTTCCAAAAATAGTCCCCCCTAGATGAGCAGCGGGTGATGTCTGCAAGTGTTGAATTGTTATATTGTACACCTGAAACTAATATTACCCTGTATGTTAAGTAAATAAAAACTTTTTAAAAATCATAAACAAAGTGGAAATAAAAATATCTAAATAAATCAGTAGATATAAAGCAAAAAAATAATCCCCTTTAATTATTTGTTTCATATTAGCCTTATGAAGCCTTCACTCTTACCACCTCTGGAATTCTTTTTTTTTTTTTTTAAGATTTTATTTATTCATTTGACAGAGGTAGAGACAGCCAGTGAGAGAGGGAACACAAGCAAGGGGAGTGGGAGAGGAAGAAGCAGGCTCATAGCGCCGGAGCCTGATGTGGGGCTCGATCCCAGAATGCCAGGATCATACCCTGAGCCAAAGGCAGGCACTTAAAGACTGAGCCACCCAGGCACCCCCACCTCTGGAATTCTTATCCATTTCTTTTCAACAGAGACTTGGGAGACAGGGCCATTAAATCTCACGCAGCAGCCTGTCCCCACTTCACCTCTTTCTTCGAGAGACATGTTGCTTCTCTCTGAAGGTCTGAACTTTGGCAAATCTTTCCATCCTCCGAAGCACCTCACATGGCTGGTCCTGGCTGGTCTTAAGGGCAGCAGGTCCATGTGTTTCAGGCAATGAATCTTCCATTAAAAATAACCACCTCCCCTTTGGGCATTCTCTCTTCCCCCAGTCAGCAGAGAAAATGATCAAAATAAAAATGCAAGATGTATGTTAACAGTAATAGAAAGTGGAAGTCAGGTGCCTTCAGTCTGTAGGATCTGAAGCTTACACGGCTTGGAGACCCTTTGTTAAAAAAAAAAAAAAAGCAATAGTGTTAATAGAATAAAATTTTACAAGTACAAAATTAGGTATGAACACAAATAGTTATTTTGAATAAGAAGAGAAAGCATACCAAATTACAAACTTTTTGCTGACATATATAATAAACCTTACAAAATCCAGGAAAAGAACATAATGTTTTGGTTTGGCCCAGCGTGTTTCAATAATACCTTTTTCTTCATCTGGCTACATATTTTGTATTACGTCTCTGTATGATAGCAGGGCTGTAATACAATTTTTCTATGGAGATAATGGAAAGATAATTCAGACTTCTAGCAGAGTTGCTGAAAAAAATGATTTATATTTTATAGAGACACAACTTGTTTTCAGTAATGATATGTCTACAGCTTCCTCTGCAGTTTCCTGATTGGGTAGCATTCCCGGTGGGCCCTTGAAGAATTCAAGCCCTTTGATCCACAGGTGGGGCCCCCTTGGTGGCTGCTGGAGCTGGTCCATCTCCCCTTCATCCATCCTTGCTGCTCCCAGTACTCCCTCCCCAAAACCACCAAGTCCTAGAGGTGGTAGCTCTGTTTTTAATTTTTGAGGAAACTCTGTACTGTTCTCCACAGTGGCTACATCAATTTACATTCCCACCAGTGGTGCAAGAGGGTTCCCTTTCCAACACTTGCTAGCTCTTGTTCTTTTTTTCTTGTGTGTGTGTGTGTGTGTGTGTGTGTGTGTGTGTTGATGGCCATTTTACATTATCTTATTTTTAATGCTTATAATTAACCTTTGAAGTAGGTAAGCCAATTTATACTCTAGTGAGTAAGGTGATTTCAAAAGAAAGAAAATTAAAATGCTAAGATTAAGGGAGCAAAGAACACGAGGAAATGAGGCTCTCAAGAAAATCTCTATATCAAGAAAGCCAAAAAGGTGAGTTTGAAGGAATTCATGTCTCTTCATTTTATCAGCATCCAGAAATAAAACAGTTTCTTTGAAAGGCAAGGTAAATATTTGTCTCTAAAAAGTACAATCATAGGAGCAGAAAGAGAGTGCAATTTCTAAATAATCACATCTAAACAAGGGGGGGGAGGCAAGATGAGCAGAAACGACACCACTATGTTGTCTGGAACTTTCTGTTCCCACTCACCACTCATCAAAACCCAGAAAAATCTGTAATCTTTAAAAGTCAAAAGTGGGTTTGAGATCCACTGGGATGGGTTTAGAAGCTTGCATTGTGCTCAGAGTGGGTCTAAATTTGGAAATAAACTCAGTCCCACAGATTCATTATACAATTGGCACGATGAGGAGAGGAACTGAAAACTTTCCTTGTCTGAATTTCTCGCTGTTTTTGAGAAGGAGACTTAACGGGAGAGGCTGACATTTCAGAGACATAGCTTAGCTGAGTTTAGAAGCCGGGGAGTGGGCGGTTTTCAGAAGGCACCTGTAAACACCATGTAGATTAGCTGTGGGAAACGCGTGAGAGTCCCAAGATGGCATGAAGAGAAACAAAGAAGAATATTCTCCTCCCACCAAGAGGAGAAAAATGTAGGACTCTAAGGCGGCAAGGAATGTTTCATTCACTCTTCCATTCATTCAAGAAATGCTTATTAAGTTGGAGTTTTTGTTTGTTCTGTTTGTTTGTTTGTTTTTGCCGGGGCTGGGCACTGAGATACAGACAAAAAGGAAACATGAAACAAGTCACAAATGGGTATATGCTAACAAATGGAGCAAGTGCTCTAAAGGGTAGTAGGACTTTTTATAAGGAGGTGTAAGAAGGGGACTGATCCAGATGGCGGGAACTGTAAGTTTCCCCGAGGAGCTAGTTCTTGACATGAACTCCGATGAATAATAATGATGGCTAACGTTAACTAAACCTGCCAAGTTCTAATTGTTCTGTATATATAAATTCATGCAAGTCTTACTTGCACAGTACTGTGAGGTAAACATGTCTTCTTGCCTCTTGCTGGAATGTTCTCTCCTGTTTGCCCACTTAATTCCCTGCACTAGTCGGTGGGGTGGAACATAGGCTATGAAGCCTGAATCCTCACTGCCCCGCTGACTTGCTGTGTGACCTTAGGCAAGTTCCTGACCTCTCTGTGCCTCTGTTTCCTCATCCGTTATCCTGGGACCGTGGTGGTACCCACATGTGCTGGAGGAATGTCAAGCAGACTGATATGACTGCCGGAGGAGGGGTGTGGGATCTGGTGGGAGAGGCGGGCAGGCTGCGGAATGGAGCCATCACCGATGTGCCTGCTACGTGGCTGGCTCCGCGCTGGAGCCTCACACCTCCTCACAGAAATGCTCATTAACCAAATTATTGAGTGAGTCAAAAGCAGTCGTGCCTTCAGGCTAGGTTTCTCCTTCAAAAAGGAACTGTACCACCTGAATAACTCTCTGATTGTTAATTAGCCTCTTTTCTCAGCCAGTGCCCGTGGCACAGCCTCCCGGGTGGCTGCGGAAGTAACGGTTGCAGTTCGTTGGAAGAAATGAGCTTTGCATCCGAAAGATGGGGACGCAGGTCCCACCTCAGACATGTTTCCGGCTGCGTGATGTTAGGCAAGTCAGTTCTCTTCCACGAGCCGCATTTTTCATATCTGAAGATTATGTGAATCAGAGCCTCCTCTCTAAGTTGCTTTATAGATCGGATGAGTTAATGTACATGGAAAACATTCCTAGACTCCATAAAGCAGCATCTAATATTACTGACCAGTTGGTTACCCATTAAGAGCTGACTTCTTCCTGGCCTCCTGGATCCAGGCACTGAGCTGGGCCCAAGCCAAAAGCCGCGTTCAAGTTGGGGAATCAGAAGGGGAAGGGGTATGGCTTTGTTTGACAGTCTTCCCAGGTCCCATTTCAGAGGCTCTTTTTCTCCTCAGGCTGGGTCCTCCTCCTTCCACTCCTACCATCCTGGTCCACACCCCCAGGGCCTTCTGCCAGCCATCAGACTCTCTAACCCACCCAGGTGTGGTTAAATAAGACTTTACTCCTTCTAGGAATATTTGTCATGTAGTCTACTTTATCTGTACTCGTGGTTCTGAAATTCCTCAGTATTAACATTCCAGATCTCTCTGTGTCTTTCTTTGGCTCTCTGTCTTTCTTTCTTACATAGACACACAGACAACACACATACACACACTCACACAGTTGCCCATGACTGCCATACATGGCTTGAGCCTATAAAACCTTAAAGTCAGGAATTGCAGAATTCCCAGTGCTCAGCACAAAGCCTGATATACAATCGGTGCCTGATAAATGTTTGCTGTTGAAGTGAATGAATAAATCAGTGATTGAAGTGACCAGTAGGACTATGAGTGTTTCCAGTGCTGTCCAAGGTTTCAGATGAAATTCTTAAACTAGCTACTGTACTAGGATTCCCCCCATCGCCCCCCCACCACTGGTGTCTCTCCTCCCACCAAGAACCCCATTACACTTCCTCTGATTTGGAACAACCAGATGCCCCGATTTCCTCTGAAATCCATCTCCCACTCCTCTGTACATCCTTGATCTGCCTCCTGGGATGGCCTGAGCTACTTCTCATATTTAGAGTTGTCCTTGGGTGTATCCTTAAGGCATTTGGCCCATCTTGTTCTAAAGAGCCCTTGTCCACTTGTCTTTCAGCTGGGATTTAGTGTTCTGCTAGTCCTTACCCTCCCTGCTCACCCAAGCTGCCGGTGGGAAGTTGGAGTCACTCAACATAGACAGATTGACTCCATTCCAGAGCCTTTTGCTAGCAAGCTCTTCTGGTCAGGCTAATATTGGCTCAAACCTAATGGGAAACCCACAGTGGATCTTTTGTGTGTTTTGCAGTCATAATTCAACTCTTAGAGAATTTAGACATCTGGAAAGAGTTCCATTGCTTCTCCTGACCTTATAGGGAGGCATCAGGATAGAAAGAGCACACATTTTGGAGACAAAAAGATCTGGATTTAATCTCAGCCCTGCCACTTTGGGGGCAAGAAAGTTTTATTCTCTGAGCCTTGGTTTGTCCGCTCACAAAGTGAATATAATATCTCTTTTATTTGTCTAGGACTCTTTCAGTGACAAATGACATAAACTGGATTGGGTGGGGAGGGGAAGTGAGAAATCCATGACAGTCTCACTACCTCTGGGCCCAAGGTGCTTAAGGCTGACAGCTTTCCAGGGCTAAAGGCACACGTGAGGGACGGTCACTCCATGGGAAGGATGCTGGGAGATAAATACAAGTTCATTACAGAAATCCCTCATTGGGCTTCTTATGAGGCACATGGAAGGGGCCTCATGTGTTGTGAGATGGAATTTTAAAGTCTC
The DNA here is from genome assembly GCF_017311325.1 of Ursus maritimus. Lineage (NCBI taxonomy): Eukaryota > Metazoa > Chordata > Mammalia > Carnivora > Ursidae > Ursus > Ursus maritimus. The sequence continues at coordinate 8,305,971 of NW_024424119.1, read as the reverse complement.
TAAAATTTTAAATTCAGACATGCAGTGGAGTTCGATAGGCTTTTGTTCTTTCCCTCCTTTTCCCCAACCCTTTTTTTACAATCAGAGCATCTCAGTTATAGATCCTGGACTGTATGCCGTGAGTGAGCAAGTCTCTGGGACACAGCCTCCCGGAAGCTGATGCACTGCTCATAGGCAGAGCCACAAGGACTGCCTTGACCTAAACGACTTGAACCCACAACACTGCTTGTAAGGATCTTTATTTACGCATGCATGCCCCTTGGCACTCGTCCCATGTTCAGCTCCTGGGGGTTCCCCCAAAATTCGGTTGGGTGACACAGAATGTAGTATGCAATAATCCCAGACAAAGTAACATTTGGCCAGGTTGCTTCCCACTCACGAGACGAAGAACGGGAACCTTGGCACCTGGAGTATAACTTAAGGCTGCGCTTCCCAAAGTATTTTCCTATAAAATTAGGCATTGCATGTTAGTGGTGCGGACGGGGCAGAGTCAACCGTGTGCGGATTCTCATGACTCTGGGGGCCCCTTGTGACTTACAGACTTATTATAGAGTGCCTCCGAGTGTGTGAGCATCATGTATCTTGAAGGCCACACAAACCAAGCTGTGTTGACTTGATGAGCACCTCCATTCACAGAGAAGGAAAGACACGGGGCTCATCATATAGGTGTATTATAAGCTAAGTGGGAAGTGTGGGCCATTTTATGTTCACAGAAAACAAAGTAAAATGCCATGGTTGATATTTTCCTTCCCAATAAACTCCCTGCCAGCGATCACTGGCTGAGATAAGAGGAAAACCTTTGGGGAAGAATCCAGCTCTGGGAAGGGAAGTCTTAAGTGTTTCTAATTAGACATTTTCTTTTCTGGGGAGCAGTGAATGCCACAGGGATTGTGTGGGTACCTCACTTATTAGGAAATATGGAAATGGCTCAGATGGGCCATGGACAGCAAGGTGCCAAGGTTCCTCAATGCAACTGCAAGAAGAAACTGAGATGATATAAAGGAAAGAGAAGGAGAGCTCACGGATCCTGAAGACGAGGAAGTTCACGCAGGTTGACTGCTGCTGAAGTTAACAAAAATCATCCACGTTACATGACAGCAACCAGAGAGGGTGTTCAGTAAATGCTTTCTGCTTCCCAAGCCCAGAGCTGAGCCCTTTAGATGTATTGTCTTTTGAAAAACCTCACCGCAGTTCTCCCAGACACTTTTCATCATTCCCATTTTACAGGTGAAAAAACTGAGGTCGAGAACGTTTAAATAACTGGCCCAACATTCCACAATCAGTAAGTAGAAGACGAGAAACATAAACTCTAGGTGGTACTAGAGCCTTAACCGCTACACTGTAATAATTTCTGAATTAGAGCTGGAGAGATTTAAGATACTCTGTGAAAAAAGCTAAATACAGGGGGATAGACCCACAGTGGGATTTTCTAAGCCCTTAGTCTGTCTTTCAACATAGTTCTGGTCTAAGAACAGGCTTTTCTTGTACACTAGCTTATATTGCTTCCCCATCTGTGTTTTTAATAAAGATAATTAGGATCACTTTGACTCAACCGGACCTTCTCATTTATAATTGTACTGCACCTGGAAACCTGAAAGAAGGTACAGATTCATCTTTGCTCCCAGCCGATGCCTGGAATGGTTTGCTTTGCCCTCAAAAGACAAGCGGTCTTTCTTGAAGAATTTAGGAAATTAGGCATTGGACTGGTCTAAAGGGTCCAGCAATTATAATTGGTGTCTCGCTCTCTCTCAGACACACAAGGTCCGATTCTCTTCTTCTCAATCTATTGCTGCTGTGATATTGGCAGAAACATTGAGTTGCTCTGCTGATCCCGAAATCCCTGTGGCCGTGTTTGGCATGTACGAGATTCTTTTGATTTTTCCTTCGCATCGACCTCAGTATGCCTCTGCTGGAATCTCCCAGAACCCATGAGCTTGGCATCATTTGCCCTGTGACTCGTTTCTCACAAGACGTGGGTACAGCCCAGCTGCGAGAGCAGCCTTCCTTGCACCACAACTGTCTCCCCAGGATTTTCTTTCATGGGAAGATGGAAGATGGTCGTCAACAGGAAGGACTCCTGTGGGTAGAGAAAAGCCCAGGGAGCAGGTTATTTTGTCTGTATCCCAAACCTCACCAGAAGTACTGCATCCATGCAATCTGGAGATTTTTAGCATTTTTCCCCATTGAAGGTTTAAGAAGAATGTGTCCACAATCTGTAGGGTAAATGGCTTTTCAAAAATGTAAGAGGCACAGACATGGTTCGAAAAGAGAAAAAGAAGCAAACAGTTCTGCTGTGGTGATGACTTTAATGAGGGTTCTGAGTGACTGCATGCAGTGGGTAGGGAAGGCCCACGGGGGATTGCTTCTCGGGGAGGGTAGAGAAGGCCCACGGGGGATTGCTTCTCGGGGAGGGTAGAGCCTGGGCCACTAGGAGTGGCCAGTCTGAAGGGCCTCAGGCACAAACACTCGGGAGAAACAAGACAATAACCTGTCCTTCTACAGTTAGGATTTATGCCTAGAGGAAAGGATTCAGCTAGTCTCAGGCCCTCTTAGCTTTTGCTAAGGTATAATCACTGGGTGAGAAAGAGTGGATGCATTGAGTGCCTCTTTCAGAAATAAAAGTGGTAGCAGGAATCTTGATAGCCGTAACAGAAGGAGCCAGAAGCATGGAGCTATACTCTAGGACCCACTGCTTTGCCAGCTTTGTAGCATTCTATTTTTGTAATGTTCTTCATGTGGAAAGAGCCTGCTCCCTTGGCCTGCCTGGAAGCAAAGGGCCTGGAGGAAGTCAGTCCAGGCTCAGAAGGACATCTGCACACCGCAGCAATTCAAAGACACTTTTTGGTTCCATGGTGCTGGTGGAAAAGAAAAAAAGGGGTATTTGTCTTTGACATATCCTATAATAAAAGAGCCAAAAGTGACACCAAGAAATCTGACAATTAGCCCAAGAACGTACGTTTCCTAATACGAGTTTTGAACACGTTGAATCAAATATGAGAATGCTAGTTATTACCCTGAACATAAACTCCTTCTGTGTGGCATGGAATTGCTGTTGTTCTTCTTCTTTTTGTTTTTTGCTGAACTTAAACATGGAAAAATATCATTTGCCCCATAAGCAGAGGGTTGAAGGTGTGAATTCTGCTCCAACACCCCACCAGGAACTCTTAAAATAAAAGACACAACCAGAAAACCCCTTCCCCTAAGAAAATCTCTCATGTATTAGCCAAAGCCTTAAAGGGTTTGAAAGAAGAGGTGTATTTCCGTAGGTATGCTCAGGGATGGGGCCTTTAATTGATGTGAAATCTGATCTAACTTAAAAGAACTGATCTACTTCAAAGGAAAAGCTAGTCCTCTCTGATTCTGCCACTTTAATTAATGAGAAATAAATAATAATCCTTTTGCCTCAAAAGACCTCCCCCATATTGTGAAACAACCTTTACCTACAAGGGGAAGAGTGAGGAGGTAAGAAGAAGGAAAATCGCCTCACATGGAGATTAAAGAAAGTCTTTCATATTTTTTAATTTGTGCCAGACACGCTAAAGCACATCCTCGTCCTGTGGAATGCCCGTTCAGCCATATTTTCATTCACGGTTCAATAGTCATTCAAGAAATCTCTACAGATACCTACTTTGAGCAGAGTAGGAGCCCAGAGAGTTCTATTCTCGGTGTTGAACAGAGAAAGGAGTTATGACATCCTTGCCCCCGGGGTATTTAGTTAATAATCTATTACAGCCTTAAAATAAATGATTTGAGCATTAAGGTTATGCCATTGTGGGAGAATTTAATAATGTAACGTTCAGGGATTTTCCTCGTTTTAAAGATCTAATGATGGAGTTATATAAAAGCATGGCTTTTCCTTTCTAAAAATCTGGAATCATATTTAGCAAGCAAAACCTGCTTTTGCCTCAATCACCAGTACTTATTCCTGGTAATCCAGAAACTACAACAAAATCTATAATTCTGTTCACTCGAGTAACGTGGGGTGATAATGTAGAGTGAAATAAAGACTGTGTCTCCTCAAACAGGGCAGGGAAATCCGAGCCCTCTTGGTAGGAGACAGGCCGAATCTCTTAGACACGTAAGTGAAGTCCCGCACGGCTCGCCACTCCATCCTCGTGCGTGCATCTATGGAAAGAGAGAGCTGCCTCAGTGTAAGACGAACCAAGGGCCTCCCAACCTGAGCCAAGGCCCTCCAACAGTAAGAACACCCATTGCCGTGACAGCGCTGCTATAATGAGCCCAAGTGCCGTCGCAATGCTGGAGATTCTGGGACACGACTTCATGGGATGCACAATTCATAGCACATGAATTCAGAAACAAAGTCATCATTAATTTATCCCTTCACCATCACAATTTTGAAGTTTGAGGTCTCCTTCATGAAAAAATGGATGCAGGTTTTATAGGGCAAATAGAAGTCATATCTCATTATTACTTTTGGGTTAAAAAAATGGACCGATGAATTAATAATTCAACTTCTGGCTGGTGTCTGGAATACAGAAGAAAAAAAAAACCCTCAAGGTAAGGAGCAATTTTTACAAGATAAGGAGAAACTTCTAGATGATTCCACCAGGATTTTGTCCCTTTCAAATTCAGAAAGCTGTGAGTGTCTTGAGGACGCCACGATGCAATGGGCTGGCTGTAGATTCTTGAGAGGCTTCCTGCCCATCACTGGGGCTTCATGCCAGGCCCCTCAGTGTTCTCTCAGCAGCAGCTTCTACCGTTCCTCATTTTGCCTACATTCCCTGCCTCAGAATGGTCATCACTGACCTGGCACGTCATGCTCTTCCGTGTTGCCTTTTGGTCCCCTCTCCTGGTTGAGACACACTTTTATTCCCAGGTTAAGCACCTCTCCCTCCAGCTCTGTTCCCTAACACCCGAGTCTGCTCTCAGACCTGCATCAGGTAGCTTGGGGAGAAGGGTGACGACAGCTAGCAGTTGCCTGGCTCAGGGATATTTTTCTCTTCTTCAAGTATTTGATTTCTTCTAGGTACAGAAGGGTGTGTGTTCATTAGAAATACTTTTGCAATTAGAGAAAACAGAAGAATCTCCCCATAATTCCTCTACTCAGTACTGCTAACCTTTGGGTCTTGGTCAATCTGGTCATATTTCTTGGCATAGTTCCCTCCGTGCTCTTAAGTATGTAACAAGGATGAAGGGAAAGGTATTAAATTTGAAGTGTTTGTATCTTTTCCACTCCTTCCCCCCTTCCCCCGCAACCTGCTAAGGGAATTCCATCTTTTGGTGCTGGGTCTCTTTCTTTCCTTGTCCCTTCATTCCCTCTTCTGCCCTAACCTCTAAGGAGATTCAGAGTTCTTTCCCTCATTTCTTAGCCTTGTATTGCTTAGGGGGGTTCAGGAGATATAGAGTTACATTTCGATAGGCAGTTGAAATTCAGCTGTGGAAAGAGAGGTTTCATAGACAGGTGCTAAATGTTAGAGATGTTGAGAGTGAAAAGAATGGGGAAAGGGGATTTTTTAAAGTATCATTTGAGATTATACTTTGATTCCCTTCATATCACCCCCACTTAGACTGCTATGCTGGAGTGTCGTCTAATCCCCAAATCTCAGCGGCTTTAGCAATGTTGATTTTCACTCACATTTCATGTCAGTTGTGGGCTGTCTCTGATTCAGTTCTGGGGACTCTTGATTGCTGAGCCCAGGCTGAAGGACTAGTCCTCTATGCTCCCATCATGACACACAGAAAGAAAATTAAGATGGTAGAACCTCCTGATGGCTCTTAAAACTTCTGCTCATAAGCGGCATTTATCACCTCTGCTCATACGTCCCTGTGAAAGCGAGTCACATGGTCCAGCCTGACATCAACAGGTGTGGAGATGCAGGACTCCCAGGGAGAGGGAAAGCCACATACTTGCAAATAATAACCATCTATCATGCTGTATAGTAAGTTGAATCCTCCTCCTTCTTCGACGGAGGTTTGCCTACAGGAATTTTATTGGGGGGGCTGTGGGAACAGCATCTGTGAGCAAGGACGGGAAACAGGATCAGGCAGAGAGAAAAGATGAACTGTGATATGGTCTCAACTAAGGGCTCAGGCGATCCCAAGGGGATCTCGGGGACTGGAATGGCCCTTCACCGTTGTCCTGAATTGAGGCAAGGAGCTTGGATGTGTGTTGCCAGCACGGACCAGCCCCTTGGAAGAGGCTTTCTCCCCGTAATGGGCCCTGACCTGCCTCCAGGCGGCTCCCTCAGGTCAAGGGCAATGCTGCTGCGAGCTGGAGGACCGTCTGTGGCCTGGAGGGGGCAGTCTAGGTGGCATACATGGCGCTGTGTGCATGCTCTCTAACATTCTTTATGAAACACCTGCAAAACTGCCATTGTTTTTCGTTATTTTTGGCTTCTGCCTATTGTTTCACTGATGCGACCCCAGTCAGATGCTCCCATGGGGCATCCAAAAGTTTATATAAATGTGTTCACAGGACGTATATAAATAGGTAATCTACTTTTTATGCATTGTTTTAAAAATCTTCATAAACATCCTTTATCCTGTGGTTGAAGGACACGGAAAATAAGCAAATCAAAAAGTTGCACGTATTTCTTAATCCAATCTAAGAGTATTTGCTTAGTAAAAGTTTTCCAGAAAGTATTGATTAGCTTGGAAAGCCACGGAACTGGCTGCTGAGTTAGCTGTGGGAGGCGCGTGCGGTGTAGGAGGAAGGAAGGAAGAGTTCTGGTTTCCTTTTTAGTCACATGTCTGATGAGTTCCAGCAAAGGACTTATTCTTTGATTTTTCTGTTTTCCAGTTGGAATCACCCAGTTGTCACCCCCCCACCCCGAGAGTTTGCTAAGGAGCTGGGGGACCAGAAAAGAAAGGGTGGGTGCTGGGCCTCAGGCATTGAGGCAACTTAATTCAGCAGGGTCCTAACTGCCTGGCTTCTGCAATGTGAGTCAATTACCAGTTTATTTCCCAAAAGATCTTAAATGTTGACAGGATATTTCTTTCCATTAGAACTGAAAAGTGCTATTCTCTGCCAGGTATTTCCTTTCTTTAAATATTCTAATTGAAAAGGGGTAACTATAATGCAAACTGATCATATTGAGTTTTCTGCCCTTTTCCCAATTTTGGCTGAAACTTAGCAAGACAAATGTTACCTTAACGATTTCTTTTTAAAAATCCTTCTCTGCATAAAGGGAAGAAAGGCAGTTTTTGTATATGCTCAAAGCTCATCTGAATGCAGGGCAAATTTTCAATATAATAATTACCCCAAATTGGAAGATGCCTTTCAGCCTCATAAAACCGATTTGTCTTATTCAGACAAAACCTTCCCTGGTATCTAGGCATGCGAAACAACACTGGTTAGGGAGAGGGGAAAAAGAAAGACAGAAAAATGCATTTGGATAAATTGATATGAACATAAAGAAGCACTTATGTTTTAGTTCATAGAGAATGCAACCAGCTTTGCAGCTTTGATACCTGCCATAAAACTCCGGTGTGATTCCATTTTGAAATTAATTTCATTGCTTTTATGATTATAAAAATAATAGATGTTTAATGTAGAGAGCATATAAAATATAGAAAAGGATAAAGAAGTAAACAAAAATTGCAGATTACCCCACTGCCCATATATAGCCCCTCCACACAGAGAATATCATTGTTAATATTTTTTGGTCTACCCTACACATACTCTGTGTGTGTGTGTGTGTGTGTGTGTGAGAGTGTGTGTGTGTGCGCGCACGCACGTGTGCTTATATGCATACATGTGACATGCCTGCTACAGTTCTGATCAGAGATCTCACCTAGGGAAGGTTCCCCTCCTAACAGCCAACAAGATAGATGTGAGCAGGGGTAATGCCATCTCTTCCCACCACTTCTTTAGACCTGCACTCCTCATGTTGTCAGTCACTTTCATTTCCCTTTTGCTTAATCCCTGGGCACTTTTCCCTTCTTGCTTTCAGTTTTTTACCCAGGCCTCCACCCACCCCTTTCAGAACCGTCTCTTGCGTTGACCTCCATGACAATGAACCTCTGGGCCACTCATTGCTGGTGGCACTGACTCTTTTCCCCTATTTGTTAAAAGTTGCTGCTCCTGAGCTCTCTGTCCTAGATCTACCTTTCCCCATTGTGCTACTGCTGGTTTTCCTTAAGAAGCTATGCCCTTGCCAACCTCCAAGTTTCCTTGCCATTAGTTCTTCCCTGCTTCTGGAAGGCATTGCCCTCTTTCCCCATGCCCATATACACACTGTACCTGGATGACTCTTACTTGGCTTTAAGATTTCAGTTTAGACATTCCTGCATCTGGAAAGTCTTGGCTGACACCACAAGACAGTGTGCTTCTTATGCGTGCCCATAACGCTCCATCCTATTCCAGCCGCAGCACTTACCAAACTGCTCTGTCATGACCTATTTAAGTGTCTGCATGTCCTCTAAAACTCTAAGCCTAGAGTTCACGTTCACGAGTCCTCAGATCCTCAGCTCCTGGCAGTGTCTGGAACTCAGAGTCTCCGTGATATTTATTGAATAAAGAGATGCCCACACAACTATTTATACCATTCTCTGTGATGTACCGTGTAGTCTAATCCGTGAAGACTGGTACAACTTCTGTCAGCCGAATTCCTTCGTCGGATGTGTCCTAGCCCATATGCTGTAACAAAACCCTGCAGACTAGGTGGCTCAAAGAACGGAAGTTTATTTCTCACCGTTCCTGGAAGTTGGAAGTCTGATGTCAGAGCTGCCAGCTTGGTCTGTTCCTGGTGAGGGCCCTCTTCCTGGTGATGTCCTCGCCTGGCCTAAAGGGGTTCGTGACCAGAGAGAGTGAGTCAAGAGATCCATCTTGCATCTCTTCCTCTTCTTATAAGGACACGAATTCCCTCACGAGGACCTTACCATCATCACCTTCTACCCCTCATTACCTCCCAAAGGCCTCACCGCCATATACCATCCTATCAAGGATTTCAACATGTGAATTTAGGCGGGGGTGGGGGGCACGAACACAGTCCATAGCAAGATGACAGATGTGTGATTTAAAAAAAAAAAATTGAATCTCTTCTGAGGACAAAATAAGGAAAATTGCCCTTTACTTGCAACCCGAGGGTTTATATCAAAGACACATACTAAATAGCGAGACACTTACAACCCAGGAAGCAGCCAGGGAATGAACTTGTAATATCCCTTCCCTGGAGGTGTGGGAACATTGGGCAAGTGTTTGTGAGGCCTCCATATAGACACAGGTTCTCAGAGAGCACTGGCGTGATCTGTCTTGTTAACTATTAATCCCTCCACTTTGAATGGAGTCTGGCATACTGCCGATGGCCAATGATTACCTGTTAAATTAATGAATGACATTTGGTGCATTCCTGCCCTGAGGCTGGAGGTGAGGTGATGGGAGGTAAAACTAGATGGCCATTGAAGATGTAGGTACATTTAATTTACAGTTATTTGAAGCTACGCAGATCTATGTTTGCATTGTTATGCTTGTTCGTTTATTCGTTTTTTGATGATTTTACAAATTCTTAACTTTGTTTCTTCCAAAGGGTGTTGAGGTTGCTTATGGAAAGATGAATTTTGCAGCAGAAAAATAAATGGATGAGAAATTGGAAGAAAGTTAGCACTCGAGGTTGCATGCTATAAGGACCTGTGTCATTTGGCTCTGAACTTGCTAGAAGCCAAAACAAAGAATTGAACCAAGTCAGTTATACGATTTGCAGTATCCATAAGATAAAAATAAACCAGTTGCCAAGGAGTTAGAATGTAAACTCTGTCACTCAGGGCAGGGATTTTGTCTCTGTTGTTCACCATTGTATTTTTAGTACCCAGAACAGGGCCCAACAAAAACTGAGTGAGCAAGATACAATTTTTGATTGAATTAATAAGTATTTTCCTAGTCTGAGGCACGAAAGGATCTTCAAAAAAGAAGAAATCCTGTCATAAAGTACGTAATCCTCCAGACATCCCGATGATAAATAAATGTTTAATTCCCCAGAACTGTTTACTTTTCACACTTCAGTATAAACCGATGGCATAAAATGTGATTCACCGAAATTAATATCAGTTCTTGTAAGTTCTGTCAGGTATAGCTTTTTGATGACCTGTCTTGACCTAAGGATAAAATGCAGACTTCTTTCAGGCAGGGTTCCGGGAAGGTTATTTCTCATAACATTTGGTAAGAAAGAAGCAGCACAGAGTCTGAAATTATCTTCTTCAGCAAGAAACCAAAGCCCAGGTGCTCAGTGTTGCTGATGAAGAATCGCCATATGGTTTGCGGTCAGCTGCTCGTAAGGAAAGGCAGGGCAACTGGGTCATTCTTATTACTAATATCCATTGGGTAACCTCCCTGTACCAGCTGCTGGGCTAGCAGTTCTCTTTCATCCTCCCCGAAATCTTGAGGCAGATACTATCATTGACCCCCTGTTTTATAGGTAACGAACCAAGGCTTAGAGAGGCTAACGATAGAAACCACAGAACTAGGAGGGGTGTTGAAGGCAAGATTTGAGCCAGGACCTCTGACCTTTTGACCACTATCGGTGAGCATGTGAAGACACGGGGAGCTTCCCAAGATGTGCCAGGATGGACACCCCTCTCTTCCTCCCGCACCACACGCAGACACTTGACTAGTACTCTCCAGAAGCAGAGCTATATTATCTGCCTCAGAAGCCTGTTTAGGACCTTACTGTATTCTAGATGCCCTGTAGCAATGAAACAAATGATATGATAACAGTCTAAAATAAAATAATAATAATAATAATATCTTAATCTTCCAAACATATTTTGTTGTTGAACTTTTACATATTTTTACAGTCACACACAAAAAGAAACTGAACAGAATTTTAGAGACATATAATTCTGTTTATTTTCAAACAGCCGAAGCAGGAGTTTATGATTCAGTCCATAGCTCGGTTCCAAAAGGGCCGTTTTCCTGTGTATTTTCCTTGAGCAAATAATGCACAAGTTGATCATTGTCTGAGTGCAGTATCTTAATGGGTTCTCTTTTTTATTCGAATTTTCATTTATTGATTTTGTTTCTCTTGCACATGAATAATGCATCCTTTCAGAAGGCATCCAAATTCACATTATTTGGCACACTAAATAAAAAGTCCTTTCTTTTGAGCAGTAACAAATACAAATTATGCAGTCAATGTGTTTTTAAATTGTTTAAATATGTATTTACATGCTAAACTGAGGCATTATTGGAGTTGTTTGTATAGCAAGTGGAATTTTAAATTGTCCAAATATCTGTTCAGCATAATAAAGTAACTTTAAATGAAGCTGTTGTGGTTCGTTTGGGAGAAATAGCCTATTTAAATATTGATATAAACAGCATTCCCTGTAATAACTAGGAGGGGGCCCTAACAGTTTGGGTAAACAAGGCAGCCCCTTAAAGGCTTTGCTCAGATTGACATGCTTGAGTAGTACATTGTGTCACTCTTCCCAACATCCTTTGCTTTGTGTTCTTCTGTATAATCAAAGAAGGACCTAACTAGCATCCAAATGGTCCACTCCCAATCCATCTTCCTGAAGATGGTGAATTCCCTGTAAGCAGGTTCCTGCAAAGGTGAATAAATTCTTTACTTTTCAAGTAAAGAGAGACCTAGTGGATACTACCATCAACCTGTAAGAGTGGCCATGGAGGAAGGGACCACTTCCGTTACAGATGGCTGGGAAAACCTTGGGACTTTAGGAGATTAACTGAGGGAGGAAAGTTTCTGAAGGGCTGAAAGAAATCCAAAGTCAACAGGGAAAATAAAGACAAGGGTTGAAAGCTTATTTTCGTAATGACCGTTTCCTTTTTCATCTAGAACATGTGAGTCACCCTTGTCTGGTTTGGGCTTTTTGAAGAAGACTGAGACAAAGATTCTAATGCAAGTAGGCTTTGGGGAGATAATCCCAGGAACAAGCAAGAAGGGAATGGGGAAGGAAGAAAGGGAACAGGATGCCGATAAAGGGTGCTTTAATCATGCCAGTTGCCTAGAGCTACACTCAGGGACAGTGTGGCTCATGCCTCTGAGTTATCCCAGCCATGGGGTCAGGCGGCCGAGCTATTTGTTGATATATATCAACCCAGTTTTTGGCTATTTGTCCACCAGATTACCTATCCGTCCACTCACCCATTGGCTTCTAGATTAGAGCAGTCATTGGATTAGCTCTCTGGCACTTTCCACCTACTTTGCACCCAGGCCTAACATACTCCCCAGTCTGACAAAATCCCCTGGGATTTTGCTGACACAGGACTCACAGTGAGCTTCCAGGGGGGCTGGGGTAAGGCACCAACAGTGTCAACTACTATGCTTTCTTTTTAAAAATTAATTTAAAAACCTGGATCTGAGATTTCTCAACTCTTCTTGTTACAAAATGATCTTCAGCAGGAGAAGTGTGAAAGGCAGAAAGGCTTTGTACTTGAGGAAGAGAGTGTGGTTAAAGGCACCAGGCCATCTACAGAGCAGATGTATTGCCATCTCAGCAGGAGACAGCCATGTTTCTGTAAGTGTTGATTAAACTGTTTCCCCATGGTGGGTCCCTTGTTTGTCTCATTCACGTTGTTCTCATTTACCTCCTTTTGCTTTGGGAATTTGCCAGCATGGAACTTGTTTCAACGTCTACACTGATTAGATACAAGCTTATGTTAAGCTGGAAGCCAATAAACGTTTGGCTGGGGAATTCGAGGGGCTCATTAACCCAAAACAGTGTTTTGGACTGAAAATGCAAATAGACCCAGGAGGGTCGCAGTGAATGTGTAAACACTAGACACATTATGGACTGTCCTTCTCAGGCAGGGACACTTCATTGAACTTTTGAAGGTTGACATCTGGGAGAACCCTCAAGTTCCTCCATGTAGGGTCGCTTGAGGGGAGACTGAATACATGGGTCTGGGGTCATTGATGATTCTTATGCTTGCTTTGAACTTCAGAGTAGGTCTAGAAGCAGCCTGGTCTAGAAGCAGCAAGGGCTTAGGTTTAGGAGTCAAGGAGAGTAAATTCAAATCCTGGGCAAGGTAATTCATTGCCTTGTGATTTGGGGCGTGGCATTCAAACTCTCTCATTTCCCACAAAAAAAAATCTGGATAATAATTTCTATATCTCGGGTTAGGAGGAAGACGAAATTAAGACACCATTTCTAAAGAACTGAAGAGGGCCTGATGTGTAAAATGTACCCAACGAAGTGATTGCCCTTCATCTTTTGTTGTCTTTCCAGTTTTCTTTTTCTTTTCTTTTCTTTCTTTCTTTTTTTTCTTTACAGTCAGTAGTTTCCAGTATATTCACAAGATTGTGCAACCACCACCACTATCTAATTCCAGGTTTCTTTTTCTTCTGACTTGTTGACAATGGGCTTTGTGTGTTTGTTTGTGTTGTCAGTGTTTACAAAGAGCTGTAGGAGAACCTCCTTTACTAACAAAATCTTACATTTGAAATGCAATTTGTGCTCAGACTGCATTCATAGTATGGTCTCCTGTGGTCTTTGCCTGGAAGGTGTGGGAGGCATTACAGAGCCCTTTCCCAGATGAACAAAGTTGAGACACTAAGAGGTGGCCTAAGGACAAAACATCAGTGAGCAGCCCTATCTGAGCCAGATACCAGATCTCCCTTTTCCCTTCCCAAAATAGTACTCCGTGGTAACCTTTTACCCCAGAAACTTTGCCAGCGTGTGCAGAGCACTGTCCTGTGGCTGAAGCAGGTTGTAAATCCCAGGGTTAAGTCTCAGCAGTACGGACAGGTTGTCAGAAGGAATGTGGCCAAAGGCCCAGCCCACTCACGCCTGCAGATATACGGGTGGCCCCGTTACTCCCACAGTTCTTTCTCAGTAGGGGCTTCATGTCTGAAACCTGCTAGTACAGGTTTCAGTCCCACGAGGGCAGTGCTCATAAAAAGGAGGAGAAGAGAGTGAGTCCACCAATACTTGCTGGAGCCCGACCCACGGTCTTGGGTCTCCTGTAATCTTGGCACGGGGCACTGGTTTTCACCTTTCCTCCAAGATTCAAGGTCAATGTCTCTAAAATTAGCCACCTACTACAACTCTAACCAGACCTAGATTCTCTTTTCATTCATTAGGCTAAAGATTTTGAATCCCTATTTCAGTTTTAGTTCCTATCATTTTTTCTTTAGGTAGGATTGCAGTGGGTTTCAGGTGGTCATGTTTAGAAATTACTTTTTGGTCTAATCCTAACCATTTAGCATCTGCAAGGATGATGCAATATGCCAGTGGCTGTTTAAGATTGTTATAAGAGGCTTTAAAAATATCCCTTGTGAATGTGTACCCTGTTGATGGGAATGAATAACATTTTCTTTTCTGAACAGTTTGAAAGAGTCTATCAGAATTTTAAGTGTACATCTCTCTTAACCTGTAATTCTATTTTAACTTATTTTTGTTTTTTTAAAGATTTTATTTTTTGAGAGAGAGAGCTCACAAGTTGGGGGGAGGGGCAGAGAGAGAGGGGGAAGCAGACTTTCTGCTAAGCAGGGATCCCGACACAGGGATCAATCCCAGGACCCTGAGATCATGACCTGAGCCAAAGGCAGACGCTTAACTGACTGAGCGCCCAGGTGACCCACTTAATCTATAATTCTACTTCTAGGATTTTTCCTATAGCAATTCGCTCATACATATGTGAAAATATCATTATAATCGTGAGCCAAAATAAAAAAAATTGGAGAGAAAAGCTAAATATATATTGATAGAGGGGATTCCTAAATATAACGTATTACGGAACATTACCCATGAAGTTGCTGTAAATGACATGGACTATTATCCATAATGTTTTTGTGATGAGAGATAAAAAAGCAAATTGCCAAACAGTATGTATCATATGATCCCATCCTGCAAAACATAACAATACCAAAATGACCTATACATATTTGTGACTTTTTTCCCTTTTTAACACTCATAAGGTCTCTTTAGGATGGACGCTGTTAGATGATTCTACTCCGTGCTTTACTGGGTTTGGAGATGCAGATTTTTTTTTTAATTATGTTAAGCTAGCCACCATATAGTACATCATTAGTTTTTGATGTAGTGTTCAGTGATTCATTAGTTGCATATAACACCCAGTGCTCATCACAACTTGTGCCTCCTCAATACCCATCACCTGGCTTCCCATCCCCCCATCCCCCTCCCCTCTGAAACCCTCAGTTTTTTTCCCAGAGTCCATAGTCTCTCATGGTTTGTCTCCCTCTCTGATTCCACCCCCTGTCAGTTTTCCCTTCCTTCCCCTATAATCCTCTGTGCTATTCCTTATATTCCACATATGAGTGAAACCATATGATAATTGTCTTTCTCTGCTTGACTGATTTCACATAGCATAATCCCCTCCAGTTCCATCCATGTCAGTGCAAATGGTGGGTATTCATCCTTTCTGATGGCTGAGTAATATTCCATTGGATATATGAACCACATCTTCTTTATCCATTCATCTGTTGAAGGATGTCTCAGCTCCTTCCACATTTTGGCTATTGTGGACATGGCTGCTATGAACATTGGGGTGCATGTACCCCTTCTTTTCACTACATCTGTATATTTGGTAAATACCTAGTAGTGCAATTGCTGGGTCATAGGGTAGCTCTATTTTTAACTTTGTGAGGGACCTCCATACTGTTTTCCAGAGTGGCTGTACCAGCTTGCATTCCCACCAACAGTGTAAGAGGGTTCCCCTTTCTCCACATCCTCGCTGCCAAAATACTCAACAAGATCGTAGCCAATTGGAGATGCAGATTTTACAGAAAGAGGTGAGGATGTCTAACTCGTTCAGTGTATTTGAAGAAGGCCGGGGGTGGGGGAAAGCAGAAAAGATTAGGAGGGGGGAAAGAAAGGAGAGAAGTGGTGGGAGGCTCGCAGTGTCTGAAGCAAAAGGGAACGAGCAGCTACCTGGACAAGACGGCGGAAAGTACTTTTAAGAACAGCAATAGTGAGTAAAAACAAACAAACAAACAAAAAGAAATAGTGATTTTAGATTGTTTGCTGTGTATATCATAGTAGGAACTATGCCTCATAATGCTCAAATTATTACTATGATCACTATTTCTTTGTGCGGACATGTGTGTGCCTGAGTACGAGTATGACGGTGTGTGTTGAGTGTGTAAGGAGGTGTGTGCACGTAGGTATATAAATCCAAGAAGGGCCCGAGTTGCCCATCTGCATCAGACATGCAGAACCGAGACCGAGACAAAGTACTGAAGCAGAGGTCCCACCCCATCGTGAAAACCTGTAGAAATCTTGAAGGCATTAGACTTCTTCACAGCTTGAAATCAGGGGTTACAAGCCTTTGATCTAGGTATCATGGGGCAGAAAGACATCGGTCAACATCAGGGTTACAAATATAATAAGGACTTCTTTTGTTTGCCAAAATATCTGCAATATGACCAGATTAACTAATAAAGATCTACTAATCTAAGTGTAAAAGTACCCAATGTCTCTTCTTAGTTTCCCTTTCTATTATATGGATTACGGATTAAGAGTGGGATATGGAATATAGTTGTACAATTCCAAGTCCATATTTTAAATGTTATTATTGCTGCAACAGATAGATAACCCTGAAGCAGCCCAGCTCATGGGTCACCAAATGACCACCAACCTCTCTGCACAATATTCAGCCCAATGAATCTCCATGGCAACCAACCAATGCATCCCCCATTATATCCACACAAAATAAAATAAAATAAAATAAAATAAAATAAAATAAAATAAAATAAAATAAAGTAAATCACTCTGTTTAGCACTTGACATGATAGTCTAAATGATAATTTCAAACAATTCTTTTAGACCAGTTCCACGATGTGGGTGATGCTGTGTTTAGAAGTCCGAATAGGTAACTATGTATTATTTAGGTATATAGTCACATATATATATGCCTAGAAAAATATTTGAAATAATATCTACCACCATTTGAGAGGGGGATTTTTAATTTTACCTTATATACTACTATATTAGCATATATCATTTTATAATTAAAATAGTTAAAGAGAAAGGTACCTTTGGCTCTCCAGCTCAGCTAACATATACCGAACTTGGTAGGTAGTCACTCCTCCTGACGTCATATCCGTATGGAATACAGTTCTGTCCACACTACCTCCAGAAGAATGGAATGTCATGTGGGGAATCAGCAGCAGTTAGATGCTAATTGTTTTAAGAAATTTTTAACAACCTCTAACTTTTCAGTGGACTGTTAGGATGAGCATTCCTCCTAACAATGGTAAATATCCCTACAAGCAAAGAAAGAGAAATGTGCGTATTCTTGTGCTTTAAATAAAAGCACTGAGAAATTCCAATTGCTAATGTAATCTTTATTGACTTAAACATTATGAGCCAGAATTTCCAAAATGGATTGGTTTTGTCATGATAATTTTTCCTATCATTTTGCATCTGCAACATTTTCATTGATTCCCAGAGTTTTAACTTGAGAAATGGCTACAGTATTTAACAACTGAAAAGATCATGGTCAGCTATGTCACCCCCCCTGTTCTGTTCTCGCGGACTACTGGGTTTTTCTGTTATCTTTTGGTTGGTTGTTAGGTTTTTATTCAAAAGCTTAAGTTTCCAGTGTTTGTACTGGTATGTAAATCCATTTGTGATGTTAACATTAAGAAAATAATCTAGAGGGGCGCCTGGGTGGCTCAGTCGGTTAAGTGTCTGCCTTCGGCTCAGGTCATGATCCCGGAATCCCAGTGGGGAGTCTGCTTCTCCCTCTGCCCGACACCCAGCTCTCTCTCTCCCTCTCTTGCAAGTAAATAAATAAAATCTTAAAAGAAAAAAAAGAAAATAATTTAGAATTTTACATGGTGCATTTAAGAGGACAAAGAATCCTAAAGCAAGGAAAAGCCTCCAGAAATTAGCCAGAAGACTATACATAATGGCATATGGGAATTTTTAATCCTATCGCATAACCCAGTAATCACCTTATTCACGGAAATCATGAGAGGCCGGCAAGCCAGTATCTGACCATGAAAATGGGTTTGGCCTACAGTTTTATGCACATTTGAGGGGGTGAGTCAGGATGCCTTGGGTGGGTGCCCTGTTAGTTCATGGATACAAATAAATAAAATATTAAACTGTTAGTACTTTTCCTTTTTCCATTTTCTATTATTTTTTTTCTTTTTTCCTTTTTCCAGCTTTACTGAGATATAATTGGCATATAACGTTGTATAAGTTTAAGGCGTACAACATGATGATTTTATATACATATATACTGTGAAGTGATTACCACAATAAGGTTAATTAACATATCCATCACTTCACATACTTAACACTTTTTTTGTGTGTGGTGAGAACTTTTAAGACCTATTCTTAGCAACTTTCAAGTATGTAATACAATACTGTTAATTATAGTCGCCTGCTGTTCATTACATCCCCAGAACTTACTCCTCTTCTACCTGGAACTCTGTACCCTTTGACCACCTTTACCCACTTCTCCCACTTTATTTTTTTCTTTTCTTTTTCTATAATTTATTTAAACTAAAACACTAAACTAAAAACAAGGAGCCAACCAGTTCACCCATTTCTCCCACTCCCCACACCCCGCCTCTGACAACCACCAATCTGTTGTCTGTATATATATATTTTTTTTTAGATTTCACATATGAGTGAGATTAAATGGTATTTGTCTTTCTCTGTCTGAACTATTTCACTTAGCATAATGCCCTCAAGGTCCATCCATGTCATTGCGACTGACAAGATTTCATTCTTTTATACATACATATACCATGATTTCTTTATTCATTCATCCATCAATAGACACTAAGGTTACTGAGGTTGTTCCATACCTTGGCTGTTGCATATAATGCTGAAATGAACAGGGTGGTGCATATATCTTTTAGAGTTAGTGTTTTCGTTTTCTTTGGATAAAATCTAGAAGTGGAATTGCTGGATCATATGGTAGTTCTATTTTTAATTTTTTGAGGAACTTCTATACTATTTTCCATCATAAGTGCACCAATTTACATTCCCACCAACAGTGCACAAGCTTCCTTTTTCTCCCCATCTTTGCTGGTTATTTCTTGTCTTTTTGATAACAGCCATTCTAACAGGTATGAGGTCATGTGTCATTGAGGTTTTGATCTGCATTTTCCTGATGATTAATGATGTTGAGCAACTTTTCATGTACTGGTTAGCCATCTATATATCCTCTTTGGAAAAATGTCTATTTAGATCCTCTGCCCATTTTTAATCAAATTATTTGTTTTCGGTTGTTTTGTTTTGCTATTGAGTTATATGAGTTCTTTATGTATTTTGGATATTGGACGCTTATCAGATATTTGATTTGCAAATGTATTCTCCCACTCAAGTTGTATTGTTATTCTGTTGATGGTTTTTCTTGCTGTGCAGAAGTTTCTCATTTGATACAGTCTCACCTGTTGATGTTTGCTTTTGTTGCCTTTGCTTTTGGTATCAGATTTAGAAAAATCATCACCAAGACCTATGTCAAGGAGTTTACTGTGTTTTCTTCTAGGAGTTTTGTGGTTTCAGGTCTTACATTCAAGTCTTTAATGAACATTTTGAGTTAATTTTTTGTGTGGTGTAAAACCATGATCCAGTTTCATTCTTCTGCATGTGGCTAATTTTCTAAACAACATTTATTGAAGAGACAGTCTCCTCCCCATTGTATATGCTTGGCTTCTTTATTGTAAATTAATTGACTGTATATGTGTGGGTTTGTTTCTGGGCTCTTTATTCTGTTCCATTGGTCTAAGTGCCTGTTTTTCCCTCAATACCATCCTGTTTTAATTACTATAGCTTTTAAATATAGTTTGAAATCAGGGAGTATGATACCTTCAGCTTTGCTCCTCTTTCCCAGGATTGCTTTGTCTATTTGTGGGTTTTTTTTGTAGTTCCATACAATTTTTAGGATAATTTGTTCTATTTGAAAAATGCCATTGGCATTTTGATAGTAATTGCATTGAATCCGTATACTGCTTTGGGTAGTATGGACATTTTAACAATATTAATTATTCTAATCCATGAGCGTGGAATAGCTTTCCATTTATTTGTATCTTCTTCAGTTTCTTTCATTGATGTCTTGTAGTTGGTTAAATTTATTTATTATTTTTCTTTACAAACTAACATTGAGGGTTATTTTCCCGATTGATCTTCCTTGGTGAAAAAGGAAAAACACATAGAAAAACTCCAGGAAATTGACCTTATTCTTGTCATTTGCAAATTAACCAGAAAAAACACTATCACCTTCTTTTTGAATTCTTTATATTTGGTTTAGGGATGAAGGTCAGAATTTATTTTATTTTGTTTCAAATTTGCTTTCTATTGACACTCAGCTCTGACTCCTGTTTGCGCTGACAAGTCAAGAATGTGTTTTCTGAGTTTGGATTCATTAAGTCATTTTTCATTATTGATAACCCCGGGAGCATTGCTGACTGATGACCCAGATCCTTTGGAACTCAGGGAGTTAGTTTGAGTAATGTGGGGCAAATCGACTGATTTCAATTCCTTTCTCCAGTGGCATTATAGTTGAAGAAGAGAGGCATGCTAATTACATTATCTAGGCTTGAAGATGGTGAAACCGAGAATCAGGTAAAAATCACAAATTTTTCTGAGAAATTTGATCCTTCTGCCAAAACAGCATAAGAAGGGGGCTTTGGAAGTCTCAGATTCACACTCCTTTGTGGCAGTTTGGTAGGTGGTTGGTAGACACTGAAACATATGCCCCTGTGAGAAGTTGGGTGGGGTCAGGGAGATGAGCTGTGTCTCTGAGTGGAAGGTTGCAGAAAAGTGGAAACTTATGTGGAGTGGGGAACTGGGACTTCCAGTAAAAAGCCTCAGAGCTCTGAGGTGGAGAACAATGAAGGTAAGGAAAGAGCGGGCAGTCAAGACTTGTTGGGCTTTTTTCTCTTTCTCATCTGCCTTTGGCACTTGATGGCTACGTGTTTTCAGTTTCTGGACTGAACCACTCAGGACAGAAGATTTTTTCTCTTCATTTCTTGAGGCTAAGAGTACAGTCTCCATGGCCTCTGTTTTGTCACCTTAATGGTCAAAAGGCTGTTGTCTCTGTTTTGAATTTGTGTCCTCTGGAAAACCTGAGAGGCTAGGCTCTGGAGTCAGACTGGGTTCAAGTCACAGCTCTACAATTTCCTGCTGAGTGACCTTGGGTATTCTGTGCTTTGTTTACTCACTTACAAAATCTGGACAATAATAATAGTACCTCCTTCATGAGGTTTAATGAAGATTAAATTAGTTATTGAGCATATATTAAGTGCCCAATAAATATTAGGGGAAAAAAATTCTCCCTGAAAGCAGAACACATGTACTTAGTGTCCATCTTATAATCCTGTACTGTGGAGTTTACGTCAAGGTTGTGTAGCCTCATTCCCTCTTTCCACTGGGTCCAGCTGCCTCCTGAAGTAGACCCCTGTGTAGAGTGGGCCAGTACCAGGACCCGCGCTTATGAGGGGACAGTTACTAAAGAAAAGCTGTGCGTCGCATGTTGGAACTCTTTCCTTTTCCTAACCGGAAACCACATCCACTACTGTTTCAGTAAAACTAGTGACATGAAGAAAATCAGTATGGGCCTAGACGAAATGAAAAAAGAATGAAAAGCATGTGGATTCTTTTGTAAGGAATATTCTTTGAGAGCAGGTGTGGCAAGTGGCATGCAGTACAAATGGTACTTGGTGCCTGATTCAGGGATTAGGGGGTGGGTTGTAGGGCACGGGGGAAATGGGAGCCAGCTATGGGGCCAGTATTGCAGGACTGCGATGCTGGGAGAGAAAGCTATGAAAACCTAGCATGGAAATGAGGCTTGAAAGGTCCATTCGTGGGGCACCTGGTGGCTCAGTCATTAAGGGTCCAGTGCTTGAATTCGGCTCAGGTCATGATCACAGGGTCATGAGATTGAGCCCCGCATCAAGTTCTGCCCTGGGCATGGAGCCTGCTTAAGATTCTCTCTCTCTCTCTCTCTCTCTGCCTACCCCCTCCCTACACTCGAGCCCTCTCACTCTCTCACTCTGTTAAAAGAAGAAGAAGAAGAAGAAGAAGAAGAGGGAGGAGGAGGGGGAGGAGGAGGAGGAGGAGGAGGAGGAGAAGAAGAAGAAGAAGAAAAAGGAAAGGTCCATTCATGAAAAACTCACTCCTTTTGGCCTGATTAGCTTGTTAATGAACAGAATCAAGATTTGCAAATGGCCCATTTTTAATATGATTGGACGACTTCTCTACTAAACTAGAAAGCTCTTCAAAGCTTGCTTCTCTAAAAATTATGAAATGACAGAATCCAAAAGATGACCTTTAAATCTAGTCTTAGAATCTGGAACATGTGTCAGATGACCTTTGATTTTCTACTATACTAGGTCAAAAATTAAATCCCTTGGTGACATATTGTATGTATAATGCTTATTTTGCAGCTGGAGTTTCCCAGGGATCCTTACCTGTCTGTCGTTTTTCCCCCCAGCAGTGTTGAGGGGGATTATGAAATACCCCAGGCCCCTGAGACCTAAGAGGTATTCACTCCATTACCTTCAGAACTATGAAAATCCCTTATTCCTGGGTGGTGTGCAGAGTGCGGGGAAATTCTACACCATGAGGTCATAACACTGAGTTCTCTCTTTAAAACCTGGAAGTTAAGATGTTGGATACTTCACTTGATGTGGTTCATAAAAGCTAGAAAAAAAAGCTGAAATAATTTTAGAGCAGTGCTTCTCAAACTATCTGTGGGGAAGAACAAGTTTGGGTTTGGTTTGTTGCTTTCAATCTGTTGCAGAAGAACATTTTTATAAATTGTGATCAAAATGAACAGCTAGACAAATGAAACCTTAAAAGTTATACAAATGCAAGCTCCAAATTGTAATTAATGGGGTCAGCAGATATAAAAATTACTCTCTAAAATTGCCGTAACATCTCTAAACCCATACTTCCCCTTTCTGTACTTATCCCACTGTAGACCTGGAACAGGTTTTGCAGATAAGCACTAGTCCATGGGTCACCACTTAGAGTTGCACTGGGCTAGAGAATGTTGAGAACAAGAGATTTGCATCCCTAACTTGGACTTAGCCTGGCGTCATTTCAGAACACACAGCAACATGCGCATTGATAATGTTCACCTAAATGAGCACATCATCAGAAAGTACTGTGGTGGGGCGCCTGGGTGGCTCAGTCGGTTATGCATCTGCCTTTGGCTCAGGTCATGATCCCAGGGTCCTGGGATCAAGTCCCACATCAGGCTCCTTGCTCGGCAGGGCCTGCTTCTCCCTCTGCCTGCCACTTCCCCTGCTTGTGCTCTCTCTCTGACAAATAAATAAATAAAATCTTAAAAAAAAAAAAAAAGGAAGAAAGAAAGGAAGGAAGAAAGAAAGAAAGGACGAACTATGTTGGAAAGTATTCTACTGCGAGGGACACAGAATCCACCTCCAAATTGCAGTCAACCCAATGATCCATAAGGAATCTACCGATCAAGGCAAATTGTTGTTCATGACTCTCCATCTTTACTATTTTTAGCATGTGAAAATGCCTATTACGGGAGCCATGAGGGTAGTCTCAAGAGCAGGGGAACTCACTGAAGGCAAAAATGTAACCTATGGGCCTGGATGAAGTGGAGAATGAGGTTGGCCAAGTAGCTGAAGGCAGTAAGACCTGAGGACTCTAGACCTTAGCAATGTGAGGGGACCAATGAGTTCAGGGGCCTCGGGCAATAAGTCTCCTCTCCCAGCTAGGAGGCAGCTCATACTGGCCATACCCATGGTGACTGTCTGGCCACTCTGACACCGAACATCACTAATTGGTTTGGTAAAGTGGCAGGCTAAATTTCCTGGATAAGTCCCAGGGCCCTCTGGCGGACAAAACAAGGAAAAGAGTAGGTATTGGCTACCTTTGAGCAGCAAAAGTGAAACCAGACAAACTTTAAATTCTACTCCCAACTGGGAAAAAGAACTATATGGATAAAGTCTGGCGTTAGGTATCCAATGTCCAAAGATGGGTAAATTTAGTGTTCTTCCTAAAGAGTGGCTATAATTTAGTAGCTTTGCAGTCTTCTTGGTTATTGGGGGGAAAAGGTCTCATTTTCCCCATGTCACTTACTGCACATTTCTATTCCTATAAAATCAATATTTAGCCCAAGCCTTGGCAACACTTCCGGATTGCATTCCGCATGTGGTTTACATTTTACTATCTGGCTTGTTTATAAATAAGCCCAGCCACAGGACAACAGTGATTAAAGACTAGCCGACACCTGACCTCAGGGAGGAGCCAAATCTACTTAGAAGCACTCAACTGTCATCTGGACTTCTCATCCTAAACGTGCGATGTCAGTGCTGTGAGGAAGGAAGTTGGAACTTTAGTCATCAAACCTGTTTAAGCGAAATACTGGATCAGTGATTTTTGAGTTTGTTGCTTCCTCTGATTATAGAAGTTTTTATTTCATTTCCACAGTATTTTTTAATAGCAACCTTATGCTAATCCAGCATATGCTTACTGTATAGATCATTGTCTCCAAGAATATCAATACATATGGAATTTTTCAGATCATTAACGCTCTAAACTATGCATCAAGCTCAATTATCTAACCATTTCTGGTCCAAGGTCGGATTATAGGCACCATGCCCCTCCCTTTCCATTCTTTTTTCATCTTGGAGGTGAAAAGAAATTTAGAGTTCATCCGCTCCATTCCGGTCTCTTCACAGAGGAGGGAGCTGAGGCCCATGGGGGGATGAAATGAGTTACCAAAGGTTTTACAACCAATTATGGGTAGAATCTAAGTTCCACTCCCCTGGCCCCTTGTCCACTCTTCTTTTAAGCATTACCTCCTGGTTTTTGCAGGAATCAGAGTTCATGAAAGAAACTCTGAATATAATTTCTGTGGACATATGGTCTTGAATTTATATTACAAGATGCTAATCGTTGCCTGCCTGCCTGCCCATACCGTCTCTAAAGGAAGTCTCTCGACCCCAAACCCCCACTGCCTAAGCAGCCAGATTTTGAACCACGCGATTCCTCTAATCCTGCTACTGTTAATTAATCCGTAGAAGGGGTAAAAGTATAGTATGTTCATCCGTAGAAGGGGTAAAAAGGCAAGCTAGGACAATCAGATTCTCTCTTCCAGGAGGGTCAACCAAGGAAGAGAGAAAGTTACCTTTGGGAAGTGGGATTGTGAAGTAGAAATAGGAGTAAGTTGAAAGATCACAAGTATGGCAAACAAAACCATATGCAATTCAGAGTTTTGAGAGAGCAGGAACCAAGAGCAAGCAGGGAAAGCTGGTGAGGAAAGAGAGAAGAAAATGGGACAGAGAGTTGCACACAGACTGTACCATGTGGCCTGCCTCAATGGCAGAAGCAGCCACTAACTGTGCCTGGCACTCTTCTCAACATCTTGCCTATATGAACTCATTTCAACCCTCCCAGCAACCCATGAGCTGGCTGTTGATATTATGTTTATTTTCAGGTAAACTGAGGCACAGAGAGGTAATGAACTTGCTGAAGGTCACACAGCTCACTTCACTGCTATAATCCCTGCTGTTCTGTCTGTATCCCATGTGGTAATCCCTAACATAGCTCTTTTTTTTTTTTTAACAATCAAAAATGCAATTATTTATTTGGCCACAACAAAAATGGAATGTTAGGGAAATTTTTGATTTGAAATATTCAAGGAAATTTTTGATTTGAAATATACGATACAAACTCACCCTGAAAAAGCATCATCATTTACATATTTCAGTCCTAATAGTTTTTATCTCTCAATCCTTTATTTGAGTTGGAGTTTGAAATCTCCCCAGGCAGAACCAAGATGGCACCCAAGCTATGGGAGAGAACTTCCTAAGGAGTGTAGGCTGCAAATGAGGTTCTTGCAACCTAATGTCTGAAAGGGAATATAAGACAGGGGTAGAAACATGGTAGAAACATAGCTTATTAAACACAAGAGAGCCCACATCTCAGCCTCTAACCGATGAGTCTTAGGCACCTACTGAATGATTTAGGAGCTAAGGCAAGAGACCAGTGAAATGCACGAGACTAAGTCATACCCAAACTTGGAATCAAAGAGACATTTTAGGATGACTGTGGGCAAAGGCAAACTCCCGACTCAGTGCCTGAATCGTATCAATGAGAGGAATATATCAATCTCAAAAGGACCAAAACCAAAGCTGTGATCCTGAGGAACAAGTCCTTTAAAGAGTCATCAAGTATAGCAAACTGAGGGAGTGACAGAATTTTAAATAACTGATATTTGGACAGTTGGTGAAGAGGTCAACAGGAGAGAGAATGACGACAGCAATGAACTAATATTCATCAGTCACTGAAAACAATGTTACCCAAACCTTCATTACCTGAAATATTAGAATACACTTTGGAGCTTAATATAATAAATAAGTAGGGGTGCCTGGGTGGCTCATTTGGTTGAGTGTCCGACTCCTGGTTTTGGCTCAGGTCATGATCTCAGGGTCCTGGGATCGAGCCTTGTTGTTGGGGGGGGGTTCCACACTCAGCGCAGTCTTCTTGAGGATTCTCTCCCACTCCCCCCACTCCTGCTCTCTCTCTCAAATAAATAAATCTTTAAATACATTAACTAATGAATGAATCAATCAATTAACAAAACTAAACCATAGGCCCCAACCTAATCCCACCAAATCCACACTTGCAGGGAAGAGCCCTGGAAATGTGTACATCAATAAGCATCTGGGTGATTCTCGTCATCAGGGAAGTTTGTGAAGCACCAGACTATTGATCATTATCTCCTGTCATCCTCACACCGACTCAGGTTGATAGTATGTTCTGTCCCCTTGCCAGATGACGAAACTGCATCCTAGAAATTCACCTCAGGCTTCACAGGTTGGGAAGTGACAGAGTTCGGATGATACTCCAGGCCTTAGTTTTAACTGACCCCCCATACTCTGTGACTAAGACTGGGTTTTGCCAAACCTGTGTGTTGCCTGGGAAGTAGGAAGAGTCAAGGAGGGGCTCTCTGAGGGGGGCTCTGTTGTCAACCCATTGCTATAGGAATTCAGGGCCCTGCCAGTTTCAGGTTCGTTTTGCCCCTCCACATACTTGCCAACTTTGAAAAAAATGGACATCAAGAAAATAGTTCCCTGGAAGGGGAAAGAGGTAACCCAAGGAACATAGACACAGGCCAGCTGGCATTCAACCGGAAGTGTGCAGAACGTGAGAACTGGGCATTGTTGTGTCTGTTTGTCTGTCCCTGTCGCACTTATACTTCCCGGTGGCTGAGTATGGAACAGGTAGGCGTGGAGTGAGGTCAGGGTTATAGTGAAGGATGAAGGAGGACATGGGGAGCAGAGGCTGGGGGAGGGGTCAAAAAACTACCAGTATCTCTGGAATTCTTTTCATTCCAAATGGTAACTCTTCCCTTACCTCTGGTTTCAGAGAGAGATTTTAGGTGAGGCTAGACTTTGCAACTCTTCCCACTTGCTGTACGGGTTACTCTCTGCCTATGCTGTTACTGTAATTAGCAACACAATCTTTAAAATGAAAAGAGCCTACGATTTCTTTGGGGGAAGCAATAAAGGTGGAGGGTTTGGTTCGGTATCTTTCCAGCTGTGAAATCTTGGGCAATTTGATTCTTAGAGTCTTAATTCTCTTGTCTATCAATGAGTGCGATCATATCCACCTCTTGAAATTGTCTTGAAGTTTAATGAAATGTGTGTATAAAACAGCTAGCATACAAAAAGCCCTCACAAATATTAGCTCCTTCTTCATATATACCCTCTACATCTCTACCCCATCTCCCAGCTAGTCCCTGCCATATCTTATTAAGGTGGATTGTATCTCATGTTCCTTCCAAGTCCTTCCTGAGAGAAGTACAAAGAGAAGGAACAAGGTAAGAGTCGCTATGGACAGTGATGTTCACACACATACAGTGCAACACATTTAAAGTTCCCCAAACCAAATGGAATACCCACTTCCACCCTCTACTCCATCGGGGTCCTTGTTAACAAAGAATCTCTTTCACGCATAAGTGTGTATTTCTTGTGTCTGTGTTATGCTACATGTTGAAAACAGTTGTCCAGCCCCTGAAGCCCTAGAGCCGTATCTTCCCATCTTATCTTACTGGCAAAGGGGTTTCTTTTAATTAGCTTTTTTCCTCCCTCTCACAAGGAAGTACAAGTGCAAGCGTTTTATCTGCATTGGTTACCTTTATTTTAAATTTGGCAAGTCCTTCTTGAAAGCTCCTTATCAGTCAAAAAGTCTTGCTAAATACTGTGTCATGCAGCTAAGATCTGTTAATATCATGCTTTACAGTGAACATACTTGCACACTCAGTTTGAGTGGGTTTGCTGAACTGGTTGGTTTTCTGCATTTGGCACTTTGTATGTAAGTTGGTTTGTTCCTCTCCGAAAATAAATCCCGACATAGTGTCCTCGGGTGAGGTGACATGTCCACAGGATGACCGTCCCATTGAAAAGAACACAGAGTAGGAGTCACACAAACCGCGGCTTGATTATCCTTTCCACCACTTAGTATCTGTGTTGTTACTTGATCTTACGAAACTTCAGTTCCTCCATTTGTAAAATGGGGATAAGAATGCATCCCATATGTTTATTGTGAGGATTGACTCAAATGTGAGGTGCGTGATCACCCCAATGTTTACAGCGACAATGTCCACAAGAGCCAAACTATGGAAAGAGCCCAGATGTCCATCGACAGATGAACGGATAAAGAAGATGTGGTATATTTACAATGGAATATTGGTCAGCCATCAAAAAATGAAATCTTGCCATTCGCAATGACATGGATGGAACTAGAGGATATTATGCTAAGCGAAATAATCAGAGAAAGACAATTATATGATTTCACTCATATGTGGGATTTAAGAAACAAAACAGAGGAGCATAGGGGAAGGGAGGGGAAAATAAAACAAGATGAAAGCAGAGAGGGAGACAAATCATAAAAGACTCGTAATCACAGGAAGCAAACTGAGGGTTTCTGGAAGGGAGGTCGGCGGGGAGACAGGGTAACTGGTTGACCAGCATTAAGGAGGGCACGTGGTGTAATGAGCACAGGATGTCATACGCAACCGATGAATCACTGAACTCTACCTCTGAAACTAATAATACACAATATGTTAATTAATTGAATTTAAATTAAAAATTGAGGTGCCTGGCACTGTGTAAAGCTCCACAGACACGGTCTCTGTTTTTCTCACTGATAGATCCCCAGAGCCAAAAACAGTGACTGGCCCATAGTGGGTTCTCAATAAGTATTTACTGAACGGATGTTGAATCAGTAAATATGTATTGAATGAACAAATAAATATTCTTGAATGAATAAATAAATATTCTTGAATGAGTACATATTTAATGAATGGCTATTGAATGAATAAATAAATTGATAAATATTGAATGAATAAACAGTTTATAAAACTCTACCACACCAGATCAGAGGCACACCCCTGGACACTCAGTAAGTGTTGTTAATGCGAACCAGTTGTCACTCGCTCAAAATCTGACAGCCCTGAGGCTCTTTCCAGCCTCTCTCTGGCTTCTATGTGGTGTTTCTCCCACTCACGAATCACCGAATTTTATAGGCGTCTTAATACCTTGACGATGTGCTTGGATCCATCTGTGAAGGCCTCCGCTATGCATGCTGGCCGTGCCAGGACCAAGGACACTGTCCCAGGGGCCCAGGTGGGATGCAGGTCACAGAGAAAAGTGAGGCTGCTCCCTTTGGTACAGAAACAGCCCATGGCTCCCATCAGGAGAGCCTTCAGTGTCCTTGCTGACCCGTGGGAACTTGTCAAGTGATGAAGTCTGGGTTCTAAACAACCCTGGTCAGGAAAAGAGCCTCTACTTCCCCCCATAACTCCTTGAGGGGGATCCCTAAAGACCTAGGAAGGATTTTTGCAGTTTTTCCTGCCCCTGCCCCGTGGGCCCGGCACCCTGGGATCCCACATTCCCTTCTGGCGCACAGAGCAACAAGGCCTCAGTTCTCGCTCCTGGGGGGTGGGGGGTGGGGGGGGACCTCTTTGTGACTCTGGAATTTAACTTCCTAACTTCATGGAAGTTCACTGCACTGCAGAGCCTTGGCTCCTTTTCAGGCGAGGTGGAGTTAAGTCTCGTGGGTCTCCTTTCTGTGGGGCTGAAAGCAAGGCCGCCCTCCCTCCCTCTGGTGTTTTCGTGATCTGGGGCAAATTACACTGTGTCTCCTGTCACTTCAGCCCCAGCTCCCCTGCCGGAACCCACATATTTTTATCTGGTTAAAATGAACATCAAAGGCAGCCATCAAGGGGAATAAAGAGGGAGGAGATATGACAAAAGGGGCCTTGGGGGGCAGGGGAGGGGGGTGGAGAGAAGAGAAAGGAAAGGGAGGTCCCGTCGCTGGTCTGACTGTGTCCACCCCTGCGGGGCAGAGGAGGGAAGGCTCTGAGAGTCTCACAGGAGAGTCTCAGCACTGACTGTGCCTCGGATTTTGTTTTCATTCTGGAAGCCCCCGCCTCCGAGGCTTTTTCCTATGGCCTTATGATCTCCACCGCAAATGGAGCAGGGCCTGTAAAGGGGGAGTGTCAACTACAGGGCCCCAGACAATGGTGCTGTTGAGACCTTGCCCGTGGACCTTCCATCTGCAGGGTCCAGTGCGGGTACCCGGGGTCCTGCGTGGGTTTTCAAAGTAGCCCAGTCCCTCCATGTCTGATAGTCACTGGAAAATAAGAGAAGACACGTCCCCTGCTTTAGTATTGCCTGCATGCTACCACTTGGCAGCCCTTCAGGATTTTATGACAAATAGTAATGAATAATTAACAAATCATTTGAGCAGCTACCAAAAGCCTGAGGAGAACAGCAGGGCCTCGGCTCCCGCCACCCCAGACAGTCCTTGGCAGTGTTTTCTCTCTTAGCAAAGGCTTGCCAAGATACCGGGTCTCTGATAACACCTTTGAGGCTGGTAGGGGACCCGATCACTCCTTACCGCACCCTGCTTCTCACTGGGCTGCGAGCACAACAGGGAGACAACTAGGGCGGGCAGCTCGACTCTGAGACCAAAGTTTTGGGGGACCCATGAGCTCTGTGAACTCCATTAGAGCAGTGGTTCAACTGGGGGTAGGAAGACAACTCCTCTGCCACCCCCACCCCAAGGGACATTGGTGTCGCCTGGAGCTATTTTAATTGTCACAAGTGGGAGAGGGGTGGTTGTTACTACTGGCATCCAGTGAGCGAGTGGAAGCCAGGAATGCTGGTATACATCCTACAAAAGGTACAGAACAACGCCCGCCCCCCAACAGAGCATCATCTCATCCAGAATGTTCACCCTGCAGTGGAGTCACAGAGCCATGTGCCCCTCCTCCAGTGGCAGTGTGTCCTGTGCCTGGAGTGAGCCCAGGACCAAAGAAACTTGGGCTCCCTCGAGTGGTGACTCACACTATGACAGCCAAGAAAGGCCCAAAGCTGCAGGTTTGGAGAGCAGGAGTGTGAGTGTGTGAGTGTGAATATGTGTGTGTGTGTGTGTGTGTTAAACAAGACATTTTACCCATCACGAAACATGCTTCGGTTGATGGCGACAGCCATTTTCATGAATCATTAATGAGCCAACTTCTTCTCTCCATGTTGTTAATATCTATGCAGAGGCCTTTGGGTTGAGAGCAGATTTCCTTTTCTTTTCTTTTTTTTTTTTAAGATTTTACTTATTTATTTATTTATTTTAGAGACACAGAGAGAGAAAGAGATGGAGGAGGGGCAGAGGGAGAGGGAGAGAGAGAATCTCCAGCCAACTCCATGCTGAGCGTGGAGCCCAATGAGGGGCTTGATCTCACCACACTGAGATCAGCCCTTGAGCTGAAATCAAGAGTCCGTTCCTTACTCAACTGAGCCACCTAGGCGCCCCTGGAACAGATTTCCTTCTGATTAGTCAGACGGAGTGTTTATGTTTTGAAGTGTTCTTCTCATTGAGAGGAGCATTAGAGTGTGAATTTTTGTTTCCTTCCTAAAAGGAACCTCCAAAGAGAGCAGCAGCGCCTCCCCAAACTCCAAAAGTTTTCGTCACGTTTCCTAGTCTTGCCTTTGGAAAGAGAACGTTAGAAACACTCAGAATGGACAGCTTGCAGGTAATACTACCACGTGCATTTGGGAAGGGGTGAGGATAGAAGGTGGAAAGTAATTTTAAGATTCCAATTCTGATCATATGAACCCTAATTAGTGCAAATCTTGCACCAGCCCCTCAAATGCATTTACAGTGAAGAATCTGCAAAATACGTCTTGTCTGTGACAGATTGATCTCCCAACCAAGCAATACTTTTCAATGGATTATTGAAGGTCTAACTGATCTTTGTCTTTTATCCAGTAGCCTGGCATCGTGTTACTTCCATGTCCTTTATCATGATCATTATCATATTTACTAATTTCCACACGACACGTGCTGTGTCCCATTTATTAACGCATCCAATCCTCAAAACAATCATATGAGGTACTATTACTGCGTGTTACAGATGAATAACTGGAGACAAAATAGGATTAGTAATTTCCCAAGGTCACTGAGCCAGCAAGAAAGCGATTGGGGCGAGAATCAGATTCCAATGCATGCTGACCACCCCACTGAAATTTTCAGGGCTCTGTCCAATCAGAACAGCTCTCCAAGCCACCCTTCGGGTCTCCGACAGGCATTTGATCTCTTCTACCAAGGCTTCATTCCTGCGATGCTTTCTTCACAAGCCCTCCACTTCTGAGACCATTTCCTGCTGGGGTGCCCTCGGCTACGGTCTTTCTCAACTCCAGGTCTATACATTCTTTGTCCTCATCAGAAAGGTCCTTCCTTGTCCTCCCAACACTTCAAACCAGTTTTGCTTTAAAGCCCCGTTCCCACCACCACCACAAAGCTTTCCCTTATCTTTTCCATTTTGAGAACGCTCACTATCTAGGTTTGGATGCAAGCCTGCCTGAAGTTCTGGCTCTTTCCACAGACCACATTGCCTAAGAGAAAAAATAACCCATCTCTGCCCTTCACTGGGTTTCCTTTCTTTTTTTAGGATTTTATTTATTGACAGAAAGAGAGAACACAAGCAGGGGGAGCGGCAGGCAGAGGAAGAGGGATGCCGGGGTCTACCCCAGGACTCTGGGATCATGACCTGAGCCAACGGCAGTCGCTTAACCAACTGAGCCCCCCAGGCGCGCCTTTCACTGGCTCTCCAGTGCAAGCTTTCTGTGCCTCCTTCCTTATCCACACACTACACTGAATAGACCGAATTAAAATGCCCAACCCACTTCCCAGGATTGCTGCAATAAATAAATGAGATCGTGAAAGTGAAAACTCTTTATAAATATGAAATTATCAGCCTGGTCTTCCTTTTTCAATTTTTATTACTTTTCTTTTTCTCTTTTCTTGTCTACATATTCCCACCAATTTGGTTCCATCATACAGGAAGTAGGTCACTAGTGATGAGTTGGAAAGAAAGTGGGGTTTTTTTTTTTCCTGCTTTCCAGGATCTTCAGCTATAGAAATGTAACACGTGCACAGCGACCCAGACCCAACTGCAGGTTGTATTTTTGGAAAAGAAGGGAGAAAAACGAATGACATCAGTCATGTAAACTATCTGAGTGCCTTCATATGTCCCAGAAAATACAGATTTTAATAAATGTAAATTAAATTTAAAAAGAGGAAAGTCCACTTAACTGCACTACTCTCCGTGTGGAGGGGAGTTATAGATTTCCTTTGCCATTAATAGCATCACCATCCTGACATCGATAGGTAATGAAAGTGACTGCTTTTTCCAGGGTATGTATTAAATACCTAAGGAAAAATTCCTGTTAGGATTTTCTCTGGAATTGCATGGATTAATTCAGAAGAATTAACATCGGTACATATTGAATCTCTCCATCCAAGAACATGGGGTAGGTCTCTATTTATTCAAGTCTTCTTTTATAGCCTTTGGTGCTTATGGCCATAAAGACTCTTTTATATTTTGTTAGACTTATTCCTGGGTAGTAGCAGTTTTTCATAGGCTGTATTTTATTTACAGTATCATCAGGGGTTTCATATTCTTGTGTCTCGTAAAAACTGTACCATTGTATGAATATTACCATTCTAACATTTGCTGAACACATATACGTAGCCCGGGAACCACTGTGGTCAGCCTTGGCCACAAATGAATGCAATGTGCTCTCCGCCTTTGGGCAGACTTTTAATGATTATAGCTAAATGAAAAATTAATACAATAAGCCGATGGGCTGTGACTCTACGCTCAGGTTGCCAGAACATTCTGGTATCTGGGAACATTGTTCTAATATATGGGCCTGATGGCCCCACAGTCCTGTTAGTCAGGAAAGGCTCACTTTCAGGAAGGGAAAATTCTCCCAGTTGACAGTCACTTTAAGAAATCTAAAAGAAGGGGGCGCCTGGGTGGCTCAGTTATTAAGCATCTGCCTTCGGCTCAGGGCGTGATCCCAGAGTCCTGGGATCTAGCCCCGCATCCGGCTCCCTGCTCTGGGGGAGCCTGCTTCTTCCTCTCCCACTCCACCTGCTTGTGTTCCCTCTCTCGCTGGCTGTCTCTCTCTCTGTCAAATAAATAAATAAAATCTTAAAAAAAAAAAAAAAACCCTAAAACAAAACAAAAAAAAGCCTGGGGGGGAGGGGGCACCTGGGTGGCTCAGTTGGTTAAGTGTCCGATTCTTGATTTTGGCTCAGGTCATGATGTCAGGGTTGTGAGATGGAGCCCCACGTCAGGCTTCACGCTGGGTGTGGAAGCTGCCCCCCCCAAAAAAGATACCTAAAAGCCAGGGATAAGACTCCAATAAGCAGGTTCTTTGCTTTTCTTACTAGTTACCCCCACTCTGGAAAAATTCGGTGATGTGCCACACAGTATCCTGGGCTGGCAAGCAGAAACTGAAGGATCTGTTTTGTGTATCCACCTAAAGCTCTGAATGCACATTTAGTTTTTGGAGTAATTTAACTTGCAAATAATTTAAAACCTATTTATATTAAGATAACCAGAGATAAATTATGAGCTATAATGCAAAATTTGCAGGTACACGGGCATACTTCAACACTATTGTGGGTTTGGTTCCAGACCACCCCAATAAAGTGAATATTGCAATAACACAAGTCAAGCGAAGGTTTTGGTTTCCCACTGTATATCAGAGTTACGTTTACACCGTATTGTGGTCTATTAAGTGTGTAATAGCATTATGTCTAAAAAAACAATGCATATACCTTAATTAAAAATACGCGGTCACTAAAAATGCTAACCATCACCTGAGCTTTCGGCAAGTTGTAACCCTTTTGCCGGTGGAGGGTCCTGCCTCCACGTCGATGGCTGCCAACTGATGAGGGTGCTGGCTGCTGAAGGCTGGGTTGACTGTGGCAGTTTTTTCAGATGAAACAATGGTGAAGTTGGTCACATCGGTTGATTTTTCCTTTCACGAACTATTTCTCTGTAGCCCGTGATGCTGTTTGATAGCATTTTACCCACAGTAGAACTTCTTTCAAAGTGGAGTCAGCCCTCTCAAACCCTGCTGCTGCTTTATGAACTAAGTTTATGCCATATTCTAAATCTCTTGCTGTCATTTCAACAATCTTCACAGCATCTCCATCAGGAGTAGATTTCGACTTAGGAAACTGCTTTCTTTGCTCGTCCATAAGAAGCAACTCCTCAGCCATTAACATTTTATCACGAGATGGCAGCACTTCAATCCCATCTTCAGACTCCACTTCTAATTCCAGTTTTCTTCCCATTTCCGCCTCATCCACAGTGACTTCCTCCACTGAAGACTTGAGCCCCTCAAAGTCATCCATGAGAGCTAGAATCACCTTCTTCCAAGCTCCTGGTAATGTTGGTACTTTGACCCCTTTCTGTGAATCATGACTATTCTTAATGGCATCTAGAATGTGACTCCTTTCCAGAAGCTTTTCCATTTACTTTGCCCAGATACATCAGAGGAATCATTATCTATGGCACCTATAGCTTCCCAAAATGTGTTTCGTAAGTAATAAGACTTGAAAGTCAAAATGACTTCTGGATCCATGGGCTGTAAATAGATGTTTTGTTAGCACCCATGAAAACAACATTAATTTTGCTGTCCATCTCCCTCAGAGCTCTGAGGTGACCAGGTGCATTGTCAATGAGCTGTCATATTTTGAGAGGAATTTTTTTTTCTGGGCAGTAGTACTTAACAACGGGCTTAAAAAATTCAGTAAATCATGTTGTAAACAGATGTGCGTTATTGTTCCATTTAGAGAGCACAGATAGAGCAGATTTAGCATAATTCTTAAAGGGATTTTCAGAATGGTAAATAAGCATTGGCTTTACCTTAAAGTCATCAGCTGCATTAATCCTAAAAAAAAAGAGTCAGCCCGTCCTTTGAAACTTTGAAGCCAGGCATTGACTTCTCCTCTCCAGCTATGGAAGTCCTAGATGGCACCTTCTTCCAACAGAAGGCCGTTTGGTCTACACTGAAATCTATTGTTTAGTGGAGCCACCTTCATGAATGATCTTAGCCTGACCTTCTGGAGAACTTGCTGCTTCATTTTGAACTTTTATGTCATGGACACGGCTTCTTTCCTTCAACCTCATGAACCAACCTCTCCTAGCTTCAGGCTTTTTTCCTGCAGCTCCCTCACCTCTCTCCGCCTTCACAGAGCTGAAGGGGGTGAGGCCCTTCCTCTAAACTGAGCTTTGGCATGAGGCAATGTTGTGATTCTCTCCATCTCAGCAATAAGGATGTTTCGTTTTCTTATCATTCGTAAGTTCACCGAAATAATACTTTTAATTTCCTTCAAGAACATTTCCTTTGCATACACAGCTTGGCCAGGTGTTTGGCACAAGAGGCCTAGGTCTCATTTTATCTCAGCTTTTGACATCCCTTCCTTGCTAAGCTTAATCATTTCTGCTTTTGATTTAAAGTGAGAGACATGGGGCACCTGGGTGGTGTAGTCAGTTAAGCGGCTGACTCTTGTTCTCTGCTCAGGTCATGATCTCAGAGTTGTGAGATCGAGCCCTGCATCAGACTCTGCACTGCACATGGAGCCTGCTTAAGATTCTCTCTCCCTCTCCCTCTGTCCCTCCCACTTACGCTCTCTCTCTCTCCCTCTGAAATAAATAAACAAATCTTAAAAAAATATAAAATGAGAGACATGTGACTCTTCCTTTTACTTGTACACTTAGCGGCCATTGCAGGGTTATTAATTGACCTAATTTTGATATTGCTGTATCCCACGTAGGTAGTAGCGAGGCCTGAGGAGAGGGAGAGAGACAGGGCAAGAGCTGGTCAGTAGAGTAGTTAGAAGACACACAATATTTATCAAGGTCGTCTTATATGGGCATG
Source organism: Ursus maritimus (assembly GCF_017311325.1). Lineage (NCBI taxonomy): Eukaryota > Metazoa > Chordata > Mammalia > Carnivora > Ursidae > Ursus > Ursus maritimus. The sequence continues at coordinate 8,268,847 of NW_024424119.1, read as the reverse complement.
GTTTGTGGTGCCCCAAGACAACTGTAATAGTAACATCAAAGATCATTGACCACCATAACAAATATAATGACAAAAAAAGCTTGAAATATTGCAAGAAATACCAAAATGTGACACAGACACAAAGTGAGCAAATGCTATTGGAAAAAAACATGGCACCAATGGACTTGCTATACACAGGGTTGCTACAGACTTTCGATTTATAGAAAATGCCTCTCTGCCTTTGGCATTCTTTGGGGGAAGGACTGACATGCCCCTGGAGGTAAGTGTCGGGAAGGATGCATACACATGACCCCTGAACCCAGTCCTCTCCCCGCTTTTGCTATTTGCTGGTTGCTCATTGTACTCCACCGAAAGATTCTCTGATTCTTTTAGTACACTTTTGTACCATTTGGTCCAGTGACCCTAGAGCACCCACTTAAGCCCTGAAGGACTACGTGCCACAGTCAAGTCTCCATGATTGATGGGGACTGAAGTGCAGAGAGTGGATCATAGCGCATGGAGACTGGTTCTGTGTGATGCATTAGGACCATATACAGACCAGGGCGAACTGGCTGATGAAAGATGGAAGGGAAGAAACACATTTTTGTAAGTACTTCTATGGTGAAGGGACACAGTTGCGCCAGAAAGATCCTGCTTGCTGCTGATCTGTAAGATTAGGCCTGGCCGAGATTATCAACTCTGGCAAATTTTAGACACTCGATCAATTAGCTATGGCATATCTGTTACCAAGTTCTGTTTGCTTCTCTTTCGGATTATTTCTATCACCTGTGTCACTCCATCCCCATTGCCACCTCATAGTTGGATTTCTTCAACAGATGGCTTATCGTATTCTCATGCAATTAGCATTTACCATGAGTCAAGTCTGTGCCAATTGTTGGGCCAAGCACAGGGCTCCCTCCAGGCACTCACAATCTACTGAAGGAGACAAATGTACTGATTACCAAATAGTGGGGGAAGGACAAGCAGAGAGAACAGGGCAGGATGTGATGGCACCATGGAAAAGCTTGGGCTTATCCAGTTTTGGGGGTCAAGGAAACTTGATGTCTAATTACTGAAAAACAAGGGGAAGGGGGAAGAAGGAAAAAAGGAGGTGGGACTCTCCTAAGGCAAAACAAAAAAAGGAAAAATGTCAGGGGAACAGATACATGTAAAGTCTAGTGTGGAGCTTGGTTCCTAAAGACAAGAGCAAATTCAAGGTTAATGGAACAAACGAGAAGTGAAGCTGGAATAATGATATAGAGGCCAGATCAATAGAATACCTATATGTCATATTAAGGAATTTGGATTTTATTATCTCTATTATTTTTTTAAAGATTTTATTTGTTTGAGAGAGAGAGAGAGACAGAGATAGTGACAGAGATAGCGAGAGCACAAGCGGGGAGGAGAGGAAGAAGCAAGCTCCCCGCTGAGCAGGGGGGCTCGATCCCAGAACCCTGGGATCATGACCTGAGCCAGGAGCAGGCACTTAACCGACTGAGCCACCCAGGCACCCCTGGATTTTATTATCTTTAAATCAATGGGGAACCATAGGAAGACTTTAAGCACAGGAGTGACATTATCGAATTTATGTTTTAAAAAGTTCACTCTGACTGCAGTGTGGGAAATGGATTTTCTGTGTAATCAATTACTTAAAACTTAATTATTATAATTGCATATAGGTCCACATGTAGAATATTATGATCATTTTTTATGCGGAGTTTGGGTTTTGCTTTTCATAAATCAGTTATAACTTTATCTGCAGCAGAAATAGCTCCCTTTCAAAGGATGTTGATGCCAGTTAGTTTTAATTGAAATAGCATTTTTTAATTTTGTGAATAAGTAATCTATGAAAATGGCTCAAAATTCAAAAAGTGCAAAGGAGGGAGATCGGTAGGAGAAGGAAGGGAAAAATGAAGGGGGGTAAACAGAGGGGGAAATGAACCTCGAGAGACTATGGACTCCGGGAAACAAACTGAGGGTTTTAGAGGGGAGAGGAGGGGGTTGGGGGGATGGGCTAGCCTGGTGATGGGTATTAAGGAGGGCACGTATTGCATGGGGCACTGGGGGTTATACGCAAACAATGAATCATGGAACACTACATCAAAAACTAATGATGTACTGTAGGGTGACTAACATAGCATAATAAATGAATACATACATACATATGATACACACACCAAAAAAAACAGTGCAAAGGATGTGAAAAGCATAACTTCATCCCGTTTCATAACTATCCAGTTCCTCTTCCTACAGCAACCAATGTTATTAGCCTCTTATATAATCTTCCATAGAAACTTTATACTTTTAAAAACTGTATATGTTTATATATTCTTTATGAGATATATTTGCTTGTATATTCTCTATTAACCTTTTAAGACTAGCGGTAGTATAAATACACATTAGGCTTTGTCTTCCTTTCTCACACAATCTGGTTTGGACATCTTGTGGCAGTATTTAGTTTCTCAGTCATTGTTACAGCTGCGTGTGGTGGTTGTGGACCTGTCCTATGGCTTAGTTAGCCATCCTCCAGTAATGAACATTGAGATTGTTTCCAGTCTTCTGATTTTGCAGGTAATGCTGCAATTAGTAACACTGTCATTTTCATTTCACACATGTAAAGGTGTATCTGTGGTATAAATTCCAAAAATGGGATGGCAGGACCAATGTATGTACTTCACAATATTGGCTGATGGGACCAAATTTCCCTCCATAGAAGTAGTAGCAACTTAGATTCCCACCAGAAAGACTTGAGTTTGCCAATAGAGTATGTAAACAAATTCCTAGATTTCTGGAATCTGATAGGTGAAAAAATACTACCTTACTTTAAATTTTTTTAAGTAGGCTCCATGCCTAGCATGGAGCCCAATGTGGGGCTGAAACTCAAGACCCTGAGATCAACAGACCCTGACACTTAACTAACTGAGCCACCCAGGCGCCCCTACCTTACTTTAATTTTAATTTGCATTTGCATAAAACGAGTGAGACCAAGCCTCCTTTCCTACGACTAAGAGTCAGGTGATTTTCTTGTCCTTTGAACTATCTGTCCATTTCCTAGTCTCATTATCCTAATGGGTTGTTGGCCTTTTGAATACGAATTTATAGAAGTTCTTTATAAAGATAAAGAGACATTAGTCTTATACCTATGATATGAATTGGAAATGTTTTTCCGTGTTTTGTCATTTGCTTTGACTGTGTTTATGGTGATTTTTGCCGTGCAGAAAAAGCTTATTGTTAAGTAGTTGAATTTAGCCATCTATTATTTTATAGGCCTTTGAATTTGTGTCACAGTTTAAAAGTATTTCCCATCTCTAGATTACAAAACAATTGTGGTTTCTTTGAATACTACCATGACTTCAGTTTCTATTAAGGGAACCATATGAAATTACCAGTATTTAACAATTTTGACCTACAGAAATGGTCATGTGGTTCAATCTAGTACATTTAATTCTCTGATCCTTGAAATTTATTCTGGTACAAGATATGAGGTCAAGTACAACTTAATGTTTTTGCAGATACCACCTCAACTAATGCCGTCTTTCCTCTCTTGTTTCTTTAAAGTTTTTATTTAAATTCCAATTAGTTAACATACAATGTGATATTTGTTTCAGGTGTACAATTTAGTCATTCAACACTTCCATACAACATCCAGTGCTCATCACATCCCTATCTCACCCATCCCTCCACCCACCTCCCCTCTGGTAACCATCAGGTTCTCCTCTATAGTTAAGAACCTGATCCTTGGATTGCCTCTCACTGTCTTTTTTCCCCGATGCTCATTTGTTTTGTTTCTTAAATTCCACATGTGAGTGAGATCATATGGTATTTTTCTTTGAAAGATTTATTTCGCTTAGCATAATACTCTCTAGCTCCATCCATTTTGTTGTAAATGGCAAGATTTCATTCTTTTTTAATGACTGAGTAATATTCCAGTATGTGTGTGTGTGTGTGTGTGTGTGTGCGCGCGCACACACACACATGCTCGCATGATTACACACACCATATCTTCTTTATCCATTCATCAGTTGATGGATGCTTGGGCTGTTTCCAGAGTTTGGTTATTGTTGATAATGCTGCTGTAAACATTGGGGTGCACGTATCCCTTTGATTTAGTGTTTTTGTATTCTTGGGGTAAACGCCTAGTAGTGCAACTGCGAGATCATAGGGTAGCTCTATTTTTTAACTTTTTGAGGAACCTCCAGGCTGTTTTCCAGAGTGGCTGCACCAGTTTGCATTCCCACCAACAGTGTAAGAGTGTTCCCCTTTCTCCTTCCCCACTCATTTTTAATGCCAACTCTCATATACCAGTTTGGCAAATGAGATTATATTTGTTTCTGATTTTTGAAACTTTCCCATTAATCTGCCTGCCCATTCAAATTACTGTTTTAATTATTTTTGATTTTATATGTTTTAATATCTCCTTATTAATTTTGTCAGTACTTTCCTCTTATGTTTTTCTTCATGTGACTTTAGAATTTTCTAGTCTGGTTCCTAAAAAAAAAAAAAAAGCTAATAATAATCTTGTTTGTGTTTTTATTGAGATCACTTTGAGTTTATAGATTAGCTAAGAGTGAACCGCCATTTTTATGACATTACATTTTCTGACGTAGCTTCTTCACTGTGTCCCCTCTCTCCCTTCTCTGATCTGCTGCCACCTGAATAATCTGCCTCAAGCACCAGCTTCATTAAATCACGTCCCTGGTTTTCCCTAATCCACACCTTTTCTTGTTTTCATGCATTTTCCCTTAAGAAATCTGCCATGTCCTTCTCTCACCCCTTCACTGACTAAAAGCCATGATAAATCCACTCATCCTTCCGGTTCACATCTTCAAGTGAAATCTTGCTTGGCTAGTGTGACACTCCACCGTTCCCTCCCTTCCATGAAGTCTCTGCTCTGTGTCACCAGTTGACACTGAATTACGCATGACATTTTTTGAGTGGCTTAGGTTTCAAAAGCAATAAACATTTAATTACATTTGTATTAAACCCAAATCATTATGGTTGAAACAATGATGCAGACACAGGTTTTTATTAATTCAGATCTGCATATGCTTCATTTCTTGCGTGTACAGATCATATGTCTCCATCCATTCCTTCAGTCTGTCAACTAATGTGTATTGCATGCCTACCGCATGCCCCACACCTTGACAGTCATTGGATATTTGTATCAATCAAATTAAGCTAAGTTAAGCAGCAATAACAAATACCTAATCACCGTGGATTACAGCCATAAAGGTTTATTTTTCACTCATTACATGTCCATCCCCATTCAGCTTTGACTCCACTCCAAATCTTTATTTCAAGACCCTGATTAAAGTCGCTGCCCTATCTGGGATATACTGGTCTCGTGGCAAAGNNAAAGAGTGATGGTGAAACCATGTGGAAATTCTTAAGGCTTCTGCTTAGAAGTGGCACATGACAATTCCACTCATATTTTATTGGCCAAAGCAAGCCACACGTCTAAGCTTGAGATCAGTGGAACTGGAAACTTAATGTTTTGATAGGGAGGGACCCGTTAGTGAAAGGTATTGAATACTTGGAAATTTTAATTTTTAATTTTTTAAGACATTGAATCTTTTTAACAAAGAGCACAATTTAGCACAGCAATATGGTGGTGAAAAAGGCAGATGATCTCACCTAGCTTAGAAGCTAGCAGGAAATATGGACACTCACCAAATAATAACACAATTGTGACAAATGCTCCAAAAGAGAAGGAGGGGATGTTAAAGAAACATAAAATGGGTAAGCCAACATAGTCTGGATGGTTTAAAAGATCCTCTTCCTATCACCACCAAGAGATTCTTGAAAGTTAATAGAAATTAACTAGGCAGGAAAGAGAAATGCCTCTTGGTCAAATGCTTCAGATAAGGAAGTCATTTGAAACTGTTGAACATACTAATTTGACCAAAACAAGCTAGATTAGCATCCTTCTAATTTGCAGATTTTCTACATCTAAATTCAATGAAAATAATCTTTGCAAGGGTTCAGTATTCCACAGTTCCTTACTAATATGTTCTTCCCATATAATAAGTCAGAGATGACTTTATAATTGCATTACTATGTTGACATTTTCATCGGTTTTAGGGGCTCCTAAATGACAATTTGTAATTGGGATGAGATGTACTTTTCTACAAACAGCAATATAGAAGTCTTTTTTTTTTTTAAAGATTTTATTTATTTACAGTACATCCCCGGTTTCCGATGTAAGGCTCAATGATTCATTCATTAGTTGCGTATAACACCCAGTGCACCATGCAATACGTGCCCTCCTTACTACCCATCACCGGCAATACAGAAGTCTTAATATTTATATTACCGACATATTTGCACAATGTATGTAATATATGTTGTATCTTCCTAGGTCTAAAAATGCAATGCCATTCACAAAAACAGTTGGTAGTAATTACAGAGCAAGAGAATGGTTTAATCATTTCAAATGGGAATGTACCCTATCCCTAACATGTAATTATTAGACCATTTCCACTTTCATAAGATGATATTATGCTCAATTATTTACTGAGAAATAAATGAGTAAACTAATAATGATGCTGGGGTCTTAGTCTTGCTTTCCTAATGGATGCTTCAGAAGAGAGCCTTTGTAATTCTGTCTCCATACCATATGTCTCTGTTGACATTAAAATGCTTAGTTCCAAATGAGTTGGCTTCATTCAAGCATCTTAATTCAAGAGTGGATGATTAGATCTTAAGCTAAAAACCTATTAGGATGTAAGCACTTGTGTTTTTGAAAGGTATTAAGGGAACATCATAGTGTGGTTGTAGATAAATCCTCCCTATCTAGTAGTGGGCTGGCAAAAATCTCATTTGATCTGCAAACATTACTGTCTAGCTTCATGTCAAAGTTAAGCACGGAATGAGAAATCTGCCAAGTGTTTGTTATATAATACGCAGACTGGAGGGTGTCTGTTTTTATTCTTTGCTCGTAGTAGTTTCAGAGATCCTGTCTCTGGGCAAGGATAATTGGAGAGGACTAAGTATCTTTTCCATGAAAAAAAAACACCCTATACAAGATTCTGAGCTCCGAGCAAGGAACCCACCTTCATATAGGACCTCTAACGTGAATGCCGCACTGTGGAGGGATTATGCGTCTATGAGGTTCCTTTTAAACAGGCACCGTGCTACAAAGCAAGCAGTGTGGGCAGAAGAGGACAAATCACACTGCAAATATTTTCAATCCCTTTGAGAAAGGGATGCATGGATCTAAATAAAACCCAATGCTATGATTGTTCCTGCATTTGTTTAACCACATGTGTGGTCCAAACTAACAGGATTCTCCCCCGCTTGCCATTAATTTGCTTTAGTCCCTATGTAATCCTATCAACAGCAGGGCACAGTGATCTTCATATAGGGAAAGGGAAAATCAGTTGATAACCATCTGCCTAATGTTTTGGCAGAAATTTGGCTTACAGAGCTACTACCAAGTTGGGACAACTTGTCAGGAATAGACATTTCTACTACATGGCAGAATATAATGTCCCAGGATTGAGATTGCCCAATTATGTTCTGACAGTTGACCTGTAGTGCTCCTGACTAGACCACTCCTGAAGAAAGAAAAACAAGATTTCTTTATCATTATCTAACTTCAAAGGCATGGGCTAATTTCTACCTCCTTCCCTCCCTCCATATCTCTTTCTTTCTTCTTTTACTTTTTTTTTCAATGTAAAAACTGCCTTGGATACAATGAACCAGTAAAGGTGCACTTTGATTAAAACTGCATGGGGAACTTTAGTGGCTCATACCTCTCTAACTACGCAATCCCTCGGTGTTTCTCCTCGTGGTTCGCATCAGCGGTTGACAGCTTCTTCATTGCTCATTAGAAACACAGATAATCATGAAGGAATAAGAAAGAAATGCTTTATAAGAACAAGAATGTAAATTGCTGCAAGAAAAATGTCAGATTTATTTGTCCAAGTACTTACTGACTTAAACACAAAAAAATAAGAGCAGACCACCCAGATTAACTTGTATTGATAATACCTCTTAACTGCATCCTCTCCCACCCTCCAAGGGGCTTTGAGTATCATCAAGATATTATCTGGTCCAGACATGCAAATTAAAATGGGACCATAGGTTCAGAACTTGGAAGGAAGAAGGCCGTGCTTAAAAAACTTTGGCTTCATGAAAATAAAAATTTTCATGAAAGTTCAAATTAAAAAAATTAAGAACGGAGACCATGGTCAGCGTGGGGGTGGATAATAGGAATCCCTTCACAAGAGAAATAACCCCACTAGGATGAGTTTTCACACTCTAACTTAACTGGAAGAAATGTTGAGTCACTGGAAGGTAATCAAATTTTACAAACTCTAAGATATTATGATACTTTACTTATGGGGCAGTTGGATGTTTGGACACTGGCTTATATTTGATGATATTAGCAAACTACTGTCAACTTACAAAATGATATTGTGCGGGTTTTTGGTTGAAGGTACATTTAGAGATACATACTGAAGAAGTCCTAATATTTTAGAGATACGTACTAAAATATTTATGAAAACAATTATATTTTCTCTTCCATCTGCTTCACAGTAATATTGGAAGGAGGACTGCACAGGGATTTGGATAAACCAAGATTGGCCTGTAGTTGATCAGTGTTGAAGCTGGGTGATGGGCACATTAAAGGTTCAGCATACTATTCTGACTACTTTGTGTATGTAAAAAAAAATGCTTCATAATAAAATTGTAAAAGAAAGAAAAAAATTATTATACAATGGATCAGATACATGAAGATGTCGTAAAAAACAGTCTGGTGGACGCTTGCCTACCCACTCTCCACCAGGAGAATTCAAGCACACTTATACAGCAGCTCTTACTTACTTCAGTTATCTGGCTGCGTGTGTGGGGTCCCTCTGGGAAGGTCGAGGCTAGGGTTGACTCATGAAAACTGGTAACACCTCAGATGTTGGAGATAACTTGCAGCTAGCTAGAGGAGATCTGGATCCAGGCTTCAGGGAGGCAGCGTGGTGCCTGCTTCGGATCTAACTGTCGAGCTAACTCAGCCTCGAGAGTCACAAACACCTGGATCGAAATCCCTGCTCTAACTATAGTCGTGTGACCTCCACGAACATTCCAGACTTCTTGGAGTCCCGTTATCTCATATATAAAAGCATGTTTAGTAATTCCAACCTGGAAGGATTACAGGCAATGTCTGTAAATCGCCTAGTTGGCACTGGGCGAATAGTAGCTATTTTGTTTGATGTATTAAAAAAAGGCATTTGGACATTTCCTAACTGAAATGTGTTACCACCTCTGAACGATCCGTAGATAGGTGCTGTATGGCTAGTTGATAAAACAAAGCTCAGTCTGCTGCTTATCTGAGGAGAAGGTATCATCACCTTGAAAGAGTGTTAGCAGCATCCAGGAGTGGGCGAGACAAAGTTAGGGTATTTATGAGTTTGAGGGGGTCTGATTTAAGGTAAGTCTTTCAATGGCAGTATGAGGGAGCACTTAATTAAAACTGGGGAAAATTTATTATATTATAGTTAAGATTGGTAGATTGGTAGACAGAGTTGGGAGGATTTCAAAAGCAGTCTTGAAGAATGAATCATCTTTTGAAGTGATCTATTGTCCTGAGAAAGGGGTGATGAATAGAGAATTGATAAATGGATTTGGGAGAATTTCTTGAAGCAAACAGTAAATTATCTGCAACTCCAGCTTTCTGAGCAAGAGTTTTCTGGAAAAGTAAAGTTAGATGAATGCCGTTGAATAGTGAAGTTATACTAATGTAAACAGTAAGCTGAATGAGAATAGATTATTTTTTGTTCTCATTTATATAGGGGCTTTAAGAAATATTTTTGTCCTCTGTACTTTTATTTTTAGGTCCCAACATGCACAGGGATTATATGACATAAAAATACATTTCCTCAAAATTAGCTTCCTTTATGATTACACTTGCAACTCACACATTCTCTATTGCTTTTTGTGACTGCATTTGAATGTTTCAGCCTGTCCTTAGAATATTATTGTAGTTGTATACCCGAGGCCCCCAACGTTGCCTGGACATTAGAATTCTGTGGGGAGGTTTTGAAAGTCCCAAAGCCCGGGTCCCACCTCAGGCCAATTAAATCAGAAGATCTGGAGTGGGGCCTGGACATCAGTAAGTTCAACCCTCCCAATATGCATCTAAGGTGGAGAAAAACAGCTTGATGCCTGGCTGGAGAAATAAACACTTGACTGGGGAATTATAAGACCCTGGTTAGACCCTGACACTCAGGGTCTACCTGGAACAGCTAGAAATTGGAGCAGCTTTCTAGCACCCTTAAACTTCAGTAGAACTATTAATCATGACACAGGTGTTACGTGCAAACATCCTACTCTTTAAGGTCTAGCTTCAAATTCCTCTAGGACTTAAAGTTTCGTGGCAACCTTCATCTTTGATTACCCATTCCACTAACTTCCTTTTCTTCACCGTCTTCTCAGAGTGTTGTTCCTTTATTCTACTCTGGCCTTGACTCCTTTTCTTTGATTGGCACATGTACTCCATCAGCCCAGCACCTCCCCCTCAAATGCTCATATAAGCAGGTGTAGCCGATTTTGCTGGAGGTTGGGAAGATAGAAGAGGTTTCATGTCGCGGAAGCATAAAAACCTTAATGTCGAATATTAGGTGTCAGATACCCATGACCTGGCAAGTCCTTTGACCGCTTTGCAGGCTTTATAATTACACCCCACCCACCTTCCTTCTCCCACTCTCTTTCTTATTCACCTCTCTCTCAAGAGAAAATAAAAGTTCCTACCTTTGTTTTAAGCCGCACATGCCAGTTGCTTCTAGCCTCATCCCCTTCCTTAGCTTTGAATTCTCTTTGCATATCCAAAACGCATTCATGTTCTCTGATAAACAGTGAAACATCTATTCCGGGTAGTACTGTCTCCATCCCAACTAGATCCTTTCAGGAAAAGAAAGCACTAGAGAAATGTTACTACCACTCTTATGAGAATTATGATAATCCTTTCCCAATCTTGAAATCGATAAAGAGTTAAATTCATTTAGATTTTAAATAAAAACATTTTTTTTTCTGCTACAACAATTTGGTTTCTTAACTCAGCTAATGATTATGCCTATTATGGTAGGTGTTGAGAAATCTGTAAACACGACTGACAGATCTTCCAGGAAGAATCAGTTTCATTGAGGCTTAAGACAGACTCTTAAGACCTAGTTAAGGTATAATACAAGAGACTTACTTGTATATCCAATGAACTCAGCTTCCAATAATTTATTTCAGTTCATTGACCTTCACCTTTCTGAGATCCATATTCTCAAATATTAGATGTTTGCAAAGGACCAGGCTTCTTCACAATCCCATATCTAGTAATACATATGGCCAAACAATGATTTGTATACTTTTTTGACTTTCAGTCAAATTTCCTGACTTCACTGGTCAGAAGGCCAGATCGGTATGGCTTAATGAATGAATGGAGAACTTTCATTTCCAGGATAGGTACCTGGATCAATCCTCCTTCTATAGATAATTAAAATTCTTATCATATGCATACATATATGTGTATATATGATATATATTAAGTTGAGATATAGATAGATATTTATCTACATCTATCTATCTATCTATCTATCTATCTATCTATCTATCTATCATCTATATCTCAACTTAAATCCATCAATGAACTCTCAAGAAAGGAAGGAACTTTCAGCCAGGAACTGAGGCTATTTGTTGAACCAAATGAACTTGAACTCCTCTTTTCACAATTTCCAAGGTCCAGGGAATAGGAGACAAGTTCCAAGTCCCAAGGCTTACCAAGATGAAGAATCCACAAACCTGTGTTCCAAAGAACTATACCCTCTGAGTAAAAATGAACTAGAAACAACACTAGCACTTCTCCTTTCCCTCACCCTCAGTCAAGAAAATATACTGTTTATAATCTCAATGCTGACCAAAGGTGAAAAAAGAAAAAGAAATCACTATTTGGAACTTGGAGCTACAGCTGATATTAGGTTTATAGTCTGAAATCACACTCCCTGAGTGGTCTGTAAAACCTCCAGCCAAGAACGTAGCTGAGAGTGACCCCAGACTAGTCATGTCACAAAGTGCATGGTAGAAACAAATGTAGATCCCCTAAAGAACACATCTTCTTTCTAAGCCCCAAAGACTTCTCAAACACAATTCTAAGAATAATGAGCAGATCACCATAAAAATTAACTAACTGCACAAGGAAATAAAGCACCATGAACAAGAAGTAAAACAAACAAACAAACAAACAAAAACCCACATACACATCACAGATGTTGACTCATAAGGATTTCAGATCATGGGAGTTTCAGGCACAAACAATAAAATCTGTTTAATATCTTTAAGTAAATAAACGACAAACTTGGAAATACGTGCAAGAAACAAACCGTAAAGTACGTTGAAGATTTTCTAAAGAACCAAATTGAACTTCAGAACCAGATTGAACTTCTAGATTTAAAGAACCAAGTTGAACTTCTAGCAATGAAATATAAAACTCTTAAAACAAGAAACTCAATGAAATAGGGAATTACTGTTGGTTTTCTTAGGTGTAGTAATAGTGTGGTAGTTCTCCACAAAAAAATAAATATTCTTGTCAATTAGATATCAGTGCCAAGATATTTTCAGATCAAATGTCATCTCAGACGAAATTACATAATGTCCGGGATTTGCTTTATAATGCCCTAAGAAAAATTTGTTTAAAGATTATATGTGGATAAATATTAAATAAGATTATTAAAGTGTTAATAATTATTGAAGCTGAGTAATAGGCATGAGGAGGGTTTTTTAATTCCATTCCCTCTACGCTTGTGTATGTCGGAAAATGATATAATAATAAGTTTGTTTATTTGAGAAACAGGGAGTATATTTGCTTCGCTATTGTGGGCCCAGATATTTTTGTTGTGTCCTCTAAATTAGTTCTTTCAAGTATGATTTTTTAAATGTGTGATTATCTTAAGTAATTTCAAGTCATGTTACTGTAGGTATGATACATGTCTACATTTTCACAGGCTGATACAGACTATAAATGGATGCTGTATTAGGAAAAAAAAGTGAAATGGGGAGGTTTGACAGTAGCATAACGACAGCTGTAGAAACGGAAATAGAGATCTGTGGAAATTACCCAGAAAGCAGCACAGAATAACAAAACTGTAGGAAATACAAGTGGAGACAAAGACACTTGGGGGGATGTGATGAGAAGTTGTGCTGTAGATCTTTCGCGAGTCCTGGAAGGACAGCAGGATGAGAATGAGGCAGCCATAGTATTTGAAGAGAGAATGGCTAAGGAACTTCCAGAACAGATGAAACATACCAACCCCCAGATTCAGAAGCCCAGCTAATCCCAAGCAGTATAATGAAAAAGAAATATACACCTGGACACAGGATAGTGAAACCAAAACAGAAAGAAAACACAACAGACAAACGCAGCCAGAACCAAAAAGAAGAAAGACCTAAGAAGGAGCCAGGTAGCAAAGGCATGTTCCTTCTAGAAGCGGGTTTGAGAGCTCGCTTCCCAGCAATGAAAGCCAGAAGGGAATGTGCAACAATAGCTCCAATGTGCTGACAGAAAAGAACGACCTGGCATTCTGTGCCTAGTGGAAGTGGGCTCCAGAAATGAAGATTAAATCAAGACATTTCAGCCACAGAATCTGAGGTAGCTCGTTGCCAGCAGGCTCTCTAATGGCGATGCTGGAGGACATTCTTGGGCCTTCAGGAAAATGTTCCCAAATCATGCACGAGTCTGGAAGAAAAGAAGAGCACAGAATGCGGTAAATATGTAAGCAAACAGAATGAAGTATTGGCTGTATAAAAAAAAATAAGTATGGGGGCTCCTGGGTGGCTCAGTCGGTTAAGTGTCTGCCTTCAGCTCACATCATGATCCCAGGGTCCTGGGATCGAGCCCTGCATCGGGCTCCCTGCTCAGAGGGGTGTCTGCTTCTCCCTCTGCCTCTGCCACTCTCCCTGCTTGTGTTCTCTCTTTCTCTCTCTCTGTCAAATAAATACATAAAATCTTAAAAAAAAAAAAAATAGGTAGAGTCAGGCCAATCACACTCAAGAACATAGCATAGACCCTAAAGAAAATCTTAGAAAACCATACCAGCCATGCCCCAGAAGGAAAATAGATTCTGGGTTTATTTCAGGAACACAAAATTATGTAATATTTGAAAATTAGTGTACCCACTGACAGATTAAAAGGAAAATTGTACAATCACTTCAGGAGATACCAAAAAAAATTTTGCTAAAATTGAATATTCATTTTATGATCTAAATTCTACCAAAGATAACAATTTCTTATGAAAATGGGCAATAGAGGGTTACTCCCTTGACCTGATAAAAGATATCTATAAGAACTTAAAGTAAATATTATATTTAGTAATAGATTAAGATGTTAAAAATATTTACTTAAAGATTAGGAAAAAGACAATATCTGCTACCACCCCTTTTATTCAAACTTGCACTTTAGATCCTGGCCAGCACAATAAAACTGGGAAAGGAAACAGAAAAAGAAAGAAATTATCAAAACTGTCATTATTTTCACATGATAGTATGAGTATGAATACAGAAAATCCAAAAAAATATACAGGTTAATCATTAGAATTGATGAGAACAGTTGGCAAGCCTGCCAGATAAAAACCAATATAGAAAAGTCAACTACAGGGGCAGCTGGGTGGCTCAGTCGGTTGAGTGTCCAACCCTTGATTTTTGGCTCAGGTCATGATCTCAGGGTCGTGAGATCGAGCCCTGTGTCAGGTTCCACGATGGGTGTGGAGTCTGCTGAAGATTCTCTCTCTCTCCCTCTTCCTCTGCTCCTTCCTCCCCTAAAAAATAATAATAAAATAAAATAAAAAATAAATAGGAAAAATCAACTACATTCCTAAATACCAGCATCAAAGAGTTAAGACAAAAGGGCACTACAAATGAACAATCCACAGCTACACATAATGACATGGATGAAACTCACAAACATAATGAGGAGTATAAGAAGCAACTCTCAAAGGGAAGTTTACTGTACTGTTCCACTTACATAAAGTTCAAAGACAAGCACAATCAATTTATGGTTGCGGAATGCACACATTGGTAGTAAAGCAATAACAAAGAACAAAGGAATGATTATGGCCAAAATGAGGATGTTGTTGTCTCTGGGAGAAGACAGAGAGTGTAAGAGAGTGTATCATAAGGGCTTATACGATTCCAGCAATGTACCCTTTTGGACTTTGTTGAATTTATTTTGAGCTTTTAATCATTAATGATGTACCTAATGGTTTTATACTCTTCAGACATATTTCACAATTTTTAAAAAGTCAGGGAATGAATGGTGGTAAGAACAAAATTTAGTAACTGCCAAATGCCTGCATAAGGAAGTCGTAGCTCTAGCAGCTACATTTGTTTCTTTCTGAATTTTCCAACATCCGATCACGACAAGGCATGAGGTTGATGATACCTTCAGGGATAATTCACTCTTATTTGGTCAGAACTTCAATAATTACCAATGTGCTTATGACTTCCAAAACGCAATTTCTATTGCTTCTGTCACCCATATGTTAGTTTCTTCTACACGCTGCATTCTAGATATTGCCACGCAAACGACCTGCTATCACCTGAAACTACAGGTCTGGTTTGACAACCTGTGTTGGGTTTGTGAATGCTCTTCTTCTTCTTCTTCTTCTTCTTCTTCTTCTTCTTCTTCTTCTTCTTCTTCTTCTTCTTCTTTTAGATTTTATTTATGTATTTGAGAGAGAGAGAAAGAACGAGTGGGGGAGGGGCAAAGGGAGAGAGACAAGCAGACTTCCTGCTGAGCGGGGAGCCCAATGTGGAGCTCGATCCCAGGACCCCAAGATCACAACGAAGGCAGACTCTTAACCCACTGAGCCACCCAGGCAGTCCTGTGAATACTCTTCTTAATGTACACTCTCTCTGAGCTCAGCCGTTGCCTTGGTTTTAATACCATCTGTATGCCACATCTCCCAAACATCTTACTCCAAACTTAAGCCTCTCCTGTGAGTTCTAGGTTCATATATCCAAGTGCCTACTTGATGTCTCAATTTGACTATTTCATTGACATTTCAAACCCACACACTGAACACGCGATTTTGCAAGATTAGTGGCACGGAAATCATAAGCGTGCTTGGAAAATGACAAATAATTTTATTTTGCTGGTCTTAGTGTGGGGGACTGGACAGAATGCAGAGAATGTAACTAGAAAAATTGTTTAGGAACATATACTGAAGACTCTCTGATGTTTTGCTTAAGAGTTTGGACTTCGTGGACAAAGGGGGGGTTCGCACAGGAATTTCTATTTTCTGTCCATTTATTCACACAATAAGTATTTTTAAAAGATTTTATTTATCTGAGAGAGAGAGAGAGAGCATGATTGGGGGGGAGGGGCAGAGGGAGAGGGAGAGGGAGAAGCAGACCCCCCCACTGAGCAGGAAGCCTGACGTGGGGCTCGATCCCAGGACCCAGGATCATGACCTGAGCCAAAGGCAGACACCTAACCAACTGAACCACCCAGGTGCCCCCACAGAATAAGTATTAAGTGCTGACCTACTATGTGCTGGGCACTGTGCTCTGCACATTTGTGTTTAAGCCAGAGTCAGGCAAAGAGGGATTCCTGAGCATTAGGAGGTGGAATGCACTGGAATTGGTGTCAGGTTCGAACAAACAGGATGGAGAAGTGTGGCCAGAGAAAGGGACTGAGGATGTCACCAAAATTTGGGGGCAACTGGGAGATGGCCATGCCTTTACCTGAAGCAGGTGAGAGAGAAGGAGGGGAAAGGGGAATGTGGGAGGCATGTGATTTCAGCTTGGGCAGTGAGCCTGAAATGCCTACGGGACTTGCAGTAGCTAACTGGGGGCATGGGATTGTGTTTTAAGAGAGAAGCTGAAGACAGAGGCATTGGTTTGGGACTTTATCTCTAGGAAGTGAGAGTTGGGCGTGGTGGCTGGAGGCAGGTGGCTCAGGATAGCCAATGAGAAGCAAGAAAGTGATCAATCATAGTACGTGCAAGAAAAAAAAAAGGCATCGGCAAACCAATTATTCCCAGTATTGCCGTAACCAGCTCTATGGGCTTGACTTCCCTTTGCCAAATTTCTGTGAGTGCGCCTCCTACCATCCCGTTACTTATTCTGGGAAGGAAAAAGCCACCACCGCACGTCAGCAAGAGAGTTGCAGGATGGTAGGCTTTAAAACTGCCAGAAAAGTTTACGGCGCCTAGGTGGCTCAGTCACTTAAGCGTCTGCTTTCGGCTCAGGTCCTGATCCCAGAGCCCTGGGATCGAGCCCCACCTTGGCCCGCCTGCTCAGAGGAAGCCTGCTTCTCCCTCACCCTCTGCCTGTCGCTCCCCCTGCTTGTTCTCTCTCTCTCTATCTATCTCTATCTCTGTCAAATAAATACATAAAATCTTTAAAAACAAAAAACTGTTGGAAAAGTTCACCTGCCACCGTATCTGAGGTTGGGGTTGGCTGAGGCTAGGGCTTGGCCCTGGGCTAAAGCATTGTGTGTGGCCGTCCCTGGTACACTGCTCTCACTAGACCTGATAAAAATGACACATTTGTAGTTGTAGACATTATTAATACCATTATTACTAATAAAAATAGCAGCTCATGGTTATGTGTTGAATTGTGTTTCCTCCCACTCCCTCCCCCACAAAAAAATAGGTTTGTCATAACCCCCAGTAACCTCAAAATGTGACCTTCTTTGAAATACGGTCTTTGGAGAAGTAATCAGGGTAACACAAGGTGTCCCTTAAGAAAGGGAAATTTGGGGACAGCTGGGTGGCTCAGTCGGTTAAGCATCTGCTTTCAGCTAGGTCATGATCCCACATTCCTGGGAACGAGCCCCACATCGGGTTCCTTGCTCAGTGGGGAGCCTGCTTCTCCCCTGCCTGCCTCTCCACACTGCTTGTGTTTGCTCTCTCCCTCTCTCTTTCTCTGTGTCAAATAAAGATTTTTAAAAAGGGGAAATTTGGACATAGAGACAGACAAGCACTTGGGAGAATAAGAGTGAAGGTGAAGGTTGAAATCTGGGTGGGGCCTCTACCAGCTGACAAATGCTGAAGATTGCCAGCGACCCAGCGTTACCTAGAGGAGAGGCCCGCAGCAGGGCCTCCCTCCCAGCCCTCCGGAGGAACCACCAGCCCCGCTGACGTCTTCTAGCTTCTGGAACAGGGAGACAATCCGTTCCCGTTGCTGTTGCCACCTCGTGTGCAGGACTTTGTTAGCGAAGCCCCTGCAAACTAGCACATGCTTGTGTATTACACGATATTTTACCAAATGGATTTTTTTGCTCCTTCTCAGTTACTCCGCACGACCTCCCATGGAAGGCATG
Source organism: Ursus maritimus (assembly GCF_017311325.1). Lineage (NCBI taxonomy): Eukaryota > Metazoa > Chordata > Mammalia > Carnivora > Ursidae > Ursus > Ursus maritimus. Next base: position 8,250,567 of record NW_024424119.1, on the reverse strand, counting down.
ATCAGTGACCCTTTCTCCAGAGTCGGGAATGGAAACTATCAGATATCTGGCTTTCTATGTGCTAAGACGTGGGAATTTCATCTGTGGGGCACAGCCGTGCATGAGTGGGCTAGTGGCAGAGTTTGCTGGTNCAGCAGGGGGATCCAGAGTCAGTCTCCTTGGTTCAAATCCTGGATCTGGAGGCTCCGGCTGTGCGGTCCTGAGCAAGGTCCTTAACCAACTCTGCACCTTGGGACAACGGCGAAGATGAGTAGCGCGAAGGTTCTCCTTCGAGGATGAATGAGCTAATGCCTGTGAAATGTTTAGCACAGTGCTTGCTGCATTACTATGGGCTCAACAGATAGCTATTAAAAAAAAAATCATGGAAAATTGCAAGGGAGTGGAGAAGCCCTTCAGTGATTATGAGGGCAATACAATCACCGCTGCCTACAGTTGGTTGGTGAAAGTCCCATGCAAAAGGTCAATGCTGAACATGTCGTGTATATTTAGTGGTGTCTACCTGTCTAGGGGGAGGGATGCGTGGCAGCTGCTGTTTATTGCCCAGGCAAACATTGCTACCTGGTGCTTCTTCTCCAGGGCCCGTCTAGTCATCCCTGGGGAGGGGCCTCTCCCTCGGTCAAGTCCATCTTAATCCCCCAAGAAGCTCTTTGTGGTAGTAATAAAAGGACTCAGGCCATCTCTTTGGATGTCCTGCAAACAAAAAGAGAAAGAGTTGGGGGTTATGTGCAACTGGGAATGAATCAGTTAAAAGGTCAGAAAGTAAAGCATGGGTTTGTATATAGATGGAGCCCACATGCTTTGAACTTTAAAATCACTGCATAAGGTTTCACTATAAGTAAGTTCACCATAAAGGGATTTCACTACACAAGGAACAAGTAAAAGAACGCAATCACCATCCTGAATTTTAAAAATGCAATTAAAATTGGTGCAGACCCACTGAGCCTTGCCAAACCCCGCTTTAAATAACAGTTTGGAGAATCACAAACTTCAATTACTTTTGGCAATCTCTCGGTTTTCCATGAGGCACGATAGGTTATTAAATGTTGTAACTATTTAGCTGCTAATGAATAGTTTATCCTACACTCAATTATGCTGGTTTTTCCTTCTCTCTCTCTCTCTCTCTTCTCTCTTTTTCTCCCCCTCTCTCTTTGTCTCTCTCCCTCCCTCTCTCTTTCCCTCTCTCTCTCTGCCTCCTTCTCCCCCTCTCTTTTTCAGCCTACTCAAAGAATTGATGTTCATTAAGGGAAAGCTGTCAGGGGGTCAGGCTTTTCATCCAAGATACCTTTATGGTTCCAGGGTACCTAGGGTAGAATCTGGCTCCATCCTGTAAACTTAACATCGATCTTCCACATCAGTGGTGACTAACATGATGATGATAACAGTAAGAATAACTGTGGTGGTATGTTCCATGCAACACCTTTCAAACCATTCTGAATATTTCACATTTTCCCTTAAGACTGTTATGTAGTAGAAAAGCGGCAGATTTATTATTCTTTTTAAAGTCAATGAGGCAGGGGCGCCTGGGTGGCACAGCGGTTGGGCGTCTGCCTTCGGCTCAGGGCGTGATCCCGGTGTTATGGGATCCAGCCCGACATCAGGCTCCTCCGCTATGAGCCTGCTTCATCCTCTCCCACTCCCCTTGCTTGTGTTCCCTCTCTCGCTGGCTGTCTCTATCTCTGTCGAATAAATAAATAAAATCTTTAAAAAAAATAAAATAAAATAAAGTCAATGAGGCAGAGGCACCTGGGTGGCTCAGTCCTTAAGCATCTGCCTTCAACTCAGGGCATGATCCCGGCATCCTGGGATCGAGCCCCGCATCAGGCTCCTCCACTGGGAGCCTGCTTCTTCTCTCCCACTCCACCTGCTTGTGTTCCCTCTCTCGCTGGCTGTCTCTCTCTCTCTCTCAAATAAATAAATAAAATCTTTTAAAAAAAAAAAGACTTTAAAAAAATAATAAAACTGAAAAATCTTTAAAAAAATAAATAAGTAAATAAAGTCAATGAGGCAAATTGAAAAAATTCAAAAAAAGTTAACGTCCGTAGATTATAAACTTCATCATGGATAAAGCAGAACAAAGCGTGAATAGGTAATGTACTGCTCATTCCATCAGGCTACCCAATTGCCTGGTAGCTCTCTCTCTCTCAAGTGACTGAAGAATTGGTATCAGGGGATTCTAATAGCATTTCCACATATTTCTTATTTCCATATTGTGGAGGTCTGATCAGTTGGATAGCGATCCCCTCCCGATCTGTGATGTGCTTATTTATTTCACAGCCCCACTTCAATCAGGAGAGATGGTGACCCCAAGGACTATTGACAATCCCAGAGGAGGTTGGACCCGGACACAGACCCTGGGCAATTCAACATAAATGTACTTGTGGAATGTATTTCAGGAAAGGCAAAATTAAACTCATCCATTAAAAAAACACTTAAGGACAAGAAAGAGAGCTCCTAAATATTTACCAGCTCATTCTGCAGCTCTAAAGTGAGACCAGACTTTGGAGTTGAGATCCATATGGGGGCCAGGTTAATTTTTTTTAATCTAGTTGGCCTGTGCTCTGTGCCAGGCACAAGGTTAAGCGTGTGGGAGATAGAAAGAGGAATAAGCCAGAGTCCACTCCTTTGCAGAGATCTGTGGTCATGGATTTCCCCCAACGGGCCAGCTACCTCATACGTGTAAGAGCTCACTCACTTTAAGAGCAAATTTGTCATTGCCTCTACAAGAAAAAGATCTAGACAGAGAGTTGGCCCAGCTGGCGACCAAGTGCCTGGATCATTCTATACAGAAGGACGTGGAGGGGTGACTCCTGGCTCCCGTCTGTCTCAACCACACCTTCTTCCTCCAACCCCCATCCCAACGCCCTTCTCCTCCCCTGCCCACACTTGCTTCCTGCCTAAATTGGTTCCAATATTGGCTCCGTTAGGGCAGAAGGGACAACATGACCGCCTGAAACTGAGGCCAATAGTCTCCACTTGGGGGCCTTCTTGATTCTTATGCTGTGTTTCTACCTCACTACTTACTCTTACCCTGTGTCCCAGCCATGTCTCTATCTCTGGCCTTGGAGCCACCTGTCCAGACTTTGAGCTGTTCTTCCCTCTGGCATCGAGCTTGGCCCTGACGCCGCTTGTTATCATAAACAGAGCCCGGTCAGTAAACCTGAGGCTGCCTCTGGGTCCTGGCATAGGCTTGCTCGTCTGGCACCTCTTCATCCTGGCCTGAAGCTCAGAGCAGCTTTCTCCCAGATCCGGTTTGATTAAACTACTGCTAGTACTTATTAAGCACTTCCTATGTACTGGGCACTCTCTTAAAAGTGCTCACTCTTTAAATCCTCAGAACAATTCTGTAAAGTCGAGATCATAATCATCATCATCCCCTTTCGTGAAGGAAACTTAAGTGTGGGGAGATTAAGTCATGGGTCCAAGGCTATCAGTCCCAGAACTTCTAGTAGCTCCACGGTGATTGCTTAGAACGCTCTGGGCCATAAATCCAGAATGCTAACCAGTCCCTAACCTGCCAACGCTTTTTTTTCTGAAAACCTCAGATCCCTGATGTCATGAGAAGAGAAAATGTGGTCATGGGGCATTCCCTGGCTCTCCACTGTTAGGTGATCCTGCTTTCCACCCCCCTCCCTCGGGGTGGGGGCAGGGGTCCTGTTGCCACTACTTTTCCTATATGCGGAGCGCTAATTCTCTGCCGCCCCAGGCCTTCAGCTGTTCTGGGGCTCTGAGTGAATGCACATTATCATTAATGGATCAGCCCCCCTCGTCAGGTTTCCAAATAGAGGTCTGGCCCGCCAGATCGTAAAGGTTAGGCCTACGTATTCCGGAGGGCTGTGTCAGATGAGGAATTCTATTAGAAAGCTTTGCATCTGGAGTTTTCTAATGGTGCCTTCGGGCAAAAAAAATTAAAATGAAACCAACAACCCACAGCCCCTCCCCCCCCCACCCCGCCACCATTCCAGCTTCGCCCACAGCAAGAGTTCTGACTTGGTTAAATAGAATTCATTAATAAGCAAGGGGGAGAAAGCACTCCAGGCAGTTTACTCTTGAAAATGTAAACTGTTAAAACATTTTGTGGTTACAAGCATTCTGAAAATAATGCATTTGCTCTAGTGTTTTGAGATTTCTTAGAATCGAAGATTTTCTGATACATGCAGGAAAACACCGAGAAGGTAAAGCCGAAGAGCGTGTGGCTTTCACCATTCTCTAGGGTAAAGGTCCTGTGCTTGAGAGGGTTGAGAGTTTGAAATCTGAAATCTGGAGCTACCATTTACTTGGATTTCCTCTGCTTTCAACTATCTTACTTTTCCCCCTAAAAATATTCCCAAGGGCATGTATGAACAATCCTTGGTTCCCTTACATGTACGAAATTCCCTTAAATGTGCTTGATTGGTCCAGCTTTTCCCTCCTTCCCTATTTCCTCTCCCTCCTCCCTGCCTCTCCCTCAGTTTCTGTCACACACACACACACACACACACACACACACACACACACGGGGGGGGGGCGGGGAGAGAGAGAGAGAGAGAGCGCTTACTGGGATGGGGATGAGGTTCTAGCAAGATCCAAGAAAGAAATGGTTTTAAGGTCCCTATAAGGTCATAGCTGACTGAGCCCCAACTGGAAACAGGACTCTGGGAGGAGGGGACAGAGGAGCCGTCTTTGCAGGGGGGTTCCCAACCTGTCTTTGTCTGAAAACTGGGCACTGGGCCAGCCCCAACCCAGCGGATTGCCGCTCTTGGCCTCCAGCCCAGTGATGGATCTGACTGTCATTTCCCTACCCCCAGTGAGGCAGGAGGCGAGCCGAGAAGAGGGATGAGGAGGAGAACACAGAGCTTGGTCTGGGAAAAGAGGTAGGAGTGGTGACACTGGAAGCAGGACTCAGCTGGGGTGGTGGGGGCCTCGACCACTCTGGGGGCCCTCTTGTCAGCCTCTGGTCCCCTGTTAGAATCCACCAGGAAAAATCAAGGCAAGTAATGACTCCATCAGAAGGCCAATCTTGCAGTCAGACCGTCAGAGGAGAGGCAGGAAGGCTGTTGCTCCTTCATTTTTAACAAGGAGATGCTGGTAAGCAGCAGTCTTATGTTTAAAGACTTCCTGAAAAGAGAAGTCCACAATCTTCTTTGAAAATAAATTCTGTAGCTAAATGCCCCTCACAAGCAAAAAATCCTTCTTTACACCCAACTTAAGTCAAGAGACCAGTCCTGATGTATTCAAAGTATGTTGCCATCGGCTTTATTTAAAGCTGACACTATTTAGAAGGTGACAGCTTCTGTGAACTTAAGAAAAAATACCGAGGACCACTATAAGGGCCATGGGACTCACTTGCTCTGATTGGGTTTTTCTTCCTTGAAAATTTTTACATTTGGTGCTTGTTTGTGAATTTATTTCTCTAAATTGAATGTACGGCACATCAGAGATGTGAGGAATCTGAGAGCTCATAGAGTCCAGTTTCTCATACCTTACTGATGAGAAAATGGAGACCCAGAGAGGTCTAGGACCAGCCCAAGGTCACAGAGGTAGAAGGGCTGGAGAAACGATTTGAATCCTTGAAGCCCCAAGCAGGGGCTTCTCTCTCTCTCTCTCTCTCCCCCGCCAACTCTTTCTCTTTCTCTCTCCCCCCACACAAGTTCCATGCCTTCCCTGCCTTTTTGTACTTCGACCTAATTTGAAATCTTTAAGCAATATATGTATATATGTTTTCCTTCCCGTGACACCAACTCATATATTGTTTATTCATCCATTATTCATCTGTCTCTCTCACTAGACTCTAAATTACATGAAGTCATGATACATGTCTCTCTTGTTCTGTGTTGAATCCTAAAGATCCAGAACAATGACTGGACTATAGGAGATCTCCAAGTATTTGTGAATAATATATTAGTGGGAGAGGGATAATATTGGTCTTGACATAGTGAAGTCAGAAGAAAAATAATAATCAGGTGGTAGATTGCAAAGAAGTTGTAAATGCCATCAGAAACCATGTTTTGATTTCATCAGTTTCTCCTTTGAAGTAGGTTGTAGGTATTGGTGGAAGAAATATATCCCCAAGAAGCCAGTGAATGAGCAGGAGTAAAGCCTGCTAGTTGTTCAAAAGCCCATTCCACTTTAATAGGCACAAATAGGGGTGCCTGGGTGGCTCAGGCGGTTAAGCGTCTGTCTTCGGCTCGCGTCATGATCTCAGGGTCCTGGGTTTGAGCCCTTCCTCCAGCTCCTTGCTCAGCGGGGAGTCTGCTTCTCTCTGTGTCTCCCCATCCTCCTCCTCCCTGCTTGTTCTCTCTCTCTCAAATAAATCAGTAAGATATTTTTTTAAAAATAAGCCCAAATATTTCAGAGTCTATCCACAAGATGAGTGACATCGTCAACTAAAGGAGAAGCCCACGCACTTTCTGGGGCTTTTGCGGCAGGGCGGATGGAGCCATGTGACCAGTTCTAGCCAATGAGCTGTGAGAAGAGCTTTTGAGTTTCCGGTTCCAAACACTGCAGAGCTCTCTTTCCATTTGCAAAGCAATAAACAATGTTCATAGGAGGAGCTGTTCCCTTAGCCTGGGTTCCTGAGTGAGACACAGAGCAGGGCCCTTCAGTGAACAGAGTACAAGTAAGGGCAAAACCTTCCTAATTGAAGCCACTAAGATGTGCGTGTTGTCCCACAGCATAACCTAGTCTGATGGATACCGCGTGGGGGTCCTTTCAGGGGGTGTAATGACTAGGGCACTTCATAGCCTTGAATACTAGAAGAGAAAGTTATTCCCTTTCCCAGTCATTCAGGTGACGAGAAGCCTCATCTGTGTCTTCACCAACTCTGCTCTGTGACTCACTTTTCTTTTTAACGCAGAGCAGAACTTGGGCTCAGAGCTCAGAGTATCCAGCTAGAATTTCATTCTAATTGCTTCACTTCTACATTTTATTTTTCAGTGACCTCAAATTATGGAATGTGATACAGTGTATTGGAAGGTTGTATTGGAAGGTTAAAATTTTTCCTTTGAAAATCTATTTATTTAAATAATCATATAACTAATATTTCTAGAGTGCATGCAGCCTTATTTTAAGTTTTTCGGGTGTGATAAGCTATTTAATCATCATAACAATCCTGTGAAGTAGGTACTGTTGTTCTCTCCCCTTTACAGATGAGACAGTCGAGGCATGGAGGTGAAATAAGCAGCTTAAGGTCCTCAAGTTAGCAAGTGACGGAGCCACAATTAGAATCTAGACAGTCTGCTTTCACAATTTGGACTCTGGGAGTTGATTTCATGAAAAAAATGTTTCCCTTATTGCTCACTTGGTACACGCCCAGAATACAAATTGTGACCATGGTAGACGCATGCTGGTACTTTGGGAAACTGCTCTTTGCCAACCAGGAGATTTGCAAAGCCCCCTTGCCATGAGCGACTGCTTATGGGCTCACCCACTAGTGCTCCTGTCCCAGCCAGAGAGCACTCAGGCCGGAGTCCTACGCAGAATGTATGGGGTCAGGAACTTGGGGCGATACTCTTCTATGTGATCGCAGAAGGAAAATGGATTTGGGAGAATTTGAAGGGAGACAGGAGCGGCTAAGGATGATTGGGGGGGGTTAGTCAAGCTTTCATCCTCCAGGAACACAGGAACTATGGCACTCTCTCAACAGACGGATTAGGTTTTGGTCACCCCATACACAGTGCCAGCAGCCCCAGCTGCACCCAGGTCCTCTCTGTTTAGAGGGCTTCAAGGGACACCCCAATAACAATCCATCAATTAAAAATAGAACTTTCAGAGGGCACCTGGGTCGCTTAGTCAGTTGGTTGGGTGACCAACTCTTGGTTTCGGGTCAGGTCATGATCTCAGGGTGGTGAGATCGGTCAGGGGTTCCATGCTCAACCGGGAGTCTGCTTGAGATTCTCTCTCTCTCTCCCTCTCCCTCTGCCTCTCCCTGCACTCTCTCTCTCTCTAAAATAATGAATCTTTTAAAAAGAAAGAAGAAATTGGTTTTTCTCTGTGCTTTCTTTTAAGATGTTCAGCCCTTGGAATATCTTGTGTAGACCCCTTTTTAATTTTTATTACAAGAAAATTTATTTAAAATTTCCTCCTTGAGGGGTGCCTGGGTGGCACAGCAGTTAAGCATCTGCCTTTGGCTCAGGGCGTGATCCTGGCGTTGTGGGATCGAGCCCCACATCAGGCTCCTCCTCTAGGAGCCTGCTTCTTCCTCTCCCACTCCCCCTGCTTGTGTTCCCTCTCTCGCTGGCTGTCTCTCTCTGTGTCGAATAAATAAATAAAATCTTTTTTAAAAAAAATTTCCTCCTTGAAACTTCTTCAGCATGGAACACTCCAGTTTCTTTGCGTGGTGGATTGCTAATGTGATTGGGAGAATTTTTTTTTTCCTCTTCAGATTATTGTGGCTTTAAAATCTACATATTCAGAAAAATTAGCTTTGGGAGATCAACGAGTTTGACATTCATCAGTCCAGGTACAATCTTCCCGGCTTCCTCTACTAGGAAAATCAAGACTTTCTGATCATCCCCCATCCTCAGACCATTTTGCTGTTGCCCTAGGTTTTATGGCTGTGATGCCCGGGCGCACAGCAAACCAATTGGTGGTAGAGAAACCACCGAAGAGGCTCAGATTCGTATGCCATCCAGTGCAACGTAGGTGGTGGTAGCGGTTGGGGGTGAGAAATCGATGTTCATTACTGGTTAAAAGTAGGAAGCATGAGTCAACAGACAAGCCCCTCTTGGTCCTGTTATTTTGAACAGGACAGTGCATCTTACCTCCTACAATTTGCCCAATGTCGGTGTCACGTCCTGTCACTTTGCTATTGTTCCTCTAACTCAATAGAGATTACTGAGACGCAGCTTCTCTTTCCCAGCGTTAAGAAAATGTACGTATGTAGACAATAGAGGGCAGTGTTTCCACAAATTTTAATATTGCAATAGCTCCTAATGGAAGCTGAGCACTCAGCTCTCCCATCGCACCCCCCCCCCCCATCCTGTAGTGGTTGGTGTTTTGTGGCTGCAGCAACCTCGGCTGAATCCCAGTCACGGCAGGAGGGGAGAAGGCTTTTGAGAGAGAGCAGCACTGGCCCCAAGTCGTCCTGTATCCAACCAACATTTTGCAACCAGAGGCAGAGCGGCGAAAATCAATAAAACAGAAAGCACTACAAATAGTTTAAACTTTAGAGGGACGGGATAGGCAGCGTGGCTGTATTAACACACTAATCCTGTTGCAAGCATGTTGTGTGTGGGTTTTTTTATTTGCATTGACGGATAATATGATAAAACTGGAGTGTAGTGGGCATGTAATTATTATTAATTACAGCTACTTAAGCCCTGCTTTGAGCAGACTCGTCAAGTCGGCTTGCTTTTGAGCCTTGCCAGGGTTGTACAGTAATAACAAGCCTGAATTATTTGGAAAGATGTCAGCGGTAGATGTGGAAATCCTGTTTAACCAGGCATGAATTGTTGTTAGGAGGGTTTTTTTTCAGGATGACAGAGAGAAAATGAACTGTCCCTTATCTGTAATTGCAGGAAACATTTTGTTTCTATGATATGAACTGGCTGTAATTTAACTTCCCTGGATCATTGGATAATGTAAGAAGCCAGTTGTTGCTTGAAACGAAATTCTCCAAAGTGGGCATTTGGGTCTGATAAAGGGCATATTATAAGTAGACAATGGGGCTTGAGCAATAAATAATGTCCATATATGGTGAAACTTTTTTAATGACATTTTCCAAAAGACTGGGGTTTGTGTTATAAATGGCTGAATGTTGAATTAATGTGAGTAACACGGCTTTAATGGGCCTTTCTCCAGGACTTAAAAACATGAACAATACAGCCTGAAAATGTCAAATATAAGTATGTTATAATGAGGTTTACTGCTCTAAAATTATAGCCCACCATGTTTTAAATAAGGGATCACTCGAAGGCGCTTTTTAATGCCTATAGCCCTTGTTTCACGGATGGCCTAGCAAAAACTCATGTTTCTTATGTATGCAATATTTTTTAAAAATCAAATAAAAATATGTGCTGAGGGGAGGCACAGAATCTATTAAGCTCTTTCAGAATCAGCGAATCCTTACAAATGATATTCTAAACAATTGCAATATATATCACCCCCCTCTTCTGAAAAAGGAACAATTTCAGTCCGATTGTGTGTTCACAGGATCGGCCTCAGAATATCATGCAGTGAAAAAGATGTGTTTTTTTGCCCCAAGACTCATTTTCTACTCTGAGGGCTCTTCCTCCTATAACTTATTCCCTAATCTCCCACCACCACCACCCCCAGATTCCTCACAAATTCGGCCTCCTCTTCTCCAGTGGGCCCATCCTGGGTTCTGCCTCAAGCCTGCAAGGCCTTCTTGGCTGGCTGACACTAACACTGCTTCTAAGAAGACAGCTGAATGGCAACTGTTCTTTAGTTGAAAACAGCTTATAGAATAAGCCCATCCGAGGTTCTTTGTATTTTACTTGGAGACTGAGAATGCCATCCTTTGAGGAAGGAGATTGTCAGTAAGAACTCCGTGGTTGCAAGGGACAGAAACAGAACATGCACCGATTTAAAGAGAGAGATGTACCCGGAGTACAAGGGGGCTTTAGAAGTAGTCAGAACCGTGTTTTTAAAGATGACCAGGATACACTCATCTCATCTCACACTTCTTTCTGAATGTTGCCTTTATTTTCCCAAACTAACTCTTACATGGCTGGAAACATGGCAGCCAGCAGCGATTCTTGCTGTTCACCAGACAGCCTCTGACTTACTGGTCAAAAAATCCTAGAGAAGGATTTGATTGGCTTGGTTTGGGTCAGATGTCCAACCCTGGACCAATCAGCTCCGTCCATGAGGCTAGAGTCATATCACACAGAGAGCCCTTCCCTTCTCTTGAGGTCAGTCCCAAAATGAGAGAATTGGAAGCCCTGAAGCCACTTTGCTCATCTCCCTGAGAAGTTTTAGCCATTGCGTTGCTGGAGGTACACCATTTGGTGGGTGTCTACTTCCACAAACCCATGTGTTTAGTTCCCAAACTATTAACATCTTCACTGTCTTGTGAAAAACAAAAAGCAGTTGGGGGTTAGGGGTGGTGGTCAGAATCTGCTCATTAGTCTGGACTCGACTTGGAGCTTAGGGACACAGTCAGAGCACCTGCTTGAACAAAGGGAGCACTTGATGTTCTCTCTCTTCTGTCTCTGCAGAAAGGGGACTTCTTGCTCCAGGGGATGCTTCTCCCAGCTTGGCCAAGTGCAAGAGTGCAAAATCATCTGACTCTGCCAACAGGAATCCAACTGAATTGGGCAAATTATCTAACTTCTCAGAATAATAATAAAAAAAAAAGACAGGGGGTGTTAATGCAAGAATTAAAAGAATAATGTACAAAACATAAGCAAAAACCAGTACAGAGGCTCATAATAGAAAGGCAACGTTGGAGCCTAGGAAGGATGCAACAAATAGTCTTTATCCTTACTATTCCAAGGCTGCATGGTGCCCTCATCCTCCATCCAGCCTCCACTGGTAGAAACTCTAGAATGAGGCTTCCGTTAGGGAAAGGGCTCCTCACTATGGGTTTCAGAAGTTAAAACAAGTGACAGAGTAGAGTCTAAACCGGAAGTAGCACAAATCAGGTCCATTGAGTGACCATATCCTATCCAAGTTTTTTTTGGTTTTTTGGTTTTTTTTTTTTTTTTGGTGTGTATGTGAGATTTTATTTATTTATTTGACAGAGAGAGAGGCAGCAAGAGAGGGAACACAAGCAGGGGGAGTGGGAGAGGGAGAAGCAGGCTTCCCACTGAGCAGGGAGCCTGATGCGGAGCTCGATCCCAGAATGCTGGGATCATGACCTGAGCCGAAGGCAGATGCTTAACCACTGAGCCACCCAGGCACCCCAATATCCTATCCAAGTTTGCCATCCCACTTCACTCCCTCTGCACATGGTTACCATGACCGTGGGTCATAAAAATCATTGGTTGTTTTCATCAACAGAGGGTTTGTTGACATTGGGTGTCCTATCTGTTTTTCTTGCTGATGTTAAAATATTTGGGGCCTTTGTTCTAAAACAACTCTATATCAGATTGGTCTTCAGAAATGTGAAAGCCTGAATTGTCAGAGGAAATTAATTCTAACGCTCAATTACATTAACGCTGAGACAATATCTGCTTTTAACTTTTTAAAAAGCATCTTACAAATATCTCAACAGACTCAACTCTTGTTTCCATGCTCACACTGTCTACATTTGACACCAAAGCCAGTAGTTGCTGATGAAAATCAGGTGTCTCTGATACAATCTTTCAAAAGTTGTCTCTCCACCGTGTCAGCTATAAAGCATTTCAGGGCAACGATAAACCACTCACAACTGGATTCCTTAACAGTTTTTTTTAACATTGATGATGAAGCATTAGAATACTAACAGAATTCTTGTTTTGATCACATGGCTTCAACTGCAGTTTTCACCAATCAGTGACATTGCTACCGCCTAGGTTTGTTTCTACAAACTGTAAGATCATTTACTCATTGAAAAGTTGGGAAACCTTTTTCCTCTCATCTTGAAAGTCAACTAAAATAGCAAGAGGTAGAGGGACCTGGGTGGTTCAGTCGGTTAAGCATCTGCCTTCGGCTCAGGTCATGATCCCAGGGTCCTGGGATTGAACCGTGAGTCAGGCTTCTTGCTTAGTTGGGAGCCTGTTTCTCCCTTGCCCTTCCCCCACTGCTCATGCTCTCTCTCTCAAATAAATAAATAAAATCTTCAAAAAATTAAAATAAAATATCTGTAGCTGTAGCGATAGCTGTAATGGAGTAACTAAATTAAAAATTCAGAACTAGATATACTTGTTTTATTACCAGAAGTTTATGGATTTAGCTAAAGGCCTCTTTCTTCCTCTCTAAATATAGTAAGGCAGAGCTAAGTTTTTCATCTCCACCGTTAGCCTACTGAATTGAAGAGACTTTATAGTCTAATATTTTCTGTGTTTATATTTCAGTGAGCTTTTATAAATAGGAGAAATTAACATTTATTTTTCTGATCAAGCCTTCAACAGCCTAAGGTGAATTAGTAATAAAATGAATATTATTTAAAAATCAACATCTGTCTCTTCCCTAATTATAAAGAATGCAGTTTATTTTTGTGCAATAAAAGTACATTCATGCATAGGACATGATTTATTAGAACCAAATCCAAATGGATGGAGCTCCCTTTCAGGGAGTGGCGCCAGGCAGGAAGGATGGTGGGAGTTTTTGCTGCCTGCACCTTGTGGGGGTGGGGGTAGGAGGTCTTGAGGCCCAGCCCATCAGATCAGTAGTGTCCCCAAGAGTGGTAGCTGGTGGTAACTTTGCCGAAAGAGTATTTATCTGCCAGCATCTTCAACTTCACCCAAGGATCTGAGTATTGAGAGATGATGTGTGGGCTTTTCCTTCTCTCCCAGCTCAGCCAATAGGAAGCAGGAGAGCTGGCAGTCCTTCCAGCGGCCCTCTCTGTTGTGACATGTTATCATCTCAGTCACATCGCCCTAAAAGGCTGAGGATCTGTGGCAGGGACTGGATATGTGGGCCTTCTAGGAAGTAACTGGCAGAGGAAAATTCCCCCAAAAGCTGAATCAGAGAGAAAGCTTTTCTGAACAGACCTGGATTCAAATTCTATGCCTCTGCTGCTTCTGGCAGTTTGACTTTGGACTTGAACTCGTTGTGCCTTGGTTCATTAGCAAAACAGGGAGAATGCAAGGGTTAGATAAGGTGATGTGTCTGGAGTATGAATCCCAATGACGATGACAGTATTCCCCTTCCTTTCTGTCCCTTCCTGGCAGTACCATCTTTGTTCTCTGTTGCTTGGGTAGACTTCCCAGAATTCGAAAGTCAACAACAACAGCAACAAAAACACCCACCAAAACAAAAACAAAACGAAACATGCTTTGGATGCAGCCTCGGATCGGCAGCAGCTTCGACACACTTGTGTCTTCACCCAAACTCTGCCTTTTGGTGTCAGGTCCTGTCGCCACCAGGAAGGCAAAGGTGCATTTCCCAGCAAAGAGCTAAAGCAGGGTCACGGTCAAGCCCACTCCAAGATAAACATGATTCGCCGCTAGATGGCACTGCTTGGCACTGTTCATCAAAGACAAGGGGCTCTTTTTCTTTCTTTCTTTTCTTTCTTTCTTTCTTTCTTTCTTTCTTTCTTTCTTTCTTTCTTTCTTTCTTTCTTTCTTTTCTTTCTTTCTTTCTTTCTTTCTTTCTTTCTTTCTTTCTTTCTTTCTTTCTTTCTTTCTTTCTTTCTTTCTTTCTTTCTTTCTTTGATTTTTTTTTTCCTCCCCGGGTTCCTGGCCCAGGGTGTTTGCAACTGGGATTCTAATCATACCAGAACTCCTCTGTTCTCTGAAGAGAGGTCCTATTTTCAGCATATTATCATCAAGATCTGAGGACCAGACTCCACCTACGATCTGGGGGAATTACCTCAACAGTGTTGTCTTTATCCAGAGGTGATTTTAAAAGAATATATTGTATTTGGATGTCAACGTTCAAAGGCTCCAAGGCAGAAAATTCCATTTCAAAAGCAAGTGTGATGAATGAAGCCGCATAAATCCCATAGATTTATGTAGAGGCTGGAGCAATTTCAGAAGTCACACCATACAAATCAAAGGAGCGGGCTTTTCTACATCCTCTCTCACTTTCTCTTATTCTTATTTCCTCACCATCCCATCCTTTCCTTCCTTCTTTCTCTTTTGCAGTCTTTTTAATTTACCCCCAACTCCAGAACAGGAGGGAACTTGATCAGAAATCCTGGGTACAGCTGGTGTCAAGCTCCAGCCACAGCCACGTCTCCTCATTTTTCCCCCAAAAGATCCAAAGCCAGGGTTGAGGTTGAGTTACACCACACCTCACAAACTACTCGTAAACCCTAAATCACTCCTGAAGCTCCGAGGAGCCCAGTCTTCGTAAGGTGTCTCACTTACAGGAAGCTGCATTTAAAAACCATGTAGATCTTTACTGGAGGTTTTCTGGAACAGCTGGTGTAGGACTCTAGAGACTGCTTCACATGGAAATGTATCCAAAAGTTTCCATTAGACACTCTGTCAGATTTCCCACTTAACCCCAGCTTCAATGTGTGTCTCCCTACTCTCCCTCTGGTTCTCCAAACATCAACTCTATTTGTACACTCTGCTTACATTCTCTGTCCCATCCGTAAACTTGGGGTCCTTGCTCCATGTCATGCTGGGAGTCCCCTCAGCGCCCCCCCCCACCTCCCCAGAAGTTCTCCTCAGCCCGGTCTGACCCTATCTGCTTCCAAGAATGAGCCCATTACCTAGGGGAACAATGTTGAGTATGGTACCATGTTGTCTATGCAGAGTTGTGGAGTGTAGTCTAATGGTTAAGCACATGAGATTCCTGTATTCAAATTCCAGCTTCACCAATTACTTTCTAGGTGACCTTGGAAAAGTTACTGAACCTCTTTGCGCCTCAATTTATTCCTATATAAAATGTAGGGGATAATAGTACCTACTTCAAAGGGTTGTTGTGAGTACTAAATGAGCTAGTATAGTGAAGCACTTAGAAGAGCGTCTGGTTCAGGGGAGCCTGGCTGGCTCAGTCAGTGGAGCACGCAACTCTTGATCTCAAGGTTGTGGGTTTGAGCCCCACGTTGGGGCTTAAAAATAAAATCTTTAAAAAAAAAAAAAAAAGAAGAAGAGTGTCTGACTCAGAGAAAGTACTACATAAGTGTTCACTATGACACTTGGTTATTATGTTAATTGGTTATTATTGTTAGTTATTATGACAATTGGTATAATTATTACTATTTCATATACCAGGTACAATGGTAGGTAAAGAGAGTACAAGAGTAGACAAAATACACAACATCTTTGTCTTCATGGAGCTTTCAGGCCAGTAGAAGAAACAGATAAGTCAACCATCACCTACAATTCAGCCTGATGAGCTTATGAGCAGGACAGTCACAGGTGTAATAAGAGCACACACAGACATAGAGCCCCTGGTTGGAAGTCTAGAGAATACTTCCCTTTGGGACTGAGACCTGAAAGGGATCAAGGAGTAATCTTACAGGGTTAGCCGTTAATACACTCATCTCTTATGGCTTTTGCAGGAAAAGCACAAAGAGGAAGGTGGGAGCCTCGTTCCCATTTCTGCTGGGACTCAGCCTGGCTCCAGTGCAGTGAGGTCTGTAGAAAACCCAGCACCATTTTGTAACCTGAGGGTTTCATGCCCTCAGCCTTACGGGCTCCGCAAAAGGATAAAAATGGACTTATTTCTGATTGTTCTCCTGGGCACTCCCTGAAATACACAGGCATGGCTTTGGCTAGAAAGATGCTGAGGGGGAGGGCAGAAGTTCTACGACATCTGGTAGGCTTGATGAACCAGCTGAGACAGGAAAATAGAAAGACCTATAAACACTGGGAAAGTAAGTTTCCCTTTTTCCTGCTTTTAAAGAATCATAAAATATCCAGTTTAATCAGTTAGCAAACATATATTCAATGCCCACACCATAGAGTATGGAGATACAGTGAGAAAAACAAAACCCTCAATGGATTTGCAATCTAAAGGAGAAGACATGCATAAATTCACTTACAATCCCACAAAATATGCCATCATAAACCCTCGTGAGAACACAGAGAGGGGTATAGAAACCCTAAAGCCATACCAATCTATACCCGGCCTATAGAGATTGCGATGGGGAATAGGAGAGGGTGCAGGATGAAGGCAGGAACATGAAAGTTATTTAGAGATTAGCTAGCTTCTCAAACTATGCATAGAAGGCTATATGTTTTCTTTAAGCCCCAAACTGTAAATGTAAGACTCTTTCTCAGTCATAGTTCAGGAGGATTTGGGAACACTTTGGGGGTGTCATCCATGTCATACAGAAACCTAGGGCAGAGCAGTAAAAGTAATTGCAGACACTCTGCGTGTCCACACCACACACTGAACCCCAGGTCTCTCAGGGAGGATTCGGGGCCCCAGCATGCCACGTTTTCCCAACGCTTCTCTCTCTTCTCCAGTAGATCTGATCAGTTTACCATCCATTGTCCCCCTCATGCTGCTGGCACTGGAAGGAATGGGCTTCCCTTCACCACTTCCTCTTCCTACCTAGATGTCCCCTATGTGAATTCTACCCAGTCCACCCAGCTTAAGTCCACCCCAGATATGTCACCTTGGAGCTACAGGAATAAAATTATTTCCCTCTTCAAAACCTATTATCTCATTCAAGATGTCAAGAATCCATTCTTGAAGCTCTGCCTCTGAGCCAATAAACTTCATGGCTCAGGTCTTTGAGAGATTCAGTGAAGCAGTGATATAAGAAGGAAATTAAATGCATGTCTTTAATATCTACAGAGAGCATATCAGTTTTAAGGTAACGGAATTGTATTTCTTTGTCTTCTAATTGGATAGTCCAAGGAACGTTGTCGTGCAGGTCGCCTCTGGGTAAACTGAGGCAAGTGGTTCAAGCTCAAATAAGTTCACGGAATGCTAAATTAAACAAAGTTAAATAGGCTTATTTCATGTGAAACCATCAGGGCCTTTACCACCCTAATGTGTTCTCTGAATTTCGATGTGCTGTTTTCCCAACTTATTTGACCATGGAACACTTTTTCTTCGCATCTTCTGGAAATACACATCTTCTGTGGGCTACAGAAATGGAGGATACTAAGAAATCCTTTGTCCCCAGAATCCGTGAATACCTCCACTCCTCCCTCCCGTTTTCATTAAGTGAGCAGAGCAAAGTGTGAGGGCAAAAGTGTTCTATATTTGATATGTTTCCTAACTGGGCCTTTTCTTCATTTCCTGGGGCCCTGTGCTTATTTTTAACGAAAACCACTGTGACATCAGTGTCACAAGCGTGAAGTACCTGGGGGTTAGACGGTTGGAGACGGTAGAAATTAAAAGTGTTTATCCTGAAGTTAAAAAACAAAACAAGAGGAAACAAGTACAAACCCCTCTGTGTCAAAGGGAGAGATAGGGGAAGCAAATTCCTGGGCTTCTCTGGGAAATCTCTAGTGGAGAGGCATGCGAGCCCCACTTGCCCTTGTGAGGGATGGGAATGGATGATGGCTCATGGTTAAGGAATGCAAAATAAAGATCTTATGACTTTCAATATAAAAATACATATGGTGTAAGATTACTGCACAGTTCCCCACAATCAGAAAGAATGCAAATATTCCCTGCACAGCCTGAACAATGAAAACAGAATCTGAGGAGACAGAAAATTGGGATCAACAGGAAAGTTCTGGCAAAACTGCTTTGCAGAGAACATACCGATCTTAAAATAGGTTCCCTGAAAGGGGCATTACCTAGGAAAAATAATCGAATCTCAAGGGATACAGATGAGTTTCGAGGGAGGACAATGATGGATGAGAGGAAATGGCAGGAGAAAACCGTAGACGGCCAGGATAATGGGCCCAGTGACCCTTTTACCTTCCTCAAACTTGTCTTCTGTCCTTGTGTAAACGGAGAAGAGGCCCAAGTCGACGTGCAAAGTGAAAAAGGGGGGAAAATTGATATTTCATGTGCGACCACATGTGGGCCGAAAGTATAACTCATAAAGGAAAAAACCCGCCCCCTCGTACACATCTCGACGTCAGAAGGATTGATTCACGGGAGCAGCTTCCACAGGAGAAGCGCACAGCCAACAGTAGGGAGTTCCAGAGTCCCTGAAGAATCAGATATGCCTAGGCACTCGGTGCTTTTCTGTAGAGGAGCAAGAAAGCGTCCTTAAAAATAACGTAGGGGAATTTTTTGCCCCTAACCCTGTTGCCACTCCTGCCTGCTCAGATTTCCTCAAAACAAAAACACGTTGTGTGCATTATTTTCTCAGTGGATCCATCCAAACTGGTTATATTGGTAGCACTCTGAATTAAATTGTGATGCGGCCCTTGGCCTGTGGGCACACTTGTGCCTCAGCAAAGAGTCAGTAGTGATAGGAATGGTAATCTGAGCTGTTGTGAATTCGTTTGGCTCTTAAATAAACAAGATACGGTAAAAGCTGCCCATCCCGAGACTACCGTGGTTGAGAACCCAGAAGGAATGAAAAGAGGAGAGTCCGTGGGCATCATTGTTTTCTGTGTTCCACAGGCTGCCCACCCTTCTTCCTGCTTCCTAATAACCCTGGGGCTGGGAAGCGGTACCCTACACCCCCTCAGCCCCAGAGGTGGGAGCCGGACTCAAGTTGGGCCATTTGGGATCCTATCCTTGGAGCCAAAGTGATACGTCCAAGGTGCGGACGCATGACTATGCTGAGTCAATCCGAGTCTTTCCTTGGTGACTGAATATTGCCTCAAGGCCTGGTTTCCAAGGTTGGGTTTTATGAACCTATTGGCCTATAAGCCTTATTGCCTTTTTAAAGCAGTTCAAGCTGGATGTTTATCACGTGCGATTGAAAAAGACCTCCAGCTACACAAGGACTTTGGCAGAATGAGGAGGGAGCCTTACTTTCTTTTTTCTTACTCCCTAAGAGTGTTCCTAGGAGGCATACTACGGGTCAGACCGGAAACATGGGGATGAGCAAATACAGGCTCTGTAGATATTCAGGGATGTTAGAGCCTATTGGAAAGAGCAGGCATTCAGCGATTGCTAATAATCAATACATTTTGAGGGTTCTCTAAGAAAAAGCAGTGAATCACCAGATGCCTCACTTCTGGGGAAGGGGCAGCAAATTTTCCCCAAGGATGATTGACCTGAGGAGGACTAGGGGTGAGCCTCGTCTTCGGGGGCCAAGGTCTCTTTTACCATTTTAACCCCTGGTAATTACCTAAGTTTTAAGCCACAGTGATTTCCTACATTTTAAAATGTGCTTTTTGTTTTTCTGACTAACTGAGCTGACACCTGCCTGTTTTCTCTGATCATATTTGTGGGAATATGAATTTCTCTGTACTTTCTAAATTTTCTCTCCCACTATTACGTAGCAAATGCATGAGAGAAACTTTTGCTCTAAGTAAAATGAAGTACTAGGTAGAAAAGTGGGACGAATGACCTTTGCGGGGGGGAAAAATTAATAATTCTAGCTCTTCTGTGATCAATTATCTTCGGAGTCTTAAATATCTATAAAAATTCTGATATATCTTGACTTTTACTCAAGTAAAAATGAAAATGTGGAAACACCGGGTGTGTTTTGGTGCAAAGAATGTGTACTTTTGTTGAGAGTGAACTCTAAAAGTATCTCAAAATGAATTGGTGCTGCTATGCAAATTAGCACCTGGCCAACCCTAATGCAGCATCCTTTGCTTTGTTGAAATGTTTCCAAGTGCGATGGATCCATTGTCCATTGACTCATAGCAGGTAATTTACATTTGTCGACGCTGATTTGTATGCAGATATGCTAACTCATATTGAAAGCCCATTTTCTTATCTTCCTCAGTGGGAGAGCTAATTTGGTTTACCATTTTTATGCAGTAGGGTATGCATTTCTCTTCAGTATCTTAAATTTCAGGTGGATTTCGAATGACTTGTTAAGTTCATGTGTTTACATGTTATCTCCTGAAAGGCTGTCCACACTCTTTGAAATCAGGGACCAGGGCTTTGTTGTCTCTTCAGCCTTTTTGTGTCATGCATAAAGCATCTCATCCAATAACTAATATTGATAATTATTTAACAAATATTTATTGAGCTCTTAACGTGTAGCAGCACTGTTCTAGGTCTGAGAATTTGGACAATAAATGCTCTTTCAATTGATGTGATTGCTATTTATCTCATTTAACATTTGATAAGAACCGTCATCTAGAAAGAGGAAAACAGGCAGGAAGGAAAGAAGGAAGGAAGGAAAGAAAGAAGGAACTTGCTTCTGTATATTTATGAATGCTACAATTATTTCACATGGCACCAAATTTTTTTTTTTTTTTTTTTTGCGTAAGACCTAGAGTTTTAAAATTATGTCATAGCATTCTGCAACAAAACAGTTGAGAGCAGGCTGTGAAAAAGAAATCAATGCAATTTACTTATAATTAATTTAAGATTAACTTAAAAATGAAAAAAAATTGGCCTACTCTCTGGGTACTGCTGTTGAACTGTCATCTAGAAGCTTATATAATTAGTGGGAGCATGTTAATTGAATTATGGCAATTAAGTCAGCCTTGAGACAAGAGGGTCCCTTCTGACTGAAGGAATCGTGGTAGTTCTATAACCATCCTCCCCTGTTAGAAGCTTTCAGGACTGCGTCTCCTCCTGTCCCTTAGCGCTTTAGCTTCCGTGATGTAGCCGAATCTTGATTTCTCTGGTGTGAATTCTCCACGTTGTGAGTTTTCTGAGCCCCTGGATTCTTTCGGCCCCTTTCCGAGGGT
Source organism: Ursus maritimus (assembly GCF_017311325.1). Classification (NCBI taxonomy): domain Eukaryota; kingdom Metazoa; phylum Chordata; class Mammalia; order Carnivora; family Ursidae; genus Ursus; species Ursus maritimus. Next base: position 8,229,346 of record NW_024424119.1, on the reverse strand, counting down.
TCCCAGGTTATCAGCATGGATGGGGAGGCTGGAGCCATGAAAAGGCCGTGGGACTTCTATCTGTTATTTTTACTACCAAATATCTTCATCAGTAAAAGAGAAGGTGAGTGTGGGAGGAAATGAAAATATTTGCTGGGGTGGGGCGGGGGCTAGTGTGGAGAAAGTGATCATCTTTTCAGCCCTTTCTTTAATAATGTCATTGTCGAATGAGGGTTGAGAAAATACTGAAGGGGTGCTCACGTTTGCATGAGTTTGGGAACTGTTGGGGGACTGCAGTTGTCCATATTAACCCCTTTTTATAGACGCTGCAGAAGGAGCTAGCCATGGCCCTAACCTGATATTAATAAACAAAGTAGCCTTGGGAAATTCCCTTCCTCTCTCCAGGACTACATTTAGTCTATAAAATGAGATCACCACGGTTCCTTTTAACTCCAAAATTCTACAGTTTTTTGGTCTATTCACAAAGTCAGCACCATGTTTTCTAAGAATTTGAAGAGGGATTGTTAGCCTCCTATGCCCTGGGGTGATAAAGTTGTACGGACAGAACGTATGCCAGCCAAACAAATTGATAAGAAGTATAGCGTTTGCTACTTAGGATTGTCAAAATTGAGGGTCAGAGTTGAGGATTCCTCCAGAAAAAAAACAAAACAAAACAAAACAAAAAACAGCAAAAAACAAAAAACCCAAAATAACAACAAAAAAAACCCCAAACAAACAAACAAAAAAAACAAAAGAGAAAGCAACACAGAGGAAGGGATGAGAAAGCATACTGAAACAGTTCTGGGAGGTTCCATGGGCCCGGCCAACCACGTGATGTGCGGGACTCCGTGCAAAACGAAAATGTGGGACCCCTTCTTCAAAAATTAAGAATTTCAAAATGGCAACAGCAGGGCTTTAAACTAAATGCAAGGCCTTCTATGTGTTGGCCCTGTCTGTGGGCCTGGCTGGGAGGGATTAATCCTGTTTTCCAGGGTTTGAAATCACAGTAACCTCCCCTCCCTGGGTCCCCCGAATCTGCAGGGCTCACTTCAAGTCAAGTCTGCTTTTCATTCAGTGCTATGTTTCTTTCTTGCTTGCTTTTTTTTTTTTTTTAACAGTGCTGCTAGCTGTATAAATATTTTACAGTTCCCCTATGAAAAGTTTCCAAGGGGCCCATGTTAAGGAAAAAATCTTTGAAAGGATTTTTTCCATAGCAATTAAAACCTTTCAAAGCACCGAGAGCTCCCCAGTCTCACGTTAGTGCAACAAACCTCTATTTTTTTTGCCCAGTTTGGATGGCTCTGGGTCTGAAAATAAGCCAGCTTCTTTGTTTGGTGACTTTGTGGGTTGCCGATAGACATTTGGAATTTAAATTCATCAGATCCATGGCAGAGCGGTGGGTGGAACTGACGGAGGGTTTAGGAATGCTGTGATCAGAAACACTAAGCCCCATTTCCTGTATCTCATTTACAGGGGTAAAATGACTATAAATCAACCGAAAGCTCATTTTGGCTCCCCAGATGAAGTCAAATGTACACTCTGACTTATGCATATACCATTTTTAGTTAACGCACCAATAAAAATAATTGTGCAAGCCTAAATTTGGAAGTGTTCCCAGCGTTTATGACAAAACTTAATAAAGCCAGGCGCATTGAATGTAATATGGGAATTTTATTGAAATGAAATTAGTCCATATGTAAGCTCCACATTTTCCTCAGATTTCTTGGACTTCGTAGGCGAGGTCTCCGGGGGACCCTAATAGGGTCCTGCAAAAATTCAAGTACAGTATGCAGAGGCACGGAGTTCAGACTACATACAGCTCAGCAGTGGGCAGGTTGGTGCACCCTGGGTTTCGGTGCAGCAAACCACACACACTTTCCCAAGCACGCCCTTCCGCCCTTCACCCCAGGGTCTAAGCGACAGACATATTGTTGTGGTTTAACTCGGAACACGGGACTCCCGGAGAAAGGGGGGGCGGGTGTTCATTTGTAATTCTAGTAACCATGATATGTGCCAGAGACCTATTATGTAATTTCCCAGGGGAGCCAGCATGGCAGTCGCCACTGCATGCGTCCATATAGCTTGGTCACTTGACCATCTTTAGGGAGGGAAGCACGGGGCCTGTGGGATACTTTGCGGCTGCTTGGAGGAGGAGGCAAGATTTATGCCTTTGAGATTTAGGGTTGGGGTAGAGTAGTGGGGTGGGGATGAAGAGATGGGAAGGAGAGAATTCAAGTTCCGATACGAATTATATTTCACTTACAGTGGTTCTCGAACTTTCGTGTGCACAGAAACAGTTTCTAGGGTACTTGTTTAAAAAGCAAACACGTAGGCCCCTGCCTCAAGAGCTCTTAATTCATTACAGCCAGAGACGCGCCTAGGAATCTGCATTTTAAATAATGCCTCCGATGAAATTGACACAGGTAGTCCTAGGATCTCGGTTTGAAAATGACTGCTATCCGGTAGGTGGTCAAGAGCAGCAAGCAAACTTCAATATGCTTAATTGATATAGACGGAATGTGTGTGTTCCCGCACCCCCAAGTTCATGTGTGGAAACCTAACCCCCAACGTGATGGTTTTAGGAGGCAGGGCGTGAGGGCGGGTGGAGTTCCCGGAGAGCCTCCGGAGAGATTCTCTAGCCCTTCCACCCGGTGAGGACACAGTGAGAAGGTGGTCGTCGATGAGCTCGAAGTCAGGCTCTCAGCAGACACTGAATCTGCCACTGCCTTGCTCTTGGACTTCCCAGCCTCCAAAACTGTGAGAAATAAACGTGTTCTTTCGAAGCCACCCCCCTCTGGTTTATAGCATCCCAAGCTGACTAAGACGTTACTGTTTATTTGTGAGGTGTTACTATGTGCCTAGGGAAAGGTCTGGACCATCTTCTTCACGGCCTTTGGACTGCCATCTAGTTAGGTATCTAGACTATTTTCTAAAAACTCAGGGGACAGATGTTTCATAGCTTCTTTTTATAGCCTGGTCAGTGCTTAATCATCATTACTATTAAGACTTTTTTTCCTTAGGTCTATAGAAATGCCTGCTTGCTGAAATTCAAGCCCATTCCACTCTGTTTCCTCCTCAGAAGGGATGGAGAATAATTGGACGGTTTCTTAATAGTAATCTTTGATGTTTTTAAAGGAGGCTGGAGTTATCTTCCCATTGATTCACAAGGCAGACAGATATGCTCATGGTCAGGGGACAGTTTCCCTCCTTAAGTCTCCAACCAGTAGGTCCAAAGATGGCTGAATTAGGCCTGCACCTCAAACACGTCGGGTGCCTTCTCAGACTGCCTTCATCTTGGAGGACTCTGGGGCTTTAAAGAGCTGGTTTCGGACATTGACATCACCACTTTCACATTCGCACGGAGAGAGTAGCCCTCTTCTCTGAGCTTAAACCCAGTTTTCTACTTTCCCTCACCTCCCCGAAGTTTCATCCCTCTAATGAACAGACTGTAAAACCTCGCCTGACCAATGTGGTCAAGTTTTGCAGAAAATGAATTGGGAAACTGAAATGGAAATTGGGCAGTATCTTTTCCTCTCTGTGTCAGGGGTGGACAGCATTGAGGTGGCCTCTGGAGGTTCGTGCTTTGTGTGATCACCCCCCTTTGAGTGTGGGCAGGGCCTGTAACATGTGTCTAATCAGTGGACTATAGTGAGGGTGATGGGATGTCATTCATGTGGCTATGTAATGTTCTGTAAGACTCTGCCTGGCAAGAAAACATGCCCCAGAGACTCTCCTTGATGGCTTGAAGAAGTAAGCAGCCATGTCAGGAAAGCCCATGGGGCAATAAACCATGGGTGGCCTCCAGGCGCTGAGGGCAGCCTCCAGCCAACAGCCAGCAGGAAACGAGGGCCCTCAGTCCTACGGTTGCAAGAAAGTGAATTCTGTCAACGACCTAAATGAGCTTGGAAGCAGATTCTTCCTGGGCCAGGCTCCCTGGTGAATGCAGCGTGGCCGATGACTTGACTGCGGCCTTGTGGGACCCTAAGCAGAAGCGCTGTGTTCAGACCCCTGACCCACATACACTGTGAGATACTAAGTATGCATTGTTTTAAGCTGCCAGACTTGTGGTAATTTATTACCCGGCAATAGCAAACGAATAGAATGACCCTTTGATTTGACTTACCTCTGTGGAGAGGAAAGTACGCAGCACCCATTTGAAAAGGCCTCCAAAGAAACATGTAGCCTGGGTGCCAGGCCCAAAGGGGATGTCATATTTATAAACTTGTAAATATTTCAAGTTTTGGTGGATCAGAACCATGCTTGAAATCTCTTATGACTTTTTCATAAAAGCTGTTTTCCCTTACATAGTAATATTTATCATAACAAGAGCATTTATTTAGCTTGTACTCTATGCTAGTCGCACTTTGAAGTGCTTTGTGTATTGTAATTCACTGAACTCTCTTAATTTCCTGGCAGATAGGCGGTATTATCCATCCCATTTTACAGATGAGGAAACTGAGGCACCAGAAGTAAGACCAGCAGCTCATTATTAAGTGAATTTGCAAAAAAAAAAAAAAAAGAGAGAGAGAGAGAGAGAAAGAAAGGGAAAATAAAAACAGGCAAAACAGGCTTTTGGCCCTTCGATGTCTAATTATGTTTCCACGTATCTTCATTTTTAGAATTATGTCTAGCGGTTATGAAAATTGGACATGGCGTGCACCTCAGTACTTCTGAGAAGGTCTGTGTGAATTCATCGCAGGGGTGTTTTACCCCATGATAACAGAGTCCCGAGGAGAACCAGCAAACAGTTGAGGAAATCTATAAAGGTGGAAATGGCGGTGGCTCAAACTCTTGGACAAACAGGAGTCTCGCAGGCCTGCTCACTTTGGCAAGTCATTTGCAGTGTTGTCTCTGTGTTAGTGGCTTTTCCCAGCCTATTCTCGGTTTTACTGATATTCTTTTGCAAATGTAGAGACAAAAGGCTGAGCTTGACATGGTCAGGAGAAGTGCGGTTCTGTGGTGTTCCTGGGTCGTGCTGTTTTTATATATCCTGGAATGATATTAAATTACCTTTGGAAGAAGCAGCAGAACAGCCCGAGCTGGTAGGCCTCCTATGATTTACGTTTTTCTGCAGGCCTTAAATTTAATCAAGCATTCCCAAATTCTACTTGCAGCTTTTTTTATTTCTTTTGGCCTTCAGAACCCTATTCAGATTCAGCGAACATGTTTTTAGTGAGTGCTAGGGGCTAATTACTAGTGTCTTCACTTTACGGTTTAAAAAAACTGAGACTCAGAAAAGCCGAGCCGCCTGTGGTTAACAGTTAGAAAGAATAGGTGACTATCTTGCTCCGTGCACAGGGCTCCATTCACAGCACCGAGCTGAGTGCTGGGTATCTCCCCCCAACCCTCTAAAAAAAAATTCTTAATGGGAAATGATAATGGGATGGGCCACACTTCCCCTCGTCCCCACGTTCTTGAGCAGGCAGAAAAATGAAGTACAAGTTATTTAAATTTGCCTGATCCTGTGCCCCAAAAGTGGTGCGTTTTTTCCAGCACACCAGAAAGGCTCCACCTGCCCCGAAATGTGATCTCCCTTATCACGCCCACCGCTGGAGACTGAGTCCTTTGGATCCAAAGGCTTTTTGGTCTTTGTAAGTTTCCTGAAGACTTTATCAGCAGATTATGAAAGCTAGAGCCTGATGGGACACGGGAGTTCAGAGCCATCCGGTGGTTCTTTGAAAAACTCCCACATAAACTCTTCCCAGCTGCCAGTTGGAGAGGCAAGATTTGGGGTGGGGGGCGGGAGGGGAGTTTGTCATGTGGCTTTCCTAGATGGGCAGGGCTGAGCCCTGCAGTGGAAGTGCCTGTCCTAGAACATTTGTAACTAGACACCACACCAGTTAGAGCAGTCACTGAACTTTTAGCCTTCTTTAGCAAATATTTTTAAAAGTTCCTCAATACCAGGGCGCCTGGGTGGCTCAGTCAGTTAAGCGTCTGCCTGCGGCTCAGGTCATGAACTCGAGGTCCTGGGATGGAGCCTTGCATTGGGTTCCCCACTCAGTGGGGAGTCTGCTTCTCCCTCTGTCTCTGCCTCTCCCCCCTTCCCCTGCTCGTGCTCTCTCTCCCTCTCTCTCTCAAATAAATAAATAAATAATCTTTAAAAAAATTAAAAGTTCCTAACGACAGAAATGTAAAAGCCCATATACCCACCCCTGCTTTAGTTTTATCTTTGGTCTAGTTTCGTTATATATCCCATGCCCTGAGCAGTCCCCTGGCAGGAGGGTTCCCACAAATTGAGTCTTCTGCGTCTGGGCTTCAAAGTGAAGAAACTTCCTTCCTAGACAGAACTGGGAGACCCCAGATTAGCTCTCCAGGAGTCCCATGGCTGCTGAGAAAAGAGTAGACATCGACTTGTATTCAGAAGGACCGTAGGGAGGCCAGTAACAACAAAAGAAGAGAGTGAACGAATATTCACTAAGAATTTCTCACACTCAGAGAGAATAAATAACCCAACTTGACCTGCACTGACTCATTCCTCCGCTGGCAGTTCTCAGCGTGCTGTCTGAAACCGTGTCCACTCTCGCCTCTCACTTCATTCATTTGTTCAACGACATTTACTGAAGCCCTCCCATGTGCCAAGCATGATTCCAGGTGTGGGGATTCAACAGTCAACTGAATTCCTTTCCTCAAAGCAGAAATGGCTCAATGGAGGGGTCGGACCCATGAATAAGTGATTGTAATCTAGAATAATAAATTACATGGGACCAGGTAGAAAGACAAACTAAGTGCATGTATTCGGCATTTATTGCTGCATAACAACTAACCCCAAATTTGGCAGCTTCCAACAACAAGCATTTGTAAACTGCTACAGATTCTGAGAGTCAAGAGTCAGGAAGTGACTTTACCGGGTAGATCTAGCTCCAAGTCAGTCATGAGATTGCTGCAGCCATCTTCCCTCAGAGCCAGAGACCTGAGAGAGAAACAGAAGCTGCAATGTTTTTATAACCTAGCCTTGGAAGTGACTCGCAATTTTCTGCTGTGTGTGTGTGTGTGTGTGTGTGTGTTTAAGACTTTTATTTTTATTTATTTAACACAGAGAGAGAGCACAGCAGGGGGAATGGCAGAGGGAAAGAGAGAAGCAGGCTCCCCGCTGAGCAGGGAGCCCCACATGGGGCTTGATCCCAGGACCCTAGGATCATGACTTGAGCCGAAGGCAGATGCTTAACTGACTGAGCCACCCAAGCGCCTCTCTTCTGCTATGTTCTAGTGGTCACAGAACCACCCCTGACACAGTGTAAGAGGGAACTATGTGAGGGCATAAATACCAGCAGGGGGGTTTCTTGGGGCCACCGTGGGGGCTGTTACCACACCCAGTCTAGGAGAATCGGGGAAGGCCCCCAACAGAAACCAAGACCACAGGGAAATAGAATTTGAACCCCAGAATCCTTCCGCAGTTCAAAAGATTTATTACTATAAGTCTTTTCAATTTGCTAACAAGGGATGGTTTCTCTTCTGCCATCATCTTTTCCTTCTCTGAATGCTTAAGATGGCCACATGCCCCCATATTGGGCTCATCCAATTCAAGGCCCCATCACTTTCTGAGTCAAAAGAAAGTGTGACACAGAATCTGCTAAACTCCGGCCACTCAACCCCATACCCCAGCATCAGGAGTTTTATCTGAATTCTGCTAAGACCTTTGTAATAGATCAACTGATAAATTGTATGGATCATAAATATGGACGTGTGTCATTATTACTGATGCAATGTTGAGACCAAGATGATGTCATTTTAAGGATCAGTATCCAGAACTACCAACCAAAGTTGCTAATGTCCAGTAATGTGTGTTCACTAAGACTTATTTTTGTCTTCCTTTTATACCAACTTCATGAGAAGTAACTGACGGTCAGGAATGTTTAGTAGATTTCCCAGTGAATAGCATCTTAACATTTATGCTCATTGTTACGACATTGTCAGAATGGAAACAGACATCTACAACAATCACAGTTTATTACTTCTTACCTGTCACTAATCGAACATCAACTATAGGTCTGGTAAAATTTGCTGACATCTGCAAGGTGTCGAAGACGACAACTGTAACAAAAGACTAATCCCAGAGACTGGTTATCTTTAAAATTGATATTCCCTATATCAACAGAAATGAGAAAAAAAACTAATGAGTCTGAATTTTAAATTCATCATTTTTTGTGTGCATCTGTGATCTGAGTCTGAATCAGTGTGAGCCTAGCATTGTAGTCCCCAGAACACAGGAATGATGTCACTTTTTTTTTTTTTTTTTTAGAGAGGGAGAGACAGAGGAGGGGGGGAGGGGCAGAGGGAGTGAAAGAGAGAGAATCCCAAGCAGGCTCCATGCCCCGCTCAGAGCTCGACGTGGGGCTTGATCTCACGACCCCGAGATCGTGACCTGAGCTGAAATCAAGAGTCGGGCACTGAACTGACTGAGCCACCCAGGTGCCCTGGAATGACGTCACATTTAAGAGAGTGGAAGCTGTTCTGTGTCAAAATGGCATGTAGGGTGCAGGGGAGTGTGGATGCTCGTAGGAAGTAAGGGCAGCATCTACCTGAGGGCTCAGGAATACCCACCCTCTCTGCTCCTAACCTTCAACTTCTTTGTTCTCTCTGACTCTTGACTTTCTGTCACCACAATATCCAGGGCAACACTGTGCTAAAGGTGACTTGCACCTGCTCCCAAGAGCCAGCCGTTAAATTTTCAGGGATTTGAGAGCCAATTATTAAGCATAGCCGGGATTAAAAATTAAATCATATACGCTTACAATTAAGTAAGTTCTATTAAAAAAAAATGTAATACTCAAAACTCATCACTTCCTAATGGCTTGGCTGAAGTTTATTGTTATCGATATTCTGGAGGCTATTTATCCACAGCGAGAACATGTGAACCACGGGTATCAGCAAACGCTACAGATCAGGGATTCCTCCTGCGGAGAAAACTAGTTGTCGACCATTTGCCAGCATCCTAGGAATATCTTTCTATTACTCCCAGGTTTTGTGGTAGTAGTTGAGCCAGACCGATTGGGTTTACACCCGAGTTTTGCCATTTAACCGGCTATGTGATTTGGGCTTGCTAATTTCTTTGGGTCTTAGTTTCATCGCCTGTAAAATGGAGATAATATGATATCTACTTCAGAGGGTTATATGAGGACTCAAAGAGTTGATATTTGTAAAGCATTTTGGAACATTGCCTGAAACCTAATAAGCGCTATGTGTTTGTTAAATAAAATAAACTAAACACTCTTCGAAGGGCTGCTATTCCCTTCTTTGATTCTATCTCACTTGTTTCTCATCTCTCAAAGTCTGTTCTATTCTTCTGCTGCAATAGTAAAACATCTGATTTTTGTTTTACACACGACCATGCAAAATAAAGATTAGATTTCTCAGCCTCTCATGCATAAATTCTGATCAAGACACTATAATCAGATATATTAGTGGCAGTTTCCAGGACTTTATCTTCAGCGATAGTTGGCACATTCTTTTTGCTGCTTTTCTCTTTTATTCCTTCTTCCATTCTGGTGGCTGAAGCTTGGAGGTGATGGCTGGAGCACAAGCCAACATATTGGACCATAAGGGAAAAAAGTCACACCCTAGGGATGACAGAAATTTGAACAAAAAAATATGAAATAACTCAGAGTCGATGGCAAGAGAAATATTAAAAAATAGCTGAAATGTGTTCATGGTTTAAAATAAGAATGAAGATATATGGATTCAGGTTTCAGAGGTCTTTAGAGCTCAACTTTGACTGCATGATTTTCTAGTTCCAGATCCACGAAACCCAGCTAACATGGCTCATGTTCTTGGATTTCTGGACAATTCCATCTCTGTTATTGCCCTGTGCTTCCCTATAATAAACCTTCATTACTTGAGCTAATATAATCAACATTCTATTCCTTGTAAGCAAGAGTTTGTAATACAACCATAAAGGTATAATTTTACCTACCTGCAAGTATATTTTGCTCCTTTACATATTCCTGTACAGACAAACTTACACCACAGGAACTGAGGACTTCTCCTTGGGAAACATTCTACATCCTCATGTGGTCCCTGGGCATCAAGTTGCATCCTCAAGTATCACCTGTCGCTTTCCCATCTTAAGAAGGCCCTGAGATTTTATCCCACACTATCTGGATTGTTATATATTATTCATAATCGATGTTGGCCTTGGGAAAAATTAAGTAGACAGAATTTGCTTCTCTTCTACCTCCTTTTATTGTTCCTCCCCACCTGAGCTCAGCTCCTGAGTTGAGCAGGAGCAAGGACCTGTTTACCTGCTCCTCAGAGCTAGTCCAGCTCAGTAATATCGCAGACTTCCCCTCCCTGTCTCATCACAATGTACTGAAAACATACAATATTTTCCTCACAGCATTGCTCAATAGCTGGTCCGTTAGTCAGAGACAACAGTTTGGCTTGCATTGAGATATTATCTGACTCTATGATGGATCCTATCAGTGACTCATAGAGATGTTTTAAACTCGTCCCTCCAGTTAAAACAAAGGGAAATTTAATATTTGTAGAATAGTTAGGTGTCGGGCATTGTGCTAAGAACATTCTTTAAGTTTTTACAACTAATATATCAATCAGATTTTTTAGTTGCCAAGAGGAAAAATCAATTCTGGGTGGCAAACAGAAAAGAAAGATATTGAAAGGATATTTCAGAAGCTCATAGGATTGCTAAGAGGGGCACAGAACCAGGCTTGGAAAATGGGCAGGAATAAAGATAAGACAGTACCAGTATATTCGTTGTCAAGTGTGTTATATATGTCCATGATATGCTATTTGTGTTAACAGATAAACCATGAAATCTCAATGGTTTAAAACGGTGTATGTTTCTCACTCAAAGTTCAATTGGTGTTTGAAGAAAACAGGGAGAGGCTTTGTTCCAGTCACTGAGGAAGTCAAGCTGACCAGAGCTTTAACATTTTCAGCTCATGTTTTCCAAGAACACCCTGAGCCTCAACATTCTATCGGCAGATGGGAGAAGGGAGGGAATGGAGACCCGTGTGTGAAGCACGTTCTAGTGCCTGTACTCATCCTATTGGTCAGAACTCAGTCACATGACCACACTTAACTGCGAGGAGCTGAGCTCAGTCAGAAAGAGGAATAGCTAGTCAGTCTCTGTCCCAGCTCGTCCTCTTGTCACCAAATATCTACGCCATGCTTCCCCCCACAGAGAGAACACCGTCACTCCCCCCAACACACACACGTGGGAAGGATAAACCGAAGTACTGTCCGATCACTGAGTTTAAATCGAAGCCCAAATTCCTAGGAATGCTCAGTGTTCTCCCGCAGGTCCGGATCCACGGCTCATCATGGTCCAGCTGCCTAAAACTAGAAAGACAAGGTCCCTACTGCCTTCTCCCCAACACATCTAGTATAGGTGGTGGAACAGAGACAAAATAATCACGGTAACGCCATCCTGTGGAAAAGAGAAGAGTTGCAGCAGTCATTGGTCCATAGAGATTTTATTTTATTTTATTTTATTATTTTATTTGTTTTTTTTTTTACAGTACATCCCTAGTTTTTGATGTAAAGTTCCATGATTCATTACTTGCATATAACACCCAGTGCACCATGCAATACGTGCCCTCCTTAATACTCTTCACCAGCCTATCCCATTCCTCCACCCCCCTCCCCTCTGTAGCCCTCAGTTTGTTTCCCAGAGTCCACAGTCTCTCATGTTTCATTCCCCCTTCTGATTACCCCCCCTTCTTTATCCCTTTCTTCCCCTACCGATCTTCCTACTTCTTATGTTCCATAAATGAGTGAAACCATATGATAATTGTCTTTCTCTGCTTGACTTATTTCGCTTAGCGTTATCTCCTCCAGTCCTGTCCATGTTGCAGCAAATGTTGAGAAATCGTTCTTTTTGATGGCTGAGTAATATTCCATAGTATATATGGACCATATCTTCTTAATCCAGTCATCTGTTGAAGGGATTTTAAATCCTCGTGGGCAGGCTTTGTGAAAACCTTGCCCTGAGAGTGAGAAAAGTTTATAGAAGAAATCCTAGATCCGCTTTCTGGGAGAAATTCTCTTCTTCATTGATCTTCATGACCCCTGACTCTACCATCTGGAAGTTTCTTCTTTGTTCTTTTCCTCCTTGACCACTTTGCTAGGTATAGAGGGAAGTGTGTCCTCCTTGGAGGTTGTGTAGTTTTCAAAACACATATATTTCTGATAAATTTGGGAGCCTAGAACTTATTTTGAGAGTCGAAGGCTTGTTTTAGTCAGACTTATGGTTTCTTTGGCAGTGTAATTTCCTCAAAAACCTAGTAGACTTCTCACGCATTTTGCTTCCCATCAGCCTCCCATGATAGTAACCATACCCCAAGTCCTTTCCTGGTCAGGATCCTCAAGACTGATATCTCAATAGCCTGAGGCCACAGAGCCTAGATCAGAAGACCTCACCCTTGATTTGATCTGAGCGGTAGGGCTTAATCTTATACAATCTGATTTCTTACTGCTTGAGTTTTGGAAGCAGTCAATTTTTCCAACTTTTCAACACCTCTAGTTTCTGACATTTCAGTTGCATTTTTGTCTGAAAATCAGCCAATTCTTTCTTGAGTTCATCCACCTTTTTGTAAATTGCTACTAACTTTTTGTTTTCCAACCCTTTCCTCTAGAGCTAAAGAGTCCACTTACACTTGACCTATCTTCTGAGTTCTAGCAGGGGGCAGTTTCATCAAAGATTTTGCCAGTGCATAACCCAGATCTTCATCTGTCCAGCCTCCAAACCAGTTTCCTTGCCACCCACATGTATTTTAGGTTTTTGTTATGACAACATTCCACTTCTGGTATAAACGCATACATTAGTTAGGGAAATTTAGCTGCTGTAAAGATTAAACCTTGAAATCTCAGTAGCATAGTCCAATAAAAGTTTATTTCTCATTCACTACAATCTAATCGGTGAGGAGGCTCTGCTCCTGACTGCCATTCAGGGACCCAGGCTGATGAAGGTTGTGCCATATTCCACACGTGATTCCGGTTACTGTGAGCGTCGCTAGCCAGCTAGTAGACGGAAGCAGAGAGATTGTGGAGGATGTGGTAGGAGGGCTTTATGGATTTAACTCGGAAGTGTCAAATGCATTTTTGACTGCAACTTATTAGCCAGAACTTAGTACTAAGGTCACACCTGATTTAAAAGGGAGACTATATAGACATGAAAGATATAGTCCAGCTGGGTGCCCAAGAATAAGGGAAAGTAAGGGAAAATGGGGGAAAAATTGTAGAGTCTCTTCCATAAACTAAAACCACAGCCAAAATCATGGTAAACAATAGATGAGTGATCTACTGTCGCATAAAGGCTAGACATTGAAGCTTGTTCCACCGACCCCTCCAGCATCAAAGCAGGCTGCTGTCATAACATTGCTCCCCCTGAAAGGACAATGTTGCTGCTGCTGTCACCCTGTCCGCAGCCCGAATGGCTTCTCCATGGTTTTAGCTTCTCTAAGTCACTAGCTCCCCATCAAAGCCCAGAGCAAAGGTATCAGATTAGTCGAGCTCAGATCCTGCAGCTACTACCCTCTTCTTGCAGATAAGACTGGGAGGACCAATTCTGCATTTTTAGCTCATAGAGTGAGCAACAGACTCTGTCCCCATTATAACTCCCAAGATGAGAAATTCTCCAAATAAAGATGGGGAATCAAACTAAATCGAAGGAATTGATTTCATGATGGAAATTTTGGCCAACGTGGCAAGCTGGTAGCAGAGCGTATTTTGAGCAAGTGGGAAGTGACCTACTTTATTCTGTATACGTCTATGCATGTGGTCTTGGTTCCTATCCACCCAGAATTTTGAGGTTTTGCCTTCATCTCAACCTGTCTTGTTCACAACAGTAACTCCAGGGCCTAGAAGAGTGCCTGGCTTTTAGTAGTCAATCAGTATTTACCGAATGAAAGAATCCTTGGCCCAGTAAGTGTGTTTATTGATGCTTCTGGTCTTGGCTCCTCTGATGACTAGTAGAGGCTGGTGAAATCTAAAGCAACAAGGGTAATAGAACTTCAGTATTAGCTAGACCAAGCACAGACATGTCCCCTGCCTGAGAGCTGACTGTGGAAACACTTGCCTAGTTCTATGATAGAGTCCCATGACAGAAAGGAAAGTAAAAACCAGAGGTGGGAGGAAAGACCAGTAAACACTGCCAGATTATTTTTTAGGTTTTTTTTAAAGTTCACTTCTCATAAAGGACATACCAATATTTCAAGCTGGAAATTCGAAAAAATTTTGAATGCAAAGAGGTTTATGGCCTTGGTCTCTATATTCGGAATGTTCTCTTTGAGGTGTTTCTTCTTTCTTCGTAGGCTAGTGAACTTGAGTATGTGTCATGAGAGTCTGTTTTTGTCTCTTTCAGGCATAGAATTCCTTTCTGGGAATGTGAATTATGACATCTCTTTGGCAGAAAAAGATTCACATTTATAGACATTTTAGGTGGCACTGAAATTATATGACAACATTTTAAAAGACAGCCGGCTAATATGGGGCAAAGACATTTGATTTTCCTCTCTGACAAGACCATCTCCTTTCATCCCGTATTATCTTAGTATGAAAAACGATGACATGCATTACTCTCTTGCACTTTTCTTGGCCCCAATGCAGACAAGGTTAAAAAGTTCTGTGCTGAATGAGATCTTTAGGAAGAAAGAAGGAAGGGGAAAATCCAGTATAACTTATATTCGGAATGAAGATCCTACAAATTATAAGAATGTCAGCCCCATAAAAACAGGAGAAATTTCAAGGGAAGGGGTCCCCACCTCTTCAGTAACACCCTGAAACAGGGATACGGAGCGTTGCCACCTGACGTGAGTGGCATGCATTGCCCGCTGAGGCTGCCTGCACAAAGCTACCATCTCTTAAAGAGACAAGACTGTATTTTGAACGGGCTCCACCATGGCCTGGGTCCCTTCTGCAGTGTTTCATGGCTGTGGATCCTTAGGTGTCAGATGTTCATGTTTGAACAGGGGCTGGGACGAAGATGCAAGAGCAAGACAAAAGAAATGTTTTGCTCAAGCCATTCAGAAGTGGAGAGTCTGCATGTGTTGGCCTAAAATGGTCTTCAGCAGGGCTGAGAATATTAGCCGAGGTGTTCTTTTCCAGGTTCTCTATTTCACATATTTCCTGGTATTTGCAAATGGCCTTTGAGTAGGTTCTGAAAGTTTTTTGTTTTTTGTTTTTATAAGTTCACTACTTTTTGTTGCCGGATGAAAGAAGAAAAAAATGTTGGAAAAAAGAATTTTAAAAAATCATTTTAATTTCTGAGCACGTTGGAGTTAATAGTTTTGGCATCTCGTGTTTTATTTCAAGGCTAATATGCCACGCCATCTGCCAAGTGATGGTGTCTTTATTAGGTTACCATGGTATATAAAAAGCAAAATGCTCTGCAAAGTTTTTGAACAAGATGATTTTTATTTTCCCCCTTCAATTTTTTTCAAAATGTAAATTAACATGTTTTCAACAAAACTGTGGAAATTAGAGTTATAAATATTGAGATGATACTACCCAATAATTTAAGTCCTTTATTTCCTCTTAAGATCTTAATTTTGTACATCTGAGAATGATCCTGAGGTTTAGAGGATTTAAAAAGTACCTATATATGTATGTATAGAAATCATGAAATCCATAGCATTCCTAACCACGGAATAAATACTCAGAATTATCCCCTCAGGCTTTCTTTTTCTATAAAAAGGGCCTTTGCTCCAACCATATTTAAGAAAAGTGAAACTATCCTCCTCTTCTTTTGCGTAAGCTAGGGACAAAGTACAGAAGCTGCGAGAAGGTGAAAGGAGAAAATAGGGTCTGTACACTTTTTGACATGAGCCAATAATTTTCACCTTAAAGCTAATGATTTATAGGCACTATTTTGCCTCCACCTCCGAAAATGCAGTTTGAGGCAGCAATCTGATTCAGCTCTGTTCTGAGCTGCATCGTTTTTGTTAGTCTTTAAAAGATAGTGTATGATCAGCATGCCTCCTAAATGCTCAGCAGTCAAAGTTTCCGGCTTTCTCCTCCTTCTGTCTCTGGGGAAAGTTTTCCAGGCTTCATTTCTTCCATATGCTTTACAAAAAAAAAAAAAAATTAAGTAAGTTGTTTATGTCCGGAGACACGCACACATACACCAGAAGGCACACACACGTATGTGACAGCAGTCATATACACTTTTGACATACTTTGGAATTCACATAAGCAAAGAGTTGGGAGGGGGTGTGTGGTGATTTCTAGCCCATCGGTCTCACTTTTATCATTGAATGAAGCATGTGAAGGATTGTTCTGGAGGAGAATTTCTATAAAACATGGCCTAATTTGCAATTACACACACTAGGACCGCGCCTCCCGTAAGAGATGACATTAAAATGATAGGAAAGTGGGCACGGGTGGGAGATACAAAGTACTCAGCATCACTGCTCATTTCCAATTAAAACTCGTGTTTCTAGCGAAGCACGAGAGTACCAAGCTCTGTTCGGATCCACCATCAAGAAACTGCATTCCTAAAAGCAACCCGGGGAAAATAAAGAATATTCTACGTAAGCCAACAAACATTTGTTGAGTGACTATTGTGTAGTAGGCGGTGTGCTAGGTGCCGAGAAGATAACTAAGGCAGAACCTGTCCCAGACATCTCGTAGCTTCAAGCCGGTGAGAGCTCGCCTTCCCCAATGACAGGTAACGCTGTGCTCAGAAATCCAAGACTCGAGCGATCAGAAGCAAGACCTCTTGAGGACAGAATCTCACAACCTTGCTGTCCGTACGGTGAGATAGACTGCATCTGAGAAATGGCGGGAGCGGAAGAGGGAACGACAGAAGTCAGATTTGGGTGGTTGATTTGATGAACACTCAAGCGGCCGCTACCCCCAGCGGGTATTGCTGAAAGCTTACTGAGGTTGTCAGGGCGTGGACACATAGTTTGCCTTTTAAAGTAATTGATTCTCCAGTGACCCGTTACATAAAGATTTGACATTGTCTTGTCATACCTACCGCGCATCTAGTTGACCACCACTCCTCGGAACTTGCGCGATTCTAACTAGAAACCCGCTCTGTCCCCTCTCGGGGTGATTAGAAAAACATGGCTGGTTATGAGGGTGAAATATCAAAGAGGTGGAAAACTGAGGCTACTGGGCTGGAGGCGTGGCGACTGATTGGCCACTTCGCAGGTGGCTCCCCAGCAAGGCTTTTGCCAAACCATTGCCTCCTCCCTAGCCCGGTGATGCAATATCACCCCACCAGAATGTTTTGTTCTCCAAGACCCTTGTTTCAATGGGTACATCCCATTAACAAGGCCAGCAGATGTCAGTCCTGATCCACTTTTTCTCAGTAATGAACCAGGGAGGAAGAGCAGATCTGATTTCCCAATCACTGCCTTCTCTTTGCTGGCTTTTCTTCTTCCTGAGATGGAGGCCCCCTGCTTGGTTTGCTTTGTTAATATTTGCATTATTCAATAGTTATTATGTGATAAGCATGTTGTTTGCTTTAGGTTTTGGTTGGTTTGTTTTCTGGTGCTTTTATTCTTAGCTGGTGGCTTAACTTGAGTTACAGCTGTGGTCCGTGTGTTACTCAGGGTGGGTAGCATGTATATTCTACGAATTCTTACCTGATGCTTCAATAATCCAAAGTTGGGCCAGAAAATAAATAAAGAAAACAAACTGAAACAACAACAACAGGAAATCCAAGGGGAAAATCATACAGCTTTTATTCTGCAAAATCATCCCCCTGGTGCCGGCCTTTAGACTGATCTCTTTTAGAATGAAAACAACTTTGGTTTGCAAATAATACGGCAAACATTTCTGAATGCACCTATTTTTAAGCTTTCTGATTAAGAAATAACAGTATCCCTGCACATTTATCAAGCAAGAATCTTGTCCTCGAGTGAAAGTATTTTATGGCTAAAGACTAAGTATTTATCCTGAGTGCAAAATGGAATCATTTTAAGTAAACAGAATCTAAAGCTACTCTTTATAATGCATTCTGCTATTTGTATTATGCTATTTATTGTGAAAGCAGACTTTAAATTTGCTATGGAAGCTTTAAACTCCAGGACTTGCGAGTGAAGAAAAATGTGTGTTTTTGCCTTTGATCTCGTACTTGTTTGTTATCGCTGATGAGCTGTTGCATCAAGGTGAAATTGTCATATAACGCTGTTTCGACATTCTGTGAAAGAATATGAACATTGTGAGTTGGCCGGCACAGAGTACATTTGGACAATACTCTGTTGCTTAAATTAAATGTTAAGTATTTATTTACCACGTTGCTTAATTCAAAAATATGAGAAGTTTTTTGATTTATTAAAAATAACAATAAAACCTAAAATATATATGCAACTTTTAATAATTCCCCCTGAATAATAGTGTAGTATTTTATTTCTTTGCAAAGTAATGACTAACAACCAGAGGTATAATATTGCCTTTTTTCACTTGAACATAACTTCTGAATTTAAAGAATTTCAAAATCTAATCCAAGTAAACGTCCTTTAATAATCATCTGGGTCAGGGAGATCAACAAAATCATTATTTCTAATTCTCGGAAACGGAAAGTGAAAAACCAAAGACTAAGTATCGGCAATTTTATATTTCAAGGTATTTTAATTGTTTAGAAGATCTTTTCCTATTTTTTAATTAAAAACGAGATTCGATGTTAATAAAAAATACATACATAGAAAACAAAAGTATGCACATCAAATATTTTCTCAGCCTGTACGTAGGATTTTTATATTAATGTTAAACGCAAATTTAAGAGCAAAGCAGAGGTAATTTTTAAAAATTTGTCGCCTTAGCTTATAAAATCACATGCTATTTCTCTGTTCAGCTGTCTAGATCGGCAATGTTCAACGGAAATATGTAATGTGAGCCGTAAACACAAGCCACCCATGTAATTTTAAATTTTCTAATAGCCACATTTTAAAAAGGAACAAGAAACAGGTGAAATTGATTTTCAAAATACTTTTTCAACATCTAATCAGTATTGATATTGAAATTGCATCTACTTAAATCGTACATGAGATATTTCACTTCTTTTTTTGTTGTGTTCTAAATCTTCCAAATCCGGTGTGTATTTTCAACCTACAGCACATCTCAATCTGCACCAGCCACGTTCAAGGGCTCAGTGGCCACATGTGGCGCGGGGTATTGTTTCGGACAATACAGTCCCGATGATCAAATCCCTACAGTCCAACGCATGGGCTGAATGACTTCATAGAATATTACTGTCGCTCTGACACCAATCTAAAAGATTTCCATGTCAGAGTGAGATTGTTAGTGGAACAGAGTCCTGATATGTACAGAACTCTTTGTCCTAGTTCTATTTTGCTTTTAACAGCTTGCTTTGTTCCATAAAGATGCCCCAGTCCCCCTCAAGCTGTGGGACCCTCTGCTGGTTCATGCCTATGAAGTTGAGTTGCTGAGATAGTCACTCTGGAGAAAGTGACCCAGAGCAGACATTCTAGAGTGGCTCCAACTGGGAGAGGCAGAGCCTACGGGAATCTTGTCAGAGATCCGCTCAGGACGTGGAAAGAATCCTCATGTCTGCCGACCTTGGGGTTGTCTGGTGTGCGATCCTGAAACGTAACCCTGTGATTCCTAAAAGGATGCCAACTCTGGTGTAAGTTTCACATCGTTCAGGCAGTTTTTCTTTCAAATGCCCTCCTTAGGCCACGTGTCTCGATTGGAGGTTCAGGAAATGTGGCCACTCGGGTGAGTTTCCTTCAGGTGGCAGGGCTGGCTTTCCAGGCTTTCCGAGCTGACCGAGGATGATTTGGAAATGGTAAGGGAAAGAATCGAAGAGACCTGGGGATGAATTGCGGTTATTTCAGGGAGAAGAAATAGCACAGATATTCTGAGGTTTATTCCCTTCCTGCAGGCTGTGAGTTTAGTCAAAAAGCAATTAAGCTGAAAAATGGAGAAGAATCTACAAACTGCAGAGAAATACCTTTCTTTGTCCTTTTTGTCTTCTGCTATTATACCTCACTCCAGAGTCCTTATCAAAAATAAATAAAAAGCCATTGATCTTTGCCAGTTCCAAGAACGTAACCCGTCATGGTGTGGGAAATATTTCTATTCGGTGAGCATATTGCGTGGAACCTGGAACACAGTGGGCACTAAATAAATGGAGGTCATTACTATAAACACATTGGTGATGAACCATCCAGTCAGCATGAGAAACCAGAAGAAAGACGGAATGGCTCCATCTCTTTACTATCTGCCATTTTTCCGTTTTATCTGTGTGCTCTGAAAGGCAGTGTATGCCCATTATATCTTCTTTGTACCCCTCTGAATGGAATCTTATTTTCTTCCTTATTAACATACCTTAATTAATAGAGGTGCATTTGTATAGCTACTAGAGGCAGAACACCTCAGTAGGATAAAGGTTTTGCATTATATTGCTGGCTGATTTGTTATTCCCCTATTAAGTTTAAAGAAAATATTTGTACCATCGTATAATCATGACTCCATATGGTCTTGAATGGGAATTTAATGGTTTTCTTAAATTGGTTCTGAGTCCCTTCTTAGTCTTGGGTCAGATGAAGACTTGAGAAGGATTTCTTAAATCTTGGGGAAAAAAAAAGTTTTTTTATCCCCTACCCATTTTTCAATTCATACAGAGATGTATCACATTGGATATTTTTAAATTTCTTGGAATTGGGAACTATGGATTTTCTCCAAAATTAGCACTTACTTATTATCTTTACTCCTACCCATATTTCCGTAGCCATCACTGAACATTTGCAAGCAGTTTAAGGGGAATTTATCTAATGGCAGGAATACAGGGTTATCTTCGCGTATTTACCAAAGCCGCTTGTTGTTTGCCCTGATTTTTATTTTTCTCAGAGATCGCATGAGAAATAACTGAATATAATCCTGTGGAAATAGCATAGAGTGGGACATAGTAACAGCAATCTTATTAAAGTTCAGTGTTGGTAAGATTCAGATTTTTTGTCTGGTTTCTTTGTTTTTGCATTCCCACCCGTCGCCCACTTAATATCCGTGGGCCTTTTATTTAAAGAGGAAGAAAGAGAGAGAGAGACAGATAGAAAATTGGACGCACAAAGTTTATTACGAAGAAATGGTGTCCACCCATCTTCCCAGAAACAAGAGGAAGAGCTTCGTTAGGGTCTCCAGTTCTCCCTAGTTTTTGGAAACAAAGTTATGTTTACTCCTTGTTAAAGTTATGGCCTGCAGGCTGGAACGATGGCCTCCCAGCCCCATGTGCACCCCCACACTCTTGGGGGCACTGCTCTTCTTTTTCAATGCCGTTAACAGCTCACCAGCCCACAGGAACCTCACATTCTGCCACGGAGAATGATACTTGGTTACAGTCAGGCTCCCTTGACAATGACATTTTCTCTGAGAGTTCTGCACAGCTGTGTCACTGTTAACTTTTAATGAACATCCTTCCTTCCTTTGAAAAGTTTCAGTGAAATGAAACGGATGTGCAATTTCTGCTTTCGTCTCCACTTTGTGTGAGAGAATATACAGTCATTCTGCCCGCTGAAGTCGCCTGTGACCTGCTTAATGCGGGCATTTCGAAGCTAATAACAACCATTTCGCCCATAGTGGCGCACAAATGGAAAGCAAGTTTGTTTGTTTGCTTTCCTGAAAGCCCCGGCGCTAAAATACCTTCTCACCTATAATACTGCCGAAAAGGAAAGAGACTCCCTCCCAGGCTGAATTTGGGCCCCGCCATTCATTTCGGGGGATGGCTGAGTCCACGCCCGCACTCCTGCAGGAGGCCTGCCGGTGGCTCCTTGGACAATCAGTGCACAGAGGCGCCGCAGTGTGATTTCGGGGCATTATTCCTCCCTGGTTTCCACAATAGCGGGGATCTGATAATTTAGCATGAAGCCCCTTTTCAACTATATGGAACTGTAATAAGGTGATTTAGCCAATGTGCCTGTCCATTGTCCCAAAGATTCTGTGATCTATTATGCGGTAATGTGTAGAAAGAAAAAAAAAAAAAGAAGAGGAAAGAAAGAAAGAAAGAAAGAAAGAAAGAAAGAAAGAAAGAAAGAAAGAAAGAAAGAAAGAAAGAAAGAAAGAAAGAAAGAACGAACATTGGGGGAAAACATAAACCAACTCATTATCAAAAAAGATGAAAAGCGGCTCCGAGAGAGCTCTTATTTATTGGCATTTTTTATGAATCAATATAGGTATAGGAATCGACTGCAAAGCCTCTGGGTACATCCACATAATGAAAGCCCAATTAATATCCCAAAGCACAGTGCACTGCCGGCAACGCGGAGCTCCAAGGACAATCGCTGGCTTCCGCAGCCAACACTGACAGCTGCAGTGCCCCGATAGAAAACAGCTTCAAAGGCCCGATCCCCACCCCGCCCCCACCCCAGCCTCGACTGAACACTCCCTTCGTATCGCCCTCACTGAGGCAAGGCCTGCAGGAACAGATGGGAGAGCAGAAGCAACCCATGGCTATCTGTGATGTCACCAAATGAGGCATTTTGGGATGCTGTTTGGGTGGCAAAAATGTCAAAAGAATATGAGAAGGGGTGGGGGAGGGAGGGGGGCGAATTTTAGGTGAAATGAGGGCGGCGCCAGGCAATTGCCCGGGAGGGTGGAGAAGGGGGCCGTGGGGTGGTGGAAAGAGGTCATACTGGGTCCAGATCTGGGCCGGGTTACATTTCAGGTTTATTTTTGTGTGGATTAAGGGAGCTTTACATTCGTTGGGCTCACAAGAAAAGCATGTGGCTTCAGGTCCTGTAGGCCTGTTTGCTTCGGATTTAACCAGGACGCCAAGCCCGTGCCAGCCCGTCAGACACGGTTTTCGGACCCCTGCGATTGCTTTTGCCGCGGCCCCCCTCCCCAGCACCCCCCTTCTCAATCACTGCTATCTTTTTTCAAACGGGATCCAAGTTTTCTTCCTTGAGATGCGTCATGTCTTGATTTTGTGTTCATTTTTGTTCTTTGCTGCCACAGAAAATAGGAATCGATGTCCGACTAGACGGAACACTGGGTTCTGAAATTGGACCACCCCCAACTGCTGTCCGGGGGGATCCCGTTCTGAGTTCCATGGGGTAGCGCCTACCATGATGCCCCGACTCGGGCTGTCAGGCTCGCCCTCACAGCACGCCTGGATAGCTGGGCACCCAGGGGCTGAGAGAGCCACCCAACGCCAGTCTGGTAAAAACAGACAAATAAATAGATCATGTAAGAGAAAGAACAGATCCTCCTAAAATTTTCAGTTCTTGTGGAGGTGGAGTGGGTCAGAAGAGGTTATGAGGGGAAAACATTTGCCTTGTAATAAATGTGATAATAATAATTCCCTGATAGTCTCGAGGCCCTTTATGGTGTACAGAGATTGTCCATTTGATCAGCCCAGTAAATCCAAGACCCTTCTAGACAATAATTGCTGGGATACCATCGTACAGAGGAGAAAGCTGAGACTCAGGGTGGTCAGTGACTTGCCAATGGTCAATGTGGGGAAGTGTCCAAGGCCAGGTGTCTTTCTGAACCTTCTACATCCTCTGTGAGACATAGAAGCTGTTTGAAGAAATCCAGGAAACAGTGATTTTTATTGATTTGCTCTTGGGGTCCAAGCATCATTTCCTCTATGAATATGTCCCTCCACCTACAGTGTCCTCATTACTCTTATGATGACACTCGTCATGTTGCATTTGTACTTATTTATTTGTCTGTCTCCCCCTAATGCATTGGGAGATCTTTGAGGGCAAGGACTTTCTATGCACCCTGAATCTCCAGTACCTGGTGTGATACCCGTGTGTCATCTCCATCAGTAAATGCCATTGAAAGAGGATGGATGATGGATGGATGGACAAATGGATGATAAAATTCTTATTTTAGCTATTTGTGTAATTCAGCAATCCACATTTCGACCTCAAAACTCCCTCCCATGGTCTTGAAGACATGGAACATGTTGGGTTTAACCATTTCAATATTTGCTAATTTGCCAAAAATACTGTCAATAACAAGGACAAGGAAAAAAAAAAAGGAAAAGATGACTGATTCTAATAAATGAGGAGGGAGAATGATAATGATATTCTGTACAACAAAACCGATAGGAGAAAGAGGGTAATCACTGGAGGCTTTTATTTTAGTTTTATTTTTTTATAGGTTCTTGGGAATCATCCCTGCAGACAGTTCAGTAGAACCCTCTCTGGAGCTCCCTGCTAAAAGAAATGAATCCTCACCGTGGCGGCCTTCGGTTACCTTTTGGTTGGCCTCCAAATTAGCATCACTTCAGTAAGATTCCCTGGAGCACTGGATGTCCCCGACTGGGGGCTAAGTGTGGAGAAGGCGAACAGGTTGAGCCGGAGTTGGCCTCAGCCCAGAGGGAGCTGACAAACTAGGAGAAATTCTGAGAATGCCTGCAGACACCTTCCATACAGGACCGTGCCCCAGTGCTCCAAAGCACGTCCAAATCCAGCCCTCAGAGGAGGTGGCTGTGACCTCCAATATGAGCTGGGAGCGGGGTCAAAGAGGCTTCATGGACAAAGTAGAAGGAATGATGTGTAAGTAGGAGCCAGAGATACTGGGGGAAGCAAGTACCAGATGGTGAAGTGGACTCTTTAGACTGTAGCCAGTGCGGCCCCGCCACAGAGATGCTCCAACAGGTTCGAGGTGTGGGCAGCACGTTTCTCATAAAATGACTAACGTTAAATTTGTTGGATAAGGAGACAGGGTTGGAGGAAAGTTATTAAAGGAGCATTGCCCAGCTCTCTCCCTGTGCAGAGAAAGTGTGAATAATCCAGCAGCGTCGTCCAATTCATTACTCAGAGTCCTATCCTGACCCGCAGAATAATGCTGGAACAGGAAAAGCGATGGGAGAGACTCACCTCGCAAGGACAGCAATAGTAGAATCCGGAAGATCGTTGAACCTTACAAACACTAACACTGAAGATGGTGGGAGTTAGGAGATCTCTTTCCAATGCCCCTCAAGTAATGTGCGTGTTCGACTTCTGGACTAGATTGGTGAGCAGTTCATGAATTCACTGCAATATCGCTCGCCAATAATAATTACCAAGGATTAGTTTGTGTGTGTGCCAGGCACTGTGCTAACTGCTTTCAATGTGTTATTTCATTTAACCCTCACCACCACCCTATGAGGTAATTATTTCTCTTAATGACTGTTTTACTTTAGAATAGTTTTAGACTTACAGAATAGTTGCAAAGACAGTATAGAGATTTCCAGCATACACCTCCCCCCAGTTTCCCGTTATTAACATCGTACATCAGTATGGTACATTTTGCCCAATTAATGAATGATACTGATACATTATCATTAACTACAGTCCATACTTTGTTCATATTTCCTTCGTTTTTACCTAATGTCCTTGTTCTTTTCCTGTCCCAGGACCCCGGATGTCTCCTTAGGCTTCTCTTGGCTATGGTAGTTTCTCAGATGACCTTAACGGTTCTTTTTTTTTAACCTGGATAGTTCTGAGGAGTACTGATCAGGTATTTTGTAGAATGTCCCTCCATTTGAATTTTTCCCAGGATGATACTTGATAATGAATCCTTGGGAGAAAGACCACAGAGGTCAAGTGCTGGTCTCATCACATCATGTCAAGAGTGTCCACTACTGGGGCCCCTGGGTGGCTCAGTCAGTTAAGCATCCCACTTTTGATTTCGGCTCAGGTCATGATCTCAGGGTTGTAGGATCGAGCCCCACCCCCACCCCCCCATAACAAGCTCCACACTCAGTGCAGGGTCTGATTGTCTTTCTCCTTCTGCTCTTCCCCCTGCTCTCTCTCTCTAATAAATAAATAAACTGCTTGAAGACATGGCTGAAGTAGTGTTTTTCAGGTTTCTCTACTGCAAAGTTACTCCCCACCAACCTCCTTTCCATACTGTGCTCCAGAAGAAATGCACAGCCCATGCTCAAGGGAAGGGGAGTTATGGCCCACCTCTCTGAAGGGGTAATATCTTCGTGAATTATCAGGAATTTTTCTGTATGAGGGATTTGTCCATTCTTCCCCATTCATTGATTCAACCATTTATTTGTATCAGTATGGACTCAAGGATATTTATTTTATACTTTTGGTTATAATCCAATACCACTTTTATTTTGTTGATTAAATTGTCTCCCATTTGGCGGTTGGGAGCACTTTGAGTTGGCTCTCATGTTCCTTTGACATACCCTCCTTGTTTTGTTTTTTGGAGTTATCTCCTTACTTTCTGGCACTGAAAAATGCTCCAGGTTCATCTTACAGATTCCTTGCCCCAAACATTTCTCCAAAGAGTCCTGGTTCCCCTCTCAGAGAACGGTATTAAAAGCCATGATCTGGGCTTTGGGTATGAAAGTCACTATTTTCACTTTCTGTATTTTATACTTGAGGAAACTGAAGTTTAGAACTATTAAGTAACCGCCCAGGGCCATGCTTGAGAAAACTGCAGAACCTAGATTAAAACTCAGGTCTGCCTGATCTTATAACTACGGCA
Source organism: Ursus maritimus (assembly GCF_017311325.1). Lineage (NCBI taxonomy): Eukaryota > Metazoa > Chordata > Mammalia > Carnivora > Ursidae > Ursus > Ursus maritimus. The sequence goes on along the minus strand of NW_024424119.1, from coordinate 8,203,006 downwards.
TGATTTCCTGCTTTCTTTCCCCTCTTGGGATGTCAGTCTGCCTCCCAATGAACTTTGGGTAGTGTTGGAAGCTTTCCTAGCCCCTTGAAGTATATTGTGCTTCAGTATTCCCTTTCTTACTGTCTCTGAGCTCAGATTTTGGTAGGGTTTCCACAAGACAATGGTACTTTGGTTAGTGGTTCTAATCTAAAATAAATATCCCCAGAGGTAGTGCTGAGGGTCTGAAAGTGATTTTTCCATATTTTGGGAAATCTGATGGAAATCATACATTTATCCATGACACAACTGCCCAGACTAAAGCAAATGTCACATTTCTTTGATTCTGTACCAACTCAATGTGGTGGCTACATCAGTTATTTCTAAGCATTTGAAACTCAGATTGGTTGATGATGACTTCATAGGAATTTCTGAAGTTGGAGAGGGTAATAAAGAGTCTTTAGGGGTAGAAATGCTGGAAAAGGCCATATTCGTTACTGTTCTACTTGTGATCCAATTCTGATTGAAGTGGAGCCATTATGAGGGCTGTCTACGTGTATGTGGCAGGGAAAGAGTAACTTTTTTGGATATAAAGTAGACATCTATATATTTGGTTTATGTTTTACCAATTTGCTGTAATGTTTTAATGTTCAAAATTCTGGTCCAAGTTACTTTTAATTTCTGCTTCATTTTAGATGCTTGCTTAAAATTTTTTAAGTGTACACATTGGAATGATTTTTTTTTTTTGTATTCTATTTTCTGAAGGAAAAACCTATATCTTACTGTAGATAAGCATATGGATCTATTTAATATGTTCAAAAGCAATGCATATGAATGACTCAGAGCCTGTTTGTGGTGCTTGGATGAATTGCCTGTTCGGGTGGACTCGGAAAGGTGGGAGGAGAAAGGGGGAGAGATGAACTTGAATGGGGGAGGAGTAACATGTGGTTCTAGAAAACAAAAGAAGCATGAGCACCAGGAGAAGATAACTAGTTTTGATAGAAGGAAAATTCTTAGCGAATATGAACAGAGCCTGGCTTTGCACACAGTTTTGTTCACATGAAACCGTAGGAGGAAACAGTGCATTAAGATGTTTAGAAATATAGGATATCATTTGAAAGAAACTTTTGAGATCATCTGATTCAGTGATTCTCAACTCTGGGGGGCACTTTAGAATCACTGGAAAAGCTTTTAAACAGCACTGATGTCCACACCCTACCTCTTAAGTTTCTGAATTAATTGGTCTGTGGTGCAGCCCTGGCATGGAACAATGTTTAAACACCTCAGTAATTTTAATGTGCATCCAAGCTTGAAACCATTGATCTAGATTTTTTTTTAATTACCACATACTTCAAATGCACAAAAAGTATAATGAACATGTATGAGGGACCAACGTATTTAGTATATAGATTTCACACATAACTTACAGCCACATTTGTTTCATTTACTTCTGTTTTTCAAGACATAGGGACTCAGATACCTTGAGTCCCTCGCCCATCATCAAATCCAATTGCCTTCTCTCCGTTTCCGGAAGCAATTGCTACCCCGAAGGTGATGATGTTCTGCCCATCCATATTTTCATAGCTTTACCTAATAGGTATGTAGGTGCATTTGGTTTTGTTTGTTTTAACATTTTCCATGCATATAGTATGCTATCGGACATGTATTCTTTTCCACTTTGCTTTTCTTGCTCAACGTTATGGCTTTGCAACTCATCCCTATAGCCAAGTTCATGAATTCTGCTGCTGTCTGGTGTTCCCTTGCAGAAGTGTATCAGAATTTATTTATTTATTCCCCTACTGATGGGCATGGAAGTCGTTGTTGCCATTTTTTTTTTTAAGATTTTTTATTTATTTACTTATTTGACAGAGAGACAGCCAGCGAGAGAGGGAACACTAGCAGGGGGAGCGGGAGAGGAGGAAGCAGGCTCCCAGCGGAAGAGTCTGATGTGGGGCTTGATCCCAGATCGCTGGGATCACGCCCTGAGCCAAAGGCAGACGCTTAACGACTGCGCCACCCAGGCACCCCCGTTGTTTCCATTTTGCTTTGTTTCTTCGTATCATAAAAATTCTACAGTGGACGTTTCTTTCTTTTTTTTTTTTTTTTTAATGAATGAGGTTTTTTTTTTTTAAGATTTTATTTTTTTTTTATTTATTTATTCGACAGACATAGAGACAGCCAGTGAGAGAGGGAACACAAGCAGGGGGAGTGGGAGAGGAAGAAGCAGGCTCATAGCAGAAGAGCCTGATGTGGGGCTCGATCCCATAACGCCGGGACCACGCCCTGAGCTGAAGGCAGACGCTTAACCGCTGTGCCACCCAGGCGCCCCTACAGTGGATGTTTCTATCTGTCATCTCCCCGAGCCCACAGAAAGCACGCTTCTGCAGGGTGAAGCGCTCCTACCAGCAGTGCTCACAGGAGGGTAGAGGATGTGGAGCCTCTCAGCCCTCAGCGAAGCCAGGAACCGGGGTGAATGCAGCCCTCAAGCTGGGGCAGCCCCTGCTGGCAGCAGCCTCCTCAGGCTACCCCAGCGAGTTGTGTGAATGTTATCATTCTCTCTGTGTGTCGTGGTGGGAAGGAGATTGGGAAACGCTGCCCCAAGAAATGGACCCACAAGTGGATGCCCTGTGTTGTGAAATAGGTACCCGTTTCCACCCATTCACCTCTTGCAAATCACCTCTTTCTATCCTTTGCTCGTTTTTCCACTGAATTCTTTATTTCTCCTTCTTACTGATTTGCAATGATTACCCGTGTTCTGGATATTAATATTTTGTTGGCTCTACGCATTTGCAAATGTTTTGCTCCAGTCTATAGCTTACCTTTTATTTTTAGGGTCATTTTCCGTAAAAAGGTTTGCTCTCTAATTTATGTTTCAAATGAAGAAACTTGAGGTTCATGGTTGCACAGTAGTGAATGGTGTCACCATGTCTGCCATTCAAGCAGCGCAGCAAGGTAGAAAAGAGCCCGGGTCTGCACCCCGAAGTTACAGAGATCATCTCAATCTGCTCCTACTAGCTACTGGCAAAACCAGTCTAAAAAATAAATTTTTCATACTAAGTAAATGAGTATCTGATAAAACTGAGACACAGAGTGATGACAAGTCAGTCACCTAATCCCAAGGCATATACGTGGTTAGTGCCAAAGTTGCCAAAATCCCACACCATTTCCCAAAGTGTGCCGTATGGAACCCTGTTCCTTAAAAAGCATTCTGTGGTCAATTTTCTTTTTCTCTTTTTCTTTTTTCCTTCTATTAAAAATTTCTAAACTCGTTAGTCTGTGGGACCCCCCCTTTTCTGTGCAATGCCTAACAACATCTCAAGAAACTAATACCCTATGGAAGAGATTCTGAGAATCTCTTCACTTGAAAACCTTCGTCTTACGTCTCTAGGACTGCCTTCCCCTGTGTTGGTAGTTTGTCTAAACAATCCAGCAAATGTCTGAAAATGGAAGCACTAACATCCATGTTATTGAACTTCAGGCACTGGTATGTTGTAAAGAGAAATAATAAGGCTAATTTCGTTCCCTAATGGAATCTTGTGTGTTAGTCCATGAGGGTGGTTCATAGAACCGCCCCCTCCCCTTCCTTTATGCGCGCATGTCTAATGAGGTAGGAATTGTTGTGGCGTGTGGGATTCTGATTGCTTGTTGAGTCCTGTAGAATAAATTATGGCTCTTTGGAAGGGTCTCTGACTTAGCCGAAGATCTAGAATTCTAGAGCAGAAGGCAGAAACTCAGAAGTTGGATGTTTGCTAGGAGAAAATTTTCTCTCTGGACTCTATTCTTTTGGGTCCAGAATTTCGGTAACTGGCATCTGCTTATCCAGGCATATGCTCCCAAGAAGAAAGACAGTTGGGAGCTTGGGCCTTCAAACTCTGGACAGCAAGGCCTCTTTATGAGTCAAGACTAGGAGTACTTACTTTATGAGTCAGAGATTTTTACGATGTATCTTTCTCTATATTTGAAATTTTGAACAAGTGTATATATTATCTATTCAATAATTTAATCAATGAGATTAATAATGCTTGACTAGATTTCATCTTATGATTCAGCATGTTTATCCAGATCATACTGCATTTCTGGCCCCACATTCGGGATGCAAATTTACATATACAGAAGATTATAAATATATAAATTATGCATGGAGAAATAGCAAGAAGTATCAAAATTTTAACTGTGGTAGTCTTTGAATTGCTAGGAATACTGGTGGGGGGTTTCTCCCTCCTTCCAATTAAGAACTTTCTATATTAGCATATGCTACTTTTCCAATGGTTTAAAAAGTTAATTTTATTTTTAGATGTACAAGAAAAAAATGTATATGAGTATACCAGATGCTGATATAATTTTAGTGTTAATATATGTTTTGCAAAGACGTCCCAGCCCACTTTGGTATAATAACTGTATCATGTATGATGATGGACCACTAATTATCAGCATAATTATTAGAGGAAGGCAGTTAGAAAGTAATGATATCCACAGGCTTTGGAAATAGACCGAGGGCTTAGGTCCCATGTTTGCCACTTATTCCTAGCTGACGTTGGGTAAGTTCCCTACACCTCTCTGAACCTCGTTTCCTCATTTGCTGAGTGGGTAAAACACACAGTGTAAATCCTGACGATTGTTAATTCCCACTGGAGGTTTGAGCCCAAGACTTTCAGCTAAATGGAAAACAGTGTCTCGTACGTGACAGACAAATTAGCAGGCCTATCTGTGTGCTTACAGAGGCTGTTTACCTGAAAACCAGGGTGGAGAATTGGCTTCAGGCAGAGAAATACCATGAAACATTTCTCAAGAGAAGGGTTAATATATTTTTTTCTACAATAAGATGTAGGAAAAGGAGAAGGTGACACAGTGAAAAATCAATCAAACGATCTTGGACACCAGGTATAGTGTTACTGTGGGCAGGTGATAAAAGCAAGAGCTGCAAAGCTCCTGATCAGAGAAAACCAAAACGGGTATTAAAGAGAGGGTCTGATACCAAGCCCTGAATAGAATTTCAGGAAAATGAATGATGGTCTGGGATTACCATGTTATAAATCAATGAGGTGACTCAGATGATATCATAGACCAGACGAACGAAATTCAAATAGATATTAATAACACCTGACCTTGGAGATGAACCTTCAGCAGAGTCATTTATAATGTAAAATTCCTGGTTGGACCATCCACCAGCCTATAACCATATGGTTTGTTTTTCTTTTTGGGTTTTTTTTTTTTTTTTTGAGAGGAGGCGGTGGTAAGGATTGGCTTTGGAAAGAAAAAAAAATAATTTAAAACAAGACATTTGGGCTTTGAAGGCAAGAGGGTTTGGAAAGGTTCGGAACTGCTGAGGCTGAGCTCTCAAGTGTCATGGCGGTGTCAGGTTTGTTTTCTGCGAAATATTTGAACTAATTTTACCAGCGGCGTTTCTCTCGGGCTATTTACCACCTGAATATTTGTCGAGGCCTTTAGAGGAGGGAGCCAAACATGTACATCTGAAATTCTTTCTATTTGGAGCACAACTTGGGTGGGGAAGGCTCTCTGGTGACAGGGGTGGGGAGCTGACAGGAGATGTTGCTGTGAGAAAGATGGGATTTCAAGAGCTGTCATCAAGATTGCGAGGTCTGGTTGCAGCCGATATTTTTCCAAATGCCAACCACACAAGGATTTAAAAGAATGTGCAAAGAAGCATGTGGCGTGCTCCTCATGAAGCAAAAGTGGGCTAAGTGGCTCGCTTAGCATCACAGCCCCCCCAGCCAATCATGAGCTCGGGCACCCCGGCCTCTTCCCTGCACGGCCTTGGCCACATGCCCTCCTATACAATTGTGAGGAGATTGGATGAACCACAATGGTATTTAAAGCACTCTTCCATGGCGCTCTTGCAGTTGTAAGATTTCCCAAGAGGCAGTTGCCAAAATTATGTTCTTTCCCACTGGCTTTTAATTTGTAAATTTTAATGGGCTTCAGATATGGCATGATAGGTGGCGCTCTGCAAGGTGGCCAGAGATGAGATGGCATGGTGTAAATCTTCAGGCTACACCCTCTGGCATCATGAAAGGTGCTTAAAAAAAAAAAAAAAAAGGCAGGAAGATCAAATTCTCTTATTGTCAGCACGCTCCTTACAGAAACTCTGGTTTTAAAAGAAATCTGTAATCAGCTATGTTCTTATAGTAACTTGAACATCGCACAATTTTGTTTAAAAGTAAACCACCCTTAAAAATGAAAAGGAAACAGACCAACCACTGGATCATATTTCTCTTTATGTTTTTATCCACCCTTATCATGCAAACCATGCTGGCAGCCTTCCCAGATTCTTAACACTGCCTCTGACACTCTTCTCTCCTCTCCTGGTGTAACAGCCGTATTTGAATTATTAATTCTGGAACACCTCCTTCCTCTCAACCTAGAAGGCAAACAGATCCACCCTTTCTGGGCACCAAAAGAGTAATCGATGGTATATTAGGATCGCTTGTATTTCAGTATTGAGCCTTTCACGAAAGGAGCTTTGAGAGTAAGTCAATACCCACCCGATGGATAAACTTGTAAACAGAATTCCTAAGCCGTTAAACTTCACGTATATAATCAGTTATCATATTTCTCAATGAATTTGCTACCAAGCTCTCTTTGTTAAACTGGTAGTAAGCGTTCCAAGGATGGAGTTAGCCTGTTACCTTTTGTTTTCCATTTTTGTCATCTTCCTCTTGCCAAATAACCCCCTTCTTAAGAGCTCCACATTGTCTTATTGAGCCTGGGCTTAGCTAGTATCTCCTAGTTACTTATTTCCAAGCTGTGACGCACTCTCGGGAAGCTTCCAGGTCCCCAGCCCAAGAAAGGCAGTGTTCAAGACATGGTAGTGGGTCCCTGGGTGGCTCCGTTGGTTATGTGTTTGCCTTCCGCTCAGGTCATGATCCCAGAAGTCCTGGGATCGAGTCCCGCGTCGGGCTCCCTGCTCAGCGGGAAGCCTGCTTCTCCCTCTCCCTCTGCCTGCAGCTCCCCCTGCTTGTGCTCTCTCGCTCTCTCTGTCAAATAAATTAATAAAATCTTAAAAAAAAAAAAAAAAGACATGGTGGTATCACCAGGGCTGCGCTGTGTGCCAAACCTTCTCTGATCTCTTAGTTGTCTTGCTTGCTTTTCCTTTTCTGGACAGTCGTTACCTTTTTGATGCTTTTCTGCACCGTTGCAGCAGCCGTGCATTTATTGTGATCATTTTTGTTGCTGGGCAATATTCCACTGGATGAATCTGTCACGATTTTCCATTATCTCGTTGAGAGTCACTCAGGTGAGTTCCATTTGGGGGCTCCAACCAGCAGCTCTGCTGTGAACTTTCCCACATGTGTAACCTGATACACTTACGAAGAGCATCTTGAAGATTTCTCCTTCGAAGTAGTATTGCTGTGCCATGGGCTCTGCCTGTCTTCCTAGGCGATACGAAAAGGTTTCCCAAAATGATTGATTGTCCCAGACAACACTGTACTGAGGGGCTCCTGGTGCCCGAGATCACACAGCTAATGAGTATAAAGCTCAAGGTTTTGTCCTGAATGGTTCCCTCTGTAATTTGTCCCCATCTTCTATCCCTCGGACTGTTGTGGTTACAACCAGGCCTGTTCCTACTCCCATTCCCACGGCCAGCTCTAGGCCTACCCAGATCTTTATTCTTAAATGTGACTCTGCATTCTCGGGACCTCCTACGAGTGAAGTAACCCTTGCCAGATGAAGGCATGAGCCCCAGGCCTGGCCCATGTAAGTCTGGCCTTAGGTAGGTTTCTTGAGATCCCAGGGCCTTCAGAAACATAGAGATCTTTCAACCTTCCTGGGCTGTCCACCCTGTGCTGTCCACGACGGTAGCCACTAGTTACATGTAGCTGTTTAAATTCAAATTCAATCAAATTTAAAATTCAGTTTCTCAGTCACATTAGCCACATTTCCAGTGGCTACTGCATGACACAGTGCGGATCGCGTGACGCCATCGTTGTGGGATGTTCTGGTGGACTGTGCTGGTGTCGGCACTCTCCGTACCCCTTGCCACACTGGTGCGACAACCACCGGCTCGTAAGGGGATTTTAGGCAGGAAGTCAGGTTGGAATTGAGGGTTATGGGCTAATGCCTATGGGTTTTTTTAAACAGTGAAAAACAGGGAGAAGCTGCAGGCAAGGAATAAAATAGAGGGGGAAGGGGGGAAAGAGCAAAGACATGGCCTTGAAAAAAAGGAACAGAAACAAACTTTGTGGGCTAGTTGGAAGTGGCCAGGAAGGCAGTAACACCTGAACACCTGTTCCATCCGGGGCTTTAAACCAGCCCTGCGGCTCAGAGCCAAAGTCATCGAGACCCAGAGCTTCATTCGGCAGGTACTTTGATAATCTTCAGCAAGGGAAATCAGATGGTCCCAGTGAAGAAAACTGGGGTTAGGGAACAGGAACCCCAGTGCGGCAGAGCCCTCGGTGGTGTGGGAATAGACAAGTGGGCCAGTAGCAGAGCCCCACTTCCTGACCTGGGACCTGGGTTCGAATTCCTGCTCCTCCGCCCCTGGCTGTGTGGCTTTGTGCCAATGACTTAGATTCCTCCTCTGGAAAGCAGGGATGGAAAGGCCTTCTCTGGGTGTGATTGTGTGCATTAGAGGTAATGTATGAAAAGCACCCGCCCACCGAGATGGTACCACATGTATTGTAATGAGTCTGCGTTCTGGCACAAGGTTAAAAGCGCGGGTGGTCCGGCCGAGATACCTTTCTCAGGAAGAGCTCTGTCTGCCGTCTCCCACGTATGGCACAGTGGTGTTGACTCTGCAGGATTACTCAGCTTTCTTCTTTACCATGTAGCTAACTTCAGAATTGGCTCAAAGTGAATGAAGACATTGCCCCTTGGTTCTGACCCATCTTGATACATTTTTCTCTTTACTTCACCAGCTTTGGGGGTCAAAATCTGGTGTAAGTATTAGGCAACGACTCATCCCTAATTTGTTTTTTTGTTCCTTGCTTTAGTCCTCAAGCTCTCAATTCACCTTCTATAAGCCCCTGTGCCATTCTAATAAGTATGATTAAACTAACTGTCCCTTGCCTCTTCTGGGCTTCCCAACGTTACAGACCCAGAAGCATTCTAGAGCGAGGTGAAAGGGAGCTAATTTTTATGGTGCTGTGTGCCATTCAAAATTTTCCATTGGCCTATAGCTCAGAGGTAAGTCTAGTTATTGGACTGAGTCCATTATTTCAAATATACTTAGAAAATTGTACATTATTTGGACAAGAAGTAATGGCAGAAGCCAGAAGTATTCTGATGTTCTGTTCTCAAAAGGTCAAATGATGCTTTTAAAAATTTAACTACCTCTGAAGGATGAGAAGGGAATTTTGTAATGTGAAAATAAATCAAGCTCTCAGGCAACCCTCTCCCCCAGAGTCAAAGTGATGATATACCACAGGGACAGGCGGACTTAGGATCCCTGGTTAAATGGGTCAGGTTATTTACAAACATTATTCTTATTATCATGAAAATAACCAGCAAGTAGGGAATTTTCTCTTGCATTCAGAACTTACAGCTCACCACAAATGGCCTTTTATGTCTCAGCTGGTGAAACCATAAAGAGGTTGTTATTCTACAAAACAGCTTTTCACAGAAACCTAATTCAATTTTAAGAAAATGAATATGAAGGGAAAAATACCTGCTTTTGCTCTTTCAATCGCTCTGTCCTCCCCCTCCTCTCCTACTCTGAGGGCAGGTTCCTTTATCCTTCCCTAAAAGACCTCGGGAGTCCCCAGGTGTGAGAACAAACAATTGTCATTCGTTGTTTGAGATGTGGCTTCTGCCAGAGGGAGAGCCATTAAGGGGCGCTCTTTGGGGAAATAATGAATGTATGGAAAGTTACACAGGATGGTAAGATATACTGAGACGTGATTGGCTGTAAGTTTTCCTGAACTCTCTCTTTGAAGTAGTTCCATTACCAGTAGATTAATAAGCTCTGCTTGTGCGGTAAAAATGGCTGCAGGAGTGTCTCTCCGGGGGACGCCTGGCTGGCTCAGTTGGTTGAGCCTCAGTGTCTTGATGTCCACCCAGGAAATCGGTGGGGAGGTCAGGTTATGCACTGGTGGTGAAGCCTGCTTAGGATTCTCTCTCTCTCTCCCCCTCTGCCCTGCACCCCCACCCCCACTTCCCTCCCTCTCTAAAAAGAAAAGAGTGTCTCTTCAGCATATCAAATGTGTTTCACCTTTGCTAGCTGACACACTTGCTTTCTTCTCAAATGTTATTGAGATTTTCTAAATGTTAATATCAAAGCCAAAATTGAATCAGATCAGAAGTGCAAAGTGCTGCTCTATTTTCAAACTACACTCCAATCCTCTCTTCTGTAAGGGCTGGGGGGGCGGGGGGGGGGATGGTGGGTCCCTCCAGTTGACAATCACTATCCTATACTCACCTGATTTTTCTTCTTAAATGGCTATACCATGATCCATTTTTAGAACATGATGACTGTTGTCCTAAATGAATCTCAATCCGTGGAATGTTATACAGTATAAGGACGAAGGTGTTGGGGGGGCTGCATGGTGAAAATAATAAGTAATATAAATATTATATGCGCACGGAGTCCTACTTAGGAAGCAGCCATTGTGATCAAATGTTTATCACACCGCTTGGAGGCAGACATTCTTCCCTTCAGACAGCTGAGGAAACTGAGACAAACAGTAGCTAAATAATTTATCCAGACCCTGTAGCTCATCAGTAACTGAACCAGGGTCCAACTAGACGAACCCCCCCTGTCTAGGGGTTAGTCTGCCTTTTTCATCTTTGCAGCTGGTCCTAACTTGTTAATTTGTCAATTAGTTATTACTGAGGTGATTGCATAATTTGTCATCCAAACTAGGACCGTTTCAAGAATAAAAGAGGGAGCTCTTAAAAACTCTGCGAGGACAACAGGCGTAAGTGGGGGCCGTTCCTACAGAAATCTGGATGCGGAGTCAACTTAGTTGTTAGGGACTTGGGACATTATCTTCTGTGGGAGCAATGTCATGCATGGGCGTTAGAGCCCCAGATCAACCCTCCTCCATTTTCTTGAGGTTTTCCTTCATAGACCCCAGGCCACTGTGGCCCTTACAAGAAAATATTGAAGTGAAATATCTCCACTGCAAAAATATAGAATTCCCCTCCCCCACTAAAACTCCTTTTTAACAAGGAATCTTTCTTTTTCTAATGTAGCAGGTGAATGTGCTTATTTTTAAAATTCTTCAGTGATACTTTAACTTTTTTTTAAAGGCTCTAAATAACGCACATGACATATGATTATTTGGGTAAAACAAAATTATTTTTATACATTGACACTGTGTATATGTGTGTGTTAATACCTACATATATCTCTGGATAATACCCACAAGAAATGTCTCCTCACTGTTGCATGACAACAGTGGAAGGGAAAGGATCTTGAAATCGGGGGTTGGGGGGTGCGGGGGTGTGGGGAGTAGGGAATGGAGACTTATTTACACAGTGTCTCTTTTTATTCACATTGAATTTTTTGCCATGCGTATGTTTATTTCTCAAATGAAGTAAGGAGAAAAACTAGTTACATACCTCCCATTCAGGGACATTGTATCATAGCCAGTAGGAAAGCAATCTGATTAAAGTAATTACGCCAACTGCTGCTTGACTAATAACTTTACATCTTAAAAAAAAATTGACCTTTTGAGAAGGGGATGCCTGAGAATGGGAGTAGATCTTTAATTGGGTGGAATTTTAAGCAGCATAAATAAGGAAAGGGAAGAAATTCAAGGGAACTCAAGGCGGTCACTCTCCTAATTTGGCGCTCCTCTCTATATAGTTTATATTCTGTGTAAGTTTCTTTCTTTTCTCTATTTATGAACGCACTTTTTCTAAAATGTCCACTTTTTTTTTTTTTTTTTTTTTTTTTTTTTACGATGGAGGAAGTTTAAGTTCCAACCACAATGTGGAAAAGAAAAAGATTGCGGAATATATAACCATTTATAAATATAACTTCTAGACAAGAAATGGCACTTGCCTAATTTGGAGTCTCAAGAGTATGTGGAATTTTCTGCTCGTTAGTTATGAACACAAACACTTCCAAGATTAAACCATGCAAATAGTGGAGGAAAGGATCAATGATGTGCAAAAATATTTATTCTGGCCATATGCTTTGAGACAATGCAGTGCAAAACCGTGTCCTTTAACTAGTGTCTTGAATACTGCATGATTCAAACAGAAGCAATCCACAAGCGTCGGACGATGTATTGGCGTTGCAGACGTTGTACATGACTATGGCGGAGACTTCTAATTTCCCACCCAACACCTGCCCTTCCCTTATTACTAGTCATAGAATGCTGGTTTCATTTGGGGCAGTGATTTTTTTTCCTCCTAAGAGACCACATCTTCCAGGCTCCCTTGCAGCTGGGTGTGGCCATGTGACAAAGATCGTTGGGCATCGCTAATGAATTTTAAGTGAAACTATTTTGAGGCACTTCAGGGGGAGTGCCTTAAAAGGAGTTTAACTAAGCTAGGAGGGGGTCCCTTTTGCCCTCCCTTTCCTCTTCCACACTTGGAGAGAACATGTAATGACTAGAGGGACGTCATGGCCTAAGGGTGGAAGAACAGAGATCTAGAAAGAGCCTGGGTTCCCGATGACTTTGAGAAGTCACGGTAGGAGCCCTGATAGTCAGAGGTAGGATTTCTTTTATGTTAAAAGTAACCCATTGATGTTAAGTGTCTGTCATTGACAGCTAAATGCAATTCCTAACTCATCAAACCAATTACTTCTCTTCTTTGGGAGGAAGGCTAGCACGGGATGAAACGAATTTGACATTCATTCATCATCGTTCCTAATCTTGGCACTTCACTGTGCCTGCTTTTTGTTTTGTTTTGTTTTTAATGAATTCAATTTGAAAAAGACATTTTATCTTTTAGAACAACCCAGGGGCTCCGTCTTCAGTTCCTTGCGCGCTAGCAAAATTCCTACCCTTTGTGAACAACCATCTTTCGACTCACAGAAACCTCAATTAATAATCATTTTGCTCACAAGATGACTCTAGGGGACACTTACTCAGACACTGTGACTGTCACCATCGTTGTTGGAACTGAAGTTATATACACAGATGAACTTTTCTCACTTGTTTATTTTCCATGTGGGGTGTCTCATTTAAAACAAACCCATTGTAAGTCCCCAGGCCCTAGCTGTAGGCTGTGTTATGAATATCCTTTGAAACTTTTTTCTTCTTCCCTCCAGGAAGGAGGGGAAGTAAAAGCTTGAGTAAAGGAAAAAAAAAATTTAAAGAAAGAAGGAAAAAAAGGAACAAAATAAAAACCATATTTTTAACAAAAGGATTTTTGAAAGCCTTGGAAAATGTTGTGTTCACTCACATAAGGCCCCACTGTTTTAAACATATTTTACTATAATTTTTCCTTCAAAATTCTGACATACAAAGTTGAACAGGGCTCTTTCAGTGTACAACCCCGGGACATGGAGAAATAAAAAGAACAGTATTCCAACCAATGCATAGTCAGTGGGAATCCTAATATCGCATAATTGCTTGAAATTCACAGGCCGATCCGATGTCATCTTCAGAAATATGCAAGTTTCCCTTTGTTTTCTGACTTAGAGATATTTCCTTGCTTTAGGGCTTAACCCTTCAGTTGCTACCCCTAATTATTAACATGATTGGAAATGAATGTAGAGCCACGCTTCCTAAACCCACACCAAATGTTAGGTAAGATCCCCCAAATCTGCCAACTTTTGTTCTACAGAAACACAAAATATGTATTTAACTTTATCAGTGAACCTCAAGTGTTCCTTTTTACCCATTTCCTTTTCTACCTGTTTCTAAACACACACACACACATGCACACACACACACACACACACACAGCCCTTGAAATTCCCACAAAAATCTTTGCAAGAACAAAGAGTTGCTATTTCGGAGCATGTAATGACATGTTTAAAAGTTCATCAACTTCTCCCTTTAAAAAAAATCTGGCAGTGAGTCTAAAATAATAATTCACAAAGATTTAGAGAAAAAAAAATCCTTGAGACTTCTTCCTTTGTAACATTATGTAAATCATAAATATACCACTGGTCTGGAAGTGATTACAACAAGCTACAAGACAAAAGATATTCCTAAGCAGACACTGCTGACAATGGGCTCTCTTTTCCCATTAGCATATAAGAGGATTTGGGAAGGTAAGGTCTCATAATAGTTAATAAGAGATTCATGCCATTATGAAGAATTCCCAAGCGTATGTGTTCCAAGAATAAACTCTAAGTCCTAGGCCATAACTGATTGCATGAACTCATTACAGCAATGTGTCCTCTTATTCAAGGTGAATGAGTCTTTCGGTGTTCCAAGCATTCCTCCACTCCTCTCCAGTTTTCTCTTTGCTTCTCAATTGTCATTGTCCCTGTCCTTCCAAACAGGATCCCTGAGTGAAGAGGAGGAAGTACTATATAAACTGTTCATTCTAGAAGTGTGAGTCATTCCTGAATCAGCTCCCCCATTCCCTATATAAGCGACACCCAGTCGTATCTAAGCTTCTCAGTTACTTGTAGGAAGCAGTTCTTTGTTTTGTCTTTCCCCACACCATTCCAGAGGGCAAAGGTTTAACTTTTTCCCCTCTCCTCCAGGCATTTCAACACTGGGGTTGGCTATTCAGTTAATGGAACACAGAGAATTTCATTTTGCTTGATAGTATAGCGTTAGAAGCGAAGGCCAGCCAACTCAAAGGGACACTGCAATGCCATTTCATAATGAAGCAGAGCGCCCGCTGGACTGCATGTTATAACAGATGTTTCCTGGCCCCAGGTACTAAGCCAGCACATAGTAAAACTGCCCAGAGCCTCTCCCTGAGCCAAGATGGGTCAGTGTCTGGAACAACTCCTGTCTAGTGTCTCTTACTGTAATTAGAGAATGAGGCTAGCTTTTGGTCATTAATTCCATTTGAAAAATAGCCATGGCTAAATTAAAAAAGAAAAAAAAAAAGAACATCAGAGTGGTTTTAAAATTGAAAAGCCCAATAATAAAATGGAGATAATTTATTGGTGATTTATGATTTCTAACCATGTTTTAGACCTTATATAAATTCTGTACAATGATTTGCAAAATTTTGCAAGATGATTTGCAAAATTTTCACTCCATTTATGAAATGGATAAAATTAGAGGCTCCTTATGCTTAGGCTGGAAAAGAGTTTAGAGATTGGTTAGTACCAGGAAATGAAACTCAGATGCCTTAGCCTCCAGTGGGTCAATGAACAAAGCAACCGAGGGCAAGGGCAATCATTCTGCCTCTTCTCTCTAGTTCTCTTTCATTTTCTTGTTTCCAATTAGAGATGCGGGTGCAGGAATAGATCTCCCTATCGTGAGAAAACTATAGTCCAAGCAGAGCTGACGTGTAGGTGGCGTGCACCTGAGACTAACGCCATCCTTACCAATTGAGGTCTAGAGGCTGCTCTCAGCCCACTGAGTGATGCCCGTCACTGGGCATCTGCCCTTTCTCCAGGAACTCTTGGATCTCCCCATGATCCAGCAGCTGGGGAGAGCAAGGAACCCCCAGGATGTCGTTCTAGCACAAAGGTGTCCATTCTGATAGGTCAGTCCCCAGGCCTTAGTAGTGAAATATTTTCAATATCACCCTTGAGTAGGAGTCCAATGACAAATAGCAACTGATATTTTACCTCCGTGTAGGGCAGACAAAAGGGCAAAAGAACCTGATAAGGTCATTGGGACCCTGGAGAGCCCATGCTCTGTTAAAGGGGGCAGCTTCTCCAAATTGAGGAGAAATGTGGGACCCGGGTAGTCAGATCTTCTGATTCCTTAGGAGAAAATAAAACCCTGTGTCCTTATATAAAATCTCCCAATTAAATTGTCACCTCATTCAAACACTGTAAGGGGTAAACAACATGCTTTGCGGTTCAGATCTGGCCTAGGTGCCCCAAATTTGCAACCTTTCCCGTTCCTGAGACAGAGGAGAGGACTAGTGTTGGAGTGACTTACCCACAGGTCACGCAAGCGCTCTAATGGCAGGGTCAGAACTAGAACCTAGGGCCCCTGACTTTCCGTCCAGTGAGAGCCGACTTTCTTTAAAACAGGCTCTATACACCATGGAACACCCTTCAAGAGAGCTCTGTAAACTGCATGACCTATTAAGTAGGAGCTTAGATGCGTTTAGTATGACAGTCGTTTACGTTACTGTGTCCGGCAGACAAAGGGAAAGCTCATCTCCGAAGGCCGACACACAAAGATAGAAGCAAGGGCAGAAGTTCCAGAGATAACAGCCTTGCACAACTGCGACAAACGGTTGGTCCTCTGGCTGCTTGGAAATCACTTTTTAAGCAAAGATCTCGACAGAACTCCAAGCAGGGTTTTAAAACAGCTCCATGGTAGGGTGCACCCTGGCAGGGTGAGAAAGCATCCTGGTCTGAAGAAACGCCACTCTTAGGGGTCATCTGAGTTTAACGGATCTCTAGTTTCATGTGATCCTGAGACCAATGTGCTCTTTCATAGCTATTCCTTACCTTTGTTATTAAACAAGGTTGTGCCCAGGGTGAAGTCAAGTGTTTATAAAATACATTTGTTCGTACACTGATCGCGATGAGCGCTGAGTAATGTACAAAAATGTTGAGTCACTATATTGTGCACCTGAAACGAATATAACACTCTATGTTAACTATACTGCAGTTAAAATTTAAAAGACTTAATGAAAAAAGAATAGAGAACCTCAAAAAACAGATTTGTTCATAGATTAATTCACATTTATTCAGGACCTGCTACAGGCTAGACCAAAATTCCCAAACAAACTGTGATTCACTTAATTTTCAAAAAAGCCATGTGTTCTTTTTCCTTAAATAGAAAAAAACTGGGGGCCCCTGGGTGGCTCAGTTGGCTAAGCATCAGACTCGGTTATGATCTCACGGGTGGTGAGATAGAGCCCCACGATGGGCTCCACACTCAGCAGAGAGTCTGCTTGAAGATTCTCTGCCTCTGCCCCTCCCCCCACACACATATGCACTCTCTCTCCCTCTCTCTCTCAAATAAATAAATAAATCTTTTTTAAAGACTCTATTTATTTATTAGAGAGAGAAAGCATGCATGCCCGAGAGTGAGAGAGAAAGAGAGAGAGAGCAGGAGCAGGGGCAGAAGGAGAGGAAGAAGCAGACTCCCTGCTAAGCAGGGAGCCCTATGGAGGGCTCGATCCCAGGACCCTGGGATTGTGATGTGAGCTGAAAGCAGACGCTTAACTGACTGAACCACCCAGGTGCCCCCCAAATAAATAAATCTTAAAAAAAAGAAAAAGAAAAAGAGAAAAAACTGAACTATTGTTCAGTGTTGAGATTGTGGTTATATCAATGAATTAAGTAGCCCTTGACCTTAAGACTCCATGGACCATTAATACATATAGAACTAAATAAACTTAAAATAAAAATGATGGGAATGCTATGATAAAAGCAGAGGGGGAGCCATTAATTTTCGTTGGGTCACGCGCAGAGGTGAAGAGGACCTCACCCCGGATGTGATGTTGAGTTGAGCCTTGTAGAATGAGCAGGACTTTCCAAGGGCAAAAAGGAGTAGAAGGTCATTATGGGCAGAAGCAGCAGCTGGGAGATAGGCACAAAGTCCTAAAGTGTGTTGGGTGTTTGGGGAATGAGGAGTGGTGCAGTCCAGCTAAAGCCAAGGACACATGAGGAGAGTGGCGGGAAAATCTGACTGGGCTTGGTTTTGAATACACGATTACGTAGTAGGGAGCAGAGCCTCTGTGAGCAGAGCCACCTTCACTGAACGTGAAGGAGCACGGCTGGAGGTCTCAGAGCAGGAGAGCGTCTGATCTGCTCTGTGTTGTAGGAGGATAATTTTGCCTTCAAAAGGCTGGTGAGGGCCAATGTTCATAGCAGCACTGTCCACAATAGCTAAATCGTGGAAGGAGCCGAGATGCCCTTCAACAGATGACTGGATTAGGAGGTTGTAGTCCATATATACAATGGAATATTACTCAGCTATCAGAAAAAATGAATTCTCAACATTTGCTGCAACATGGACGGCACTGGAGGAGATAATGCTAAGTGAAATAAGTCAAGCAGAGAAAGACAATTATCATATGATTTCTCTCATCTATGGAACATAAGAACTAGGATGATCGGTAGGGGAAGAAAGGGATAAAGAAAGGGGGGTAATCAGAAGGGGGAATGAAGCATGAGAGACTATGGACTCTGAGAAACAGACTGAGGGCTTCAGAGGGGAGGGGGGTGGGGGAATGGGATAGGCTGGTGATGGGTAGTAAGGAGGGCACGTATTGCATGGTGCACTGGGTGTTATACGCAACTAATGAATCATGGAGCCTTACATCGGAAACCGGGGATGTACTGTATGGTGACTAACATAATATAATAAAAAATCATTTTAAAAAATAAATAAATAAAAGGCTGGTGAGGGAAGGGACAATAAGAAGGTCAGTTAGGAAGCTCTCCAAACTCCTGAAGTACTGAATGAGAGCAGCAGCTGAGACAAAAAGGAAAAGCCAGATTTGAAAACCTTTTTTGTTTGAGGTAGAAACAATAAAGCTTGGTGACCAGTTCGATAAGGAAAATGGAAGAGGCATAGACTGAGTGCAACACCTTTAATGGGCAGATAAAAATGCTGTCTATCAGGATCTAGGGGGAAGCAGGGCTTTCGGAGGGTGAGGTGAGAGAAGGGGGGTGTTGGTTGATGAGGTGGAGCTTGGAGATATTCAAGTGAAGTGCCTTCAGAAGACTCTGATCTCATATGAGATTTTTAACACTCAATAAAGTTTTATGTGTTTAAAAAAAATAGAAGGCTCTGGTAGGTGAACCTCACCAAGAAAGCTTAAAAAATGAACTGGGCCCAAGAGGGAAGGTGATCAGCGAAGAGCTTGACCCATGTAGAAATGCTCTGAAAATGACCTTTATATGATACAGACAGAATCTACTTATACGGAGAACCCCAACTTATGATAATTAAATAATTCGAAAGCTAGTAGCAAAAGAAAACACAAAACACCACTTCATCCGGCTTCCACGTCATTTTCTTTTGGGGAAAAAAAGGGAAAACAACAAACTTGGGAGATGATTAAAGGTGCACTGGGCTTAGAACCCTGCAGACACAGATCTGAATCCTGGTCATGTTATTTACCAGGTGTTTGACTTTGGACAAGTAATTATTTAATCCCTCTTGGCAAGACACTTTATGCGCTTTGAGGCAGACCCTATTCTGGGGACTGGGAATATAATGATAAATAAACCCTGCCCTCAAAAAAAAAAAAAAAAAAAAAAGAGCTTAAACGATCATCTTGAAAAAAAACTTGAAGGTTGCAACGAGACACTACCGTCTAGCAGTCAGCACAGCGCACGACACAGAGAATGCTATGAACCTGTCGTTTTCTAAGTGCCAAGCACTTTCTGGTCATTAGCTCATTTAATTCTTCCACCAAAACTATGAGGCAGAGATCAATGTTGTTCTATTATGCAACTGGAGAAGCTAAGCTTCGGCGCCTTGCCCAGGTTCATGGGGAACAAACCAAGACTTCTCTGACTCCCCAAACGTTGCTCTTCATTTTTCCTTTGTCAGATGCGCGATGTAGGCAAGAGCCTTCTCTCTTAACGTCCGAAGATATGAGTAAATGAACTAGAAGTTCTCATCCAAGGAAGTGCCAGTTAAGATGCCATATTAACATGAGGATAATCCAAACTGAAACTAGTCAAGATAGCACTGGTATAAATTTCTTCTAATGATATTCCGAAGGACTGAACCAGGGATGATGTCCTGCCAACGCTCTTCGACAGCGCCTACATTGGCCAAAGGCCCCACAGTCGTACAGGGTGGCCCTGGCTCTGGGTACAAAATTGGTTCCTCCCTCAAATCATTTCTGGAAATGGGTAGGAAAAAAAAGAATTAGTGAGTCAATAACTCACGATTAAAAGCATTCTGGAGGTAATTTGCACCTTTAAATAATGGAATACCACTGCTTAGAAGTCATTCTGGAGTGAGAATCTTTGCCACTCGACTCCCTTTTTATGTCTTCTTTGCTCTCACTCTGAATCGCCCTCTTCATTTCGACCACACTGGCCCTATTACGTTGTCTTCCTGTCTCCCCAGGATAGCCCTCAGCCACTTGTCCCCCACCTCCTTGCTCATGCTACCATGATTGCTCCAAGCCTCTAACCCATCCAGTAGCTCCCATCACCAAAAAATATACCCACGTTCATGTAAGAACACAGGTCACTTACAACCTTTTGGCCTTCATTCTCAATGCACAGAACTTCGACGTCTCAAAGATGCCCTGCTCTTCACACCTCTGATTCTCTGTGCTTCCTGGTCCCTCTGCTTGGGCTGCCCTTCCCCAAGCTCATCTGATAACCTCTTATTCATCTTTAAACACACAGTCCAAGAGTCATCCTCTCTGAGAAAGCTTTCAGTCCCTTTCCATGTTCTAGTTTTTGTGTCCCACAACATTCTGTTTATTACGGAATCTGTCACTCTCAGATTTTACTCATTAATGTGTTGATTTCCCCCTTGAAAGAAGGCACATCAGCCTCTATAACTTTGCAGCTTCATACCCAGGAAGGCCCCGGTATGTATAGTAAGAGCTCAGTAAATACTGTTGTATTAAATAGAACTGAATCTAGGGGCGCCTGGGTGGCACAGTCGTTAAGCGTCTGCCTTCAGCTCAGGGCGTGATCCCAGCGTTCTGGGATCAAGCCCCACATCAGGCTCCTCCGCTGGGAGCCTGCTTCTTCCTCTCCCACTCCCCCTGCTTGTGTTCCCTCTCTCGCTCGTTGTCTCTCTGTCAAATAAATAAATAAAATCTTAAAAAAAAAAAGAACTGAATCCAATCGTCATCTTCATGGTCATCACCCCCTGGTTAGTGGGCTCTCACAGGACTGTAACCTGTTGGTAGATGCTACATTTCATGCTTAGCGTGGTGGCAGCTGAGATGACCAAACTCTGCTGCTTCTGGCGTGAAGAAAAGAGGGCCTCTCAAAAATGGGAGGTAAACACGAAAAGCTAGAGGAGCCTGAAATGTGCTCATTTTATCACTCTTGGAGGCCAAAAATTGGGATTTTAGTGCAGGCCAGGCCACTTATCTTACAGGGTTCTGACCAGTTTTCTGAGAAAAATAAAAGAAACGAGTAAAATGAAAATCTGTGGTCAGAAGGTTACAGAAAGGAAAGGCACACATTTCTGCTAGGGAATAGGAAGTGGTCTTGTCTTCCGCAGCGGGGCTGTCTAATAAATCTGGAGAGTTTTATTGACTTCATAGGCGCAAGAATAACCACCCGGAGAAGACATCGGGTTTCACTTATTTTTTTGGAAAGTAATTTTTCACAGACGCGAGGTTAAAAGAAAGTGGTTGCACGGGCCTCAGCTGTGGTGGTGTGTCTTCTGGTATGCGTAATGCAACTGGATCTCAGTTCTGGGACAATGCCCAGTCTCAGAGGCCTAAAGCCTCTGGTGAAAGCAATGAGGACAGAGTGTTGCCAAAATTTTATGTACGCAACTGTAGATCAATTGTCTTAGTGCAAGGATAGACTTTGATCAAGAGCGTCTGGAGGGAGGGGTTTCATTAACCGCTGTTTTCAACTCTTAATTCTACGGCTTTTACGTCTACTTGTTCCTAAGTCTACCACAGACCCTGAATGGCCCTGACACAGGGAAGCCCCTCCCCAAGCCCACGTCTGGCTCTCAGACAGCAGCAGTGACTGGCATGGAAGGAGTTCTTGGGTAGAAAAGATACACAGTTTAGAAGGCTTTGCTCCTCACTCCCTGATTTTTGGTCTCATGTTAGACATATTCAAAAAGGAAAATGCTTGAAGCTCTCCCCGTCCTGCCTCACGTCTGGGATTCATTAGGAAAACTTGAAACCGTCCCCTACACAAAGACAAGCGCTCCTGAGCGAAGGGTTCATAAGGGTCTATGTTTGTTGGATGAGTTCTTCCGTTTAAAAGCGTCTGGCCAAGAATAGAAAATTCAGCCAGTTTTAGAAGGCTTAAGGGTCCACTTCTGAACTCCTTTCAATTGTCCTCGTCATCATGGAAGAGATGGCAACTAAGTAAGGTTTCTAACAGTTGGCAACTTTCGTGTTCAATTCTCGGGGTGAACCTGTGGGCAACTTCACCCACAGGGCAAGGAAAACTTTTCTTCACAAGATCCTATTTCTTTCATAAATCAAGAGCAAGGCGGATAGAGGAGCCATGATCTTGGCCAGCTGGGTGGCAGGTGGCGCCACCTGGTGTGTGGGAGGCCAGTTATCCTCAGAGTCGTCAGAGCCCCCAGCACCTCCAGCAACGTGTACTGGGATCTGAGAGTAAGATCACTGGACTCAGAAGCAGGAAATCAGTCAAATTGAAAACCACTCCATCTGAAATAGCCCCTTATTGTATAGATGCAAAAGTAAATGGGTGGTTTTGAGATGTAAGCAACAGAATCCTAAGATTTTCCTTTGAAAATCTTAGATAATAGATTAGCAAGCATTTATTGGGTCCTTGGCATGTGCGGGGCACTGGGCTAAGCACTGTACGTGTATAGTATCACTTAATTTAATCTTCACTACTCTTAAATAGGCACTGTTCTCACGTCTATTTTATAGACGAGGAAAATAAGAGATCAACATAATATATAACCCACCATATGAGCAGATCAAAGCAGGGCTCTTGAGGGGCAGTTAGGATTGGAATACCATGAACCTTTAACTGCTGGCTGCCTTCCTCTTCCACCAGCCTCTTCTATCTCCCTAAAGCAACCCCAAAGCTCTGTGGAGCAGTTTCGAAATCTTTCGACTAGATAACCCCTAAAGTTTTATCCCATCTAAAGCCCAGTGATCCTAATTCTGGGGCTGTAAACCGTAGTAATCCTCAAAGCAAGTTCATGAGGCCTGGATATTGGCAAACCTGGCTCTTCTTTAATGGCCCATTCAAAGGCACTTTTCACATACCTTTAGAGAATAGATTTTTCAAGTTGCTTTGCATCAATAAACGTAAAGATGAAATCAAGGAATTTTGCAGATGTAAACATACTGACGCTCTGAGATTAAGTATGTTGTTTACATTAAAACAGCAGTGCTAGGGGCAGGACCGATTTCTGTTTCTTGAATAGTTAAGTTATTAAGTGTTCTATAACTAACACATTTGCTTATACACTCAACGACAAATTATCTCTGAAAAATCCAGCTAGATACAAGCATTAGGTGTTGGCATTTTTACCTCTCACATTAGCTAGATGTCTGTCTGGGTATCGGCTCGCTCAGAGCAGGGGTTTCATCAAGGAAAGGGGGAGACTTTTGATGTCTTTGTTAGCTTTTCACAAAGGCAAAAACTCCACAGGCTGAACCTCTTAACTCCTAACTCACATCAGACATCCCTAAATTGCATGGTTTTAGTGTTGCTAAGGGGGGTGGGGAAACAGGCTCCTTCTTACAGTGTGGTTGAAGGTATAAATCGGCATAAAATTATTGGAGGGCAATTTGGCAATAGCTATTAAAAATGAAATGCTCATACCCTTTGACCCAATAATAACTCACCTTCTGGGAATTCATCATAGAGAAATACTCCTACAACGGCTCAAAGATGTAAGTGTAAAATGATGTTTGCAAGAATATTTGGTACAGGGAAAACTGGAAAGAACCCAAATGTGCATTAGCAGGCAATTGGTTAAAGATAGTACAGTCCGGCTCTACGGTACAATACCATGGAGCCGTTAAAAAGAAAATTAAAAAGCAGCTCACTTTTTTCAGACTGGCATAGAGAGATGTCTAGGACATATTGCTAGGTGGAAAATAGCATGCTTCAAAGTTGAACTGTAATCCCGTTTTTTGTAAAATAATAAATGAAATTTTAATATACGCCTTGAAAAAAATGTTAACTGGTTTTCTCAGCTGTGTGGGATTATGGAAGATTTTCACTTTCAATGCTATGTATTACTATAATGTTTCAAGTTATTTATATATGTGTATATGTATATTTATAGAGATATGCCATTACTTTTGTAATCAGAAAAAAATAAATGTTTCTGTAGCTTGGTCCCTTGAGAGCCCTGTTACAAAAGTGCAGAAGGCTAGTCCAAACCCATTAACTCTACCGGAAAACAAAACTTTGCTGAAATTGGAACGGGGATGTCGCTTAACCAAAGGGAGGCCACTCATGGAAACTCCTCTGGCCTTTAGAGTCTACAAGCCATTGTGATAATGAGCCCACAAAGAAATGTTCTTTTCAAGGGGAGCTAAGGAGAATACATTCAAAATGCAGCCGGTTTTTGAACCAGCGCTGTAGTTGAGAAGACGTCTGAGGACCAGAGACTCTAAGAGGTCTCCTCTTCAACGGTGATTTGGGGGTCGGGGGTGTCATTAAAGTTGAAGAAGAGTTTGTGTTTAATTTTGACACTTTTGCCAAACTAAGACGTGGTGTGACTTACCTAGCTCAGGGGCCGATTCCTACTGTGGCGATGGTGGCTGGGGGGAGGGCTATGGCTTATACAATTAAGGCGACGCTTCATGACAAAGACGAAAATTACAAATACTAAAACTAGGTACAGCACTTCCGAAGCGGCCCCTGAAAAGGACAGGCCCTTAAGCTAAGCTTAATTAGCTTCCCAGAGATCTGCCCTGTCTGACTCAGAGTTCTTAAACCAAGATAACAGGGGAGAGAGTAACGGGAACACTTCCTTTCCTTTAAGAATTATCCTGCCAAAGAGAAGTTTCGGTGTCCCACGTGAAAGCTACAGGCGGCACCCCAGAGCCGTGGGAGACTGTGCGATCTCTGTTCGTTGGGGGGGTACTCGAGTTTCTGTGGGTGTTCAGGCTCCGAAGACACTGTACTTGTTGACAATGGCAGACGCCCAGGTCCTGATGCTCGTAAAACCATGGCAGTCGGAGTTGGAAAAGACGGATTAGGTCATCAATCCAGACTGAGGTCCAAGGCAGGATGGTTCCCTATTGTAGTCATTCCAAGCCTTTGTCCAGGCGGCTTGGAAATGTCTGGAGGGCCTCACTCTTAGAAGGCTGTTCCTCTCTTCTGGTTACTGGGCCAGTGCTGAGGTGTTTGATGGAAAAAAAAAAAAAAAAAACAGTTTAGAGTTGGAGCCACACAAGTACTTAATTACATCCATTCACCTAGATTTCTATCAGTGTTTTCCACATGAAGAAAACGATTTAGTGTAAAGAAACTCTTGTGTCTCCGGCATACAGTTGCCATCGGGGAACAAATCACTGATTTTTTCCGGTTCCTTGTGTTTCAACTTTGGTGGTGAGTTTGTTCTTAGCCTTAGGAGAAAAGCTAACTTGCTTGGGTTCTCCTTAGCCGGCACTACCAAGAAAGAGTAATATTGAAAAGCTGCTTTTGTTAATAGGAAGTGACTTCCTAAACACTCTTTTGGGTCTGTTTACCTGTCCTTGGTGAACTTAGTGTGTTCCCAATTTTTATTTTGGGCTTTTATGGGGCTAGAAAAATGGGACTCTGAAAGCTAAGTTTTTACTTGTCATGTTTTCCTTGCAGTCCGTATTGATAATGCTACTCATCTCCCAAAAGATTTTGGTGGCTATTTTTTTGTAAAAAAGAGAGGATTGTTCTAGACTAGAAGGAGAGTCCAATCCTTGACTTGAATTGTTATTGACTGATTAACGTCTGCTGGATGTCCTAGTGAAATCTCTGCTCCCTAGGCCTCACGTGTGTGATTGTGTGTGTGTGGTCGGCTTGTTTGTTCTGTCTGTGTTTGGCCGTTTATGGGTTTATTTGTTGTTGCTGTTTGCCTTGAAAATACTTAGAACAATTCTTTCTTTGATAAGTAATGCCATTAGCAAATGTAAAGTGCTAAACAATAATATAATATTTGGACATTGGCATTTGATAGTTCATCTCGATTTTAAGTCAAGACAAGTAGGCATTAGTTTATTGATGTTAGTGCCTTATTATTAGTAAGGGGCTCTTTTAGCAACAAGCAACCCTCAGGAACCTCTTTTTTTTTTTTTTTTTTTTGTTCCCAAAGATGGGCTTTCAGTTTATCAACTACCAAGAAACTAACGGAAAGGTTCTGTGCTGGGCTGGGCATGGAGCCTGCTTGAGATTCTCTCTCTCCCTCTGCCTCTGCCCCTCCCCCCCTCAAAATATATAAATGGATAATAAATAAATAAACGTAAAATAAATATTTAAAAAAGAAACTAACCACAAATGCTATCTGAGTTAAACTTAGGTTGAGTTTAATTAGATTTAAAAAGTTGACTGGGAACTAATCCAAAACAAAAAATGTGCTCATCAAAAAAAAAAAAAAAAAAAGGCTATTTGAAAAGGTATAGGAAAGAAATAGAATTATGGGGCAATATTAATTTTAAATCTCCTGAACTGAAAAAGTAAAGGTAGAAATGCTAGATGTTAAAAGATATTCTTTATTTTAAAAATATTCCATAGAGTATGTCTATCTCTGGAATTTTCTGTGACACCCTCCTTTCAGAAATGTGCCTATCCCTGCTAACAAATTACTAAGATAATGGAAAATAAAAATTCCTGAGAAGAACGAAATTACCAAAGGTACATTGTCATTGGAAATCACTAGAAGAAGGGCGCCTACGTGGCTCAGTCGGTTAAGCGTCTGCCTTTGGATCAGGTCATGATCCCAGGGTCCTGGATTGAGCCCTGGGTCGGCTCCCTGCTCAGCAGGAACTTTGCTTCTCCTTTAGCTTCTCTCCCCTGGCTCTCTCCCTCTCTGTCAAATAAATAAATAAAATCTTAAAAAAAGAAAAAAGAAAGAAAATCACCAGAATATTTTCCCAACCCAAAGCCATTCAATTTGCCAAAAGTTTTTTTTATGATTTGTGAATGTACTTAAATGTAATCTCATAAAGAAGTTAAAATATTTTAACTGTGCATTAAACAAATTCTCTTTGGGAAAAATAATGAAATTATATGAATTTAGTACTGTCCAGAAAAATATGGGCTATGTAATGAAAAGTTAATACCGCTGGTGACCTCAGTAATGCGAGCTATCCTAAACTCCTTATTGGCAAATAAGTTGTAAGCTCTTAAATGTATGGATTTCTGTCCTGAATAGAACACTTTAAACATGGTTGGGTACCATAAGTGTTTCTGGAACAAGTGAACATGATTGAATTCAGGTAGACGTCAGATTGTTCCCTGTTTGATATATGTTTCCCTGACTGTCTTTGTTATTAGGCCTGATTTCAATAGTAACTGATCAAATAAAAGCAATTGTATGTATTTACAACCCTGTCAGCACAAGCGAACCCTTTCCAATGTTCTCTGAAAGGTCACAGGTGTATATTGGTTAGGAACTTGGTTTAAAAAAATTAATTAATTTGTGTAACAGAGAATTCCAGTAGTAGACTAGATCCAGCTTCTCAAACAGCATGGTCCGGAATGTCTCTCTCTCTCTAGATCCCAACTTGGTGGCTTTCTGTGCTGTGTTCAATTCCTAGGCAGCTGTCATGGCAAAGATGGCACCATTTGGCAACTCCTAAGTAGGAGATTGTTTTTTTGGCAATAGAAGCTGACCTCCTGTTGTCCTGACTGGGGTGACATGCCCATCCCTGACCCTACAACAGTACGCCAGTGGTGTGTGGGTATGTTAGTTTTCTGTGGCTGCCATCACAGTTCACCACAGGCGGGATGGCTTACTAACAGAAATGTTTTCTTTCATATTTCTGGAGGCCAGCGATCCAAAGTCAAGGTGTCAGCAGGGCTGGGTTCCCTCTAGAGGCTCCAGGGCGAGATTCTGTTTCTTGCCTCTTCCAGTTTCTGGTAGCTTCAGGCATTCCTTGGCTTGTGGTTGTATCACTTCACTCAATCTCTGTAGTCTCACTGCCTCCTTGTCCTATCTGTGTGTCTCCTCTGTGTGTCCGTGTCGAACTCCCTCTGCCTCATCTTACAAGGACACACGTGATTGTATGTGGGGCTTCCTAGGATAATCCGGGATGATCCTACCTCAAGAGCCTCAACGTAAACGCAGCTGCAAAGATCCTTTTCCCAAAGTCATATTCACAAACACCTGGGATTTGGACACAAACATCTTTGGGGGGAGGAGCAGGGGCACTATATACCCCACTACAGCTGGTAAATGATTAACAATCTCCTTGACGAAAAAGGAGAAGCCCCAACATATGGCATTGACCTAGTTGTGTGGCATTAATAGTACGAATGGTCAATTTCAAGCTGCCAACAGGAAGTCATCGAACCACGGAGTTGGGAAGAGAGGCACAGGAAGGCACTTCAATCGTGCATATCCGACAGATGAAAGGAACCTCGGGGGCATGGATAATCGTAACATGTATTCAAATCATTAGGAGGTGAGGAGTTTTGAGTGCCTAATAACTCTGTTTTAAATATCACTTATTTAATTATAAATGTATATACTTTAAATTTTAATAGTGATCACATTTAACAACTGGCTCGCAACATTTCTAGAAATTTTCCAGTTGGTTCGAATAAGCTGGAATGAGGCTGCTCCAACACGCCACTGGCTAAAATGTGCTGATCCATCGGGACTAACTCATAGAGCCCGAGGTGCGGGGTCAGCACTATTCAAACCCCATGAACTGAAAATAAGGTGGATGGTTCTTTAAGAGAAAGTTGGGGAGCTATGACGTAAAGGAGGGGAAAGGAGTATCAGGAAGACAAAAACAACAAAGTCACTTCAGTATCCTTTAAATATATTTCAATGATTTCGGGCCAAGGAAAAATGTTTCAGCGAAGTTCAAAGGCGTTCCAGGTACAAGTACTGTGGCTATACTTGGGTCTGCCAGTTCTACCCAAGGGAAAATCACTATTTTTCACGTTGTCACTTTACTTAGCTCATAAAATCTGTTTTTAAGCCTAGATACATGTGTCTGGAAAGAGACAGAAACGAATGGTCTTTTTAAAAGTATCATTTCTTGGGGTGCCTTGGTGGTTGAGCTGGTTATGTGTCCAACTCTTGGCTTCGCCTCAGGTCCTGACCTCGTAGGGTGATGGGATCAAGCCACCGCTTCGGGCTCCCCACTGCTCATGGCGTCTGCTTCACATTCTCTCTCCTACCCCCTCCCTCTCCCCCTGCAAGTTCTCTGTCTCTCTCTCTCAGATAAATAAATAAATAAAATCTTTTTTAAAAAGTATTTCTTTAAAAAAATTGATCAGCTTTATTGAAATATAATTTGCACACCATGCAATTCACCATTTAAAGTGCAAAGTTCAGTATTTTCTGATACATCCCCAGAGTTGCTCATTCCCCACCACAATTAATTTTAGGAGATTTTCACCACCTTAAAAAGAAACTACCGTAGTGCTGTCATCTTCCAATGCCCCGACTCTGACCCCCAGCCCTCGGCAACGACGTGTCTATTTTCTGTCTCTGTAGGACTGTTTATTCTAGGAATTTCATACAAATGAAATCATATGATACATGCTCCTTTGTGACTGGCATCATGTTTTAAAGTTCATCAGTGTAGCACGTAGCAAAATCCGATACCATATTTTTATTGCCAGATAGTATTTCGTCGTGTGGCTACGTCACATTTTCGTTTATCCATTCATTAGTTGATGGACACATGGATTGGTTCCCCTTTTGGGCTACTATGAATAATGCTCCTGTGAAATTTTCGGACAAGTTTTTATGTGGACATAGATTTCATTTCTCTAAAACTAATGGTCTTTTCGGTTAAAATGTTTAGCAAGGTTTCTTATCTTCCACATGTTTAAGGGCGCTGTCATTTAGGAATTAGGTCAGAAATGCCATATATAGGGGCGCCTGGGTGGCATAGCGGTTAAGCGTCTGCCTTCGGCTCAGGGCGTGATCCCGGCATTATGGGATCGAGCCCCACATCAGGCTCCTCCGCTGGGAGCCTGCTTCTTCCTCTCCCACTCCCCTGCTTGTGTTCCCTCTCTTGCTGGCTGTCTCTCTCTCTGTCAAATAAATAAATAAAATCTTAAAAAAAAAAAAAAAAAAGAAATGCCACATATAGAAGTTCAATCCTCTTACATATTGGGTCAGTATCTCTAACCCCTTCAGAATCTGAGAACTGGCTCAGCCCAAAGGAGGGGTCCTACTTATACACTTCAGGGAAGAGGAGGGCAGTGTTTGTCAGGAGGAGGAGCTGGCTCAGGGCGCACTGTGTAGGTGTGGCTGGATTCCCCCTGCTGTACGAAGTCCTGGCCTGCCCACGAGAAGCCACACTTAGTCCGTCACAGTGCTCCTTCAGGGGCTCTCCCGATGCAAAGTATAAAGAATAATAAAAATAAAACCTTACTCTGATCTGGAAATCAGACTCACGAGGTTTGGGAAACTTTCAAGAAAGAGGGGGCATTTTAGTTTCGCTGTTAGAGGCCAGGAGAGAGTTTCGTTTTCTCTCTTGCACGATGGGAGAGTTCTTCGGTATGTCCTGCAAACCTGCCATGGGGGGAAGAAAAACAAAGCTCTATACTAATTTATATAGCAACTTCCTTCCAAGAAATTCAGTGTCTCAAACAGTCTTTCACTCCTTCCCCTCGGGGAGTTTGCATAAATGTGCATTAGAAATTACTTCTTTTAAAATGTACCCTCTCCAGTTAGCCAGTACTGGGCAGAAAGAGAACCAGAAAAGCAGACCTCCTGACCAAACATTCTACTGTAATATTTTCAGGGAGCTTCTATACATCAACGCTTCTCCTTAAAAACAGGATCTCTCCATAATATCCCCATGACTCTACTCACTGATGGCTACATGCCTTTCACCGGGGGCAAAACTTCCCCTTCCACATTAGAAGCAACTGGTATGGCGTGCCCCAGGAAATGGAAGTGGATTAGTGACTTACAAGTAAGGGCTTGGGTCTGCCTCACAACAGGCAGGGTTTCCCTCCAGCAGCTCAAGGCTCCTAATGCAGCCCAACTGAGAACCGCCCAAGAATCCTGGGACCGACTTGCTCCAAAGCAAGAGTCCTGCCCACAAACCGCGGGCACAAAACCGGAGTCTAGCCCATCCTCGCTCAGTGTTGTTACTTGCTGTCTCTCCATGTTGTCTTGACACGAGGCTGCAGCAGCCCTCAAAGTCCTGCTCAGACTGGGGGACAAGTATCCTCCGTTCAGTCTCCAGAGCCCAACTCCAGTGCCCGGATGGGTGATGACTCTGGGGACGCCTCCAGCCCCAGCCACGTGCAGGACCCAACCCAGCCCTCCCCTGCAAACCAACCCTCCGGTTCCTCGTGTTGGGCCTTTCCTCAACATATGTTCTTATTGTGACGTTCTCACTGCCCGTCCCTGAGGGGGGGAAAAAGAAATCTTGGTCAGGGCCCCACCAGCTCACGCAAAATCTCAGGGAATCACAGCCACAGAATATCTGTGCCTTTCCTCCCACCCCAGAAAATCTCTGGGCGCCATCATTTCATTCCTAGGGATTCTCAGAGAATGGAAGGTCTTAATCCAGTTGGTGACAGAAAGTCCATGCGAGCGTCCCATGCTACATCCAGCCTCAGACATGTTTTGTTTTGGCGCCCATACTCTGAACCAGCACTTTATTTTCCATTTGTGTCAGTTGTCAGCAAGGGCTAACTACATAGTTCATAGGACCCAGTGCAACAAGAAAGTGCAGGCCCCTTGCTCAAAATGAAAGAATTTCCAGACAGCCACAGCAGAACATTAAACCAAGTACGGAGGCCCTTCTTGGACCAAGGATGGGGTGCTGCGCGACTGCACACTGTTCATGAAGCTAGCCCTGCTCCCAACATTGAAGATTCTAAACCTCTATCCAACACTGGTAACTCCAGGTCCACATCCCTCAACGGATCCCCAGAATTGGGGGGATCGCACCAGGCCGTGACTTGTATTCATTTGCTAGGCCTACCATGACAAAGTGCCATGGACCGAGTGGCCCAAATTTATTTTCTCACAATACCGGAGGCTAGAAGTGTGAGAACGAGGTGTCAGCAGAAGTGCTTCTTCCTAAGGCTTCACTCCTCAGCTCGCCCGCTCAGGGATGGCGGCCTTCTTGGTGTTTCTTCATACTGGCTTCCCACTGTACTTGTCTGCGTCCTAACCTCCTCTTCTGATAAGGACTTCCCCGGTCACACCGGACTAGCACTACCCTAATGACCTCCTTTTAGCTTAGTCACACCTTTAAAGGCCCTATTTGTAAATACAGCCACTTTCTGAAGTATTGGGGGTTAGGCCTTCAACATATGAATTTTGGAGGTCAATTCAGCCCATGCCACAGCTGTTCACTTCAGAGGGGCACACAGCTCCAACTCTCTGCACTGGCCTGGGCCCAGCAGTTGCCATGGGTCCTCTTGTTTGTGCTGCTGTCCTTCCCCCTGGGCGCCCCTCCCCTACAGAGGGACCTGCTCCCCTAGTGTTGCATCCAGAGTAGTGACACCGTCTGTCACACGCCCACGGCTGCACACACCCTCCACGTCTGCAAGACAACTCAAGGGATCCTTCGCAGGGCTCCAACCAGTTTCTTAAAAACAAAACCCAAATGCAGACATCACGCAGAGATCGGAGTTTAAGTGCAGCGTAGAAAGAAGTCACCATGAGGTCTAACTGACTACTCATCCCAGTGATGAGACGTGTGGGTCTTAGGAGAGGGAACTCTCAGCCACTACATAATTTTTCCTGGGGCTGAGCCCACTAAAATCACGTGACCGTATAAGGGATGGCCCTACATTTCAGCGGAATCCCAACCGTACAGCCCCTTAGAGAGAGCACACTCTCAAATTGGTCTTTGTACCCTATTTGTAGAAATGTTAGCCAGATTATAGCTGAAAACTCTGCTAATTCTGGGGACGTTTTTGGTCTTGTGCCTGGAACTGTTGAAGCATATATTCACACCTACCGCATGTAACACTCAGTAGCATAATTTCCAGCACGACACTTTCCTACTTTATTTTTAAAAGAAACAGAGCAGAGACTGAAGACCTGCTCACTCTGTTGCTTTTTGCAGGGGGCTCCATGAAAGGTGGAAGGGATGGCTTCTGTACTGAAACGAGGCGTATTTTGCCTTTTTTAAAGGAAAGGGGACACAAACACCTTTGCTCGGAATCAGGGAGCTCATGCTGAAACATAGAACATGTGTACCTGCATGCTAATAAAAATAAAAATCATACCCAATTTGCAAGGTTCTTGGAGAACAGTGCAGTAATTCATAAATCCTAATAGTGGAGCTTGGGAAAGCCGTTAAAAGCATGGTACTCTAATCCCTTTGTTTCTAAGACAAGGAAAGGGAGGTTCTAAAATGTTGAATGACTCGCCCCAGACCAACACTCCACCTCAAATGCAGGTCTTTTCTCTCAGGTCCGTGGACTTCCCACCTCACCAGGCTACTTCCAAGCGGTCATTGTCCTGTTGGCCTAAATTGCACCTAAAACAACAACAAAACCCTTCTCTCTCTCCAGCAGAGTCTCTATTTAGACTCCAGAGTCGAGAAAGCAAAGACGATTTCAACTTCAACTCCCTTAGCGAACGGAATAAAAGGCATCCGCCTGACCCGTGGACTTTTCCAGCGGGAGCGCGGGGCTCTCGGGCCTCAGGTCTCCGCGGCAGCGAGCGGTGCTGACTGCCAGTCTGACACCAGGGGGCGCAGCATCCTTTGTCCTGACACAGGCACTGAAGGCAAGCCCTGAAGTCTGGCTGGGCCTCAAAAAAAATGACTTTCCCTCCTTTCTCGGTTTCACTCTGGAACCGGCTCACTCCCCAACCCCCCTCATTCATCTAAAAACCGGTTTTTTTTCCCCTTCCTCCTGGACGCTCAGACTCTCCCTCTGTACTGTCTCAGACTTGTGCACGTTTCTAGAAGGGCTTCTCAGAGACACCAGACCCTTCCAGGCCGCTCCTCTTCTGCAAAGCCCTGGAGCCAGTGGCTACCGCCCCATCATTTGCTCTCACCTGGAGCCCCCCCACCCCAATTCAGGATTTTCCAGCAATTTTTCCAGAATGAAGAACAGAACTAGCTTTTCCTGAAAGCATGATCACATGCATCCTCTAAAATCCTTCTCCTTTCCACTCACAGAAATAGTAACGAACAAATGAAATGATTGGTTCTGGAAAGCTGGAGCGGCCCAATGTTCACCCTCACTGCCCTCTGTCCGCTCCTGAACATCTAACAGCAGCCTACCCGAAGGGACAGGCTGAAGCATCCTTTCAGCCACTTCTTACTGACCCACTGTGCACCCCAAGCACGTGCCTCCTTCTGCCCTCACCAACTTGGCTGTAAGTGTTCTCCAGCAGAGGAAATCCACTTCACATTCACCGATGTCTCGGATTCCAGAGGCTCAGTGTTCCCCTCTTTCACAGATAAATGAACATCCCTTACCACTTTAAGACACACTTCCGTACCTGCTAATATAGACACAACTCCCCCAAAATGTGAACCCCCGTATCCCACAGACAAACACACCCTTTTGCAAAGAACCCTAAACATTCACTCTTTTGAACTGAAGGGCCACAGGGTCCTACACCAATCCTTTGAAAAGCAGCTGCTCTATTTACGTAAAAAGATTTCAAGTTTACAGTCCTCTGCGGGGCTCTCATTTGAGCCTCCCAGCAACCCAGAGGGACAGGAAGGGAAATCGGAAGCAGCTTGCCCCAGTTCCAGAACTGTCGCAGGCTGGAGGCAGCACTGGGGTGACAGCAGCGAGGTGACAGGGGCCCAAGGAAAGCTGTCTGTCCAGTTGCACCGAGGCCTGGACAGAAAGCAGCCCTCACAAATGATGGTGAGGTTACCTGCACCAAGAGAGTTAATGGTCTCAGCTCCTGAAAAGCTGTAGCATCAGTGGATGCAGGTGGGGAGGAAAGGAAGCGGTGATGTGAACTCTCACCTGATCCTTTTTTTTACCTGTGGCCTCATTCCCCCCACTCGCCTTTGCTGACGTAGTGATGGCAGCACTGGGTGGGAGACCGGTGGCCACGGCCGGCGATCAGTTTGAATGGGAGCCTCCCTGTCCTCGCTCGGAAAGTAATGGTAACGTCTATTAGACATGGACAGAGCCACAGAGGGATGAAAAATACCAACATCATTCTGGAAAAGGGGGGAGAGTAAGAGACTTAGTTTCAGTTTAGGCCCTTTTGCATTATTTGAAGTATCTTATGTATATGTTACTCTTATAATTTTTAAAAATTTTTATTGGGGCTAATAATGCTCTTTAGAGTTACTGTAATGATAACCTATGTAAAGCTTCTGGCACGGCAAGGGGCCTGGCACACTGTGGATTCTTCCTGAACAGTAGTGTATTGTCAGCTACACCAGCCTCAGAACTGAGCAAACGGACCTCAAATCAAGAATCCTTGGGTGGGGTGCAGACTCTGCTCTCAGCTCATCGTATGCCCTTGGGTAAGTCAAGTCCCTTCTTTGTGCCTCAGTTCCCTCCTCTATAAAATTACAAGACATGGTCCAACTGATGGGAAAATAATGGGAAGGCTAGAGCCAAGCTCACCACCAGAAGTGCCTGAGGCACCCTCTAAAATGCGGCCAGTCTCTGCAAATGCAAGCTGGAGCTCATCAGGCACAAATCCTTCCCTTCCTAGGAGAGGCTGGCCTCTAGGGTGGGCAGAAAGCGCTGGAGACAGCGGACCAAGTTCTGGAGATAAAACAGAAATTAAGTGAGGAAACAAAA
Source organism: Ursus maritimus (assembly GCF_017311325.1). Classification (NCBI taxonomy): domain Eukaryota; kingdom Metazoa; phylum Chordata; class Mammalia; order Carnivora; family Ursidae; genus Ursus; species Ursus maritimus. Next base: position 8,167,518 of record NW_024424119.1, on the reverse strand, counting down.
ATTCGCAAACACCATCCAAAGCCATCAACTTAAGTAGGAGCTGGGCAGAGAAGCTTTAGACTATTCCTTGGGTGCAGTGGACACCATGACCATTTCCAGAGAGATGCCCTTGGTTGTCAGAGGGGGTGTAATTCAGGAGCGGGTCCCCTGGCCCAGCCAGAGCCAGCCCCAGGCGGTTGGTTGGTGGGTGGAATGAGGGTTCTCTGTGGGACACAGGGGCTAGCTTTGATGAGAACAGACCCTCCCCTTAGCACTGCCAGAAGCAGAGTCGGCCCTTTGGATAAAGTCAAAAGAAACCTGCTGCCCAGGAGAATTGGACTAAAGCACCTCTGGAGTTTTGTCCAGCATTACCTCTATCTGAACAACGACAATGGAAAAATGGAGAGACAGGGCCAGAGGAAGTACAGGTGCTCAGGCACTAAATGGGGGGAGACTTGTTCTGGGGCACCCCAGCCCCTGAGCATCAAACAGAGATTTGTTCCTGGAACTCTCAGCTGATTCATTTCCCATCCTGCTCCGAGGTCCGAGGCTTTCCTTATAAGTCTCCTTTGCCAGCGCTTGGCCTTTGGGGACTGGAGGCAGGTAGTCGGTGGGTAGGAAGGTTGTGACTTTCTTTTCGCCCCGCGGTCTCCTTCCTATTTAAAGCAGCACCGCCTGTCGCAGCAGCGTCGTGCCAATATTTGCAGGCAGGAAGATTTTCTGACATTGGGGGGGGGGGCGGTGATCAGAGCAGATGGGAGGCCCTTTCTCAAGGCCATCAGGCAGGGCAGAAATCGGTTTCACCCTCACCTCAAGAGGAATCATCGGCCCCCACTCTCATGGCCAACACTCAGAAGGTATCTGCGTTTATATTAAAAAAGAAGAAGAAGAAGAAGAAGAGAAAGAAGAAAGGGAGAATTCCCCCCCATCACTGAATTATTTGACCACACCCGTTACAATGACATCCTCCCCCGCCCCCCAAAGCCCGCGTTGTCACTGCCTAAAGGGAAGGTAGTGTTTTCAACTCCTGAGGATCTGGAATAACGGTAGCAAAGCATGCCGACACCTGGAAGACCCCTCCCTTTTTTGTGTGTGAGGCCTAGCGATCTAAGAGGGGGATAAGGGAGGAGGAGGCGGCTTGTAGAGAGGCTTGGGCAGGTAGCAACAACTCCGCCTGATTTCCAGAGGCAAAACCAAATAAATAAAAATAGTTCCAACCATCATACTTTGACAAACCTATATTTTGCGAATTTCCGTAATTTTGAAGAGCTACCTCCACTGTTCATTACAAGTCACTTTCAAAGACAGTTGTGAATGTATGGCCGCTTGCTAAAATGTCTCTGTGCTTGCTTTTCCGCGTGGTTCTTTTCTGCGCCCGTTTGTATCTCTAATAAGCAGCATTGTTTATTATCCTTGGGTCCGTGCCCCTGGGATGGAACTGAAATAAAACAGGAGCGCCGAGGCTGAGCGCTGGAAAATACGCCGGGTTTCCCAGGCCCCGGAGGGTCCCGGGGCAGCGGCGCCGCGGCTCGGCGAGAGCCCACCCGCGCGTATGCGCTTGGGGAAGGGCAAGTTTGCAGGAGTTTTTCCAGACGCCGAAAGGTCCTGGGCAGCACGAAGCCCAGATGAGTGGGCACAGGAAAGAGGCACACTGGGAAGGGAAATGCCACTGAAGACTGGGAATAGGGGTGTGACTTAGGGGCCGAACAGGCTAATACTGCCAGGATCATAAAAGACCGCCGCGCGGGAAGCGTCTTGCGCCGTCTTTTAGTTCGAAGTCACAACTCTCGTTCCTGTGCAATAAATTCTCATTAATAAATCCCCGTTCTTCCGCGTAGCCCAGCAGTCTTCGCTGTCAAAACAAGTATCCTAAACAAGATGAGGCTCACCCTCCTCCTTCCCTGCAGTGGCCTAATATTTGTCCCCATTTCGTTTTAAGCCGAGTGCTTTGTGAGCATGGAGAATGCGAGCGCATGCCTTGAGAAATAAAGCCCCGCTGTGCCCCCGATCGCAGAAAAGGGTTCCCGTACCCTCGGACCCCAAACGGGCCCGTCGGTAGGGCTTCTCCCAAGTTCCACTGCTCCCCAAACTGAGTGAGGTTCGCTATCAATAGGCAGAAACCCGCATCGGAGACACAACGCCGAGTGCTTTCCGCGTCTAGGGGGAAATTACCCGGTTTAGCCCAGCCTGTGCCTCCACATCCCCCCGATGTAACGTCGGTGCCGGCTCTGCGGGAGAGTTTGCAGGAAAGAATGTAATTAAACGCGCGCGCCAAACCCGGGCTGTGCGCTTCCCCAATGAGACTTCCAGCCCCAGGGCCCGGCCCGAACTGTACTTCTCACAGGTTCCTGTGAGAGACAAGTCCCGAATCCCCCAGCCTCCAAAAATTCCCCAATAGGCTACAAAGACTGCTCAGATTGTTATTGCTAGCTCTGCTACCTCGTCCAGTTAGGTTGTTTTAAGATACAGAGATTCTGTTTGCTCGCAAGAGAGCTGCTTCAAGCAGCTTCTGGGTTGCCGCGCGTCCGAGCGGCGGCGGAGTTTTCCGAATTTTAAGAAGTAGTAAAGTGAATTTCGGTGCAGGGGAAAGTGCTGGGGGTTGGAGTGCGGCGTGGGGGTGGGCGCCGAGAAAGCTGCCAGGAGGCTTCTTGTTTTTTTGTTTTGTTTGCTTTTTTTTTTTAAGTTAGACTTGCGTGAAGCCGCAAACACGAACGGCACCGCTTCGTGATTTCCGAATTTCGAGAATCGTGCCGAGTTTGGGCGCATCCCTGCAGCCAGGGGCCCCGCACAGCGTACTGGGGACTGCTTCCAGTTCCCAAAGCGCCAGCGCAGTCCGCTGGGTAGTACCAGGCGCTGCTGACTTTGTCCGCTGCTCCTGGCTCTTCTGCCCTCTCCCCTCTCGTGCCAAACCCAGAACCATCCGGTCGCTGCCGGGATTGCGCGGGAGAAAGGAAGGCCGAAGGTCTAGACTGCGCATTCTCCCAACAGGTAGTTTCACCCGGGAGCTACCCCGGTTTCAATAATCAAGGCTGGGTCGCCTGGGCCCGCGGTAAGCTGGAGCCCAGACGCAGACACCCAGGGAGTCTTGGAAGGAAAGTCGCGTTCTGGGAGTCACTTTAAATAACCTTGTATTCTCTCCTTTTTCCAACTTCTCCCGAAATAGAGTGAGCCGCGCGGAGTTGGAATGGAGCTCAATGAGCCCAAATAAGCCGCTTCAGACTGTAAACTCACATCTGATTTGGGTTTTTTTTTTCTTTCTTTTCTTTCTTTCTTTCTTTCTTTTCTTTTTTTTTTTTTCTTTTGGTCTTTTTCGTCCCAATGGTTACTACAAAACCCAGCTGGGCTTAGAGAGAGAGAGAGATTTATTTGAGAATTGGGAGATTCCCCTTCGAAATGCACTAGGCTGCAGAGCAAAAGAGGAAGAAGCTGGGTGGCACTTGAATGATATAATTGAATTATGCCTTTCCCTGGTGCGCAGTGAGGAAAAGCAGAATGCCAGGCCGTGTGTGGAACCGGCGGCGGCGGCCTCGCGCTCCAGCGGGCGCACCACGCTTCCTTCCCAGGGCGCAGGGAGAAGTTGGGTTGGGCCATTTTGTCCTGCCCCCAGCAAGGGTGAGCGGGCTGCGGCGTCGCCGAGGCCGGTTCCCGGCCGCGTGGCCCCCTCCCCTTCGGGGGCACTAGCGCAGACGTCCCCGCCTGAGGCCGTGGACGCACGTGGTGCGCAGAGACCCGAAGCGCGACTCGAAACCTCGCGCGTCGCCCCAAAGATCCCTGGCGCGCGCGGCCCTCGCTGGGCGGGGGAAGATGGGGGACCAGGCCCCTGGGCGGGCGGATCTAATGCCGCCTTGGCAGACGAGCCTTTCCCGCTGTGGCTCTGAGCGGTCTCCGGGTAGTGCTTTCGGCACTGGCACACACCGCCCCACTACCGGCTCTGTCTTGTCCGTCTCTTAAAGAAACGTCCCGCGGTCAGCCCCTCGAAGCCTCTGGGGCCGTGGGCGGACCTGACCCCGGATACTTGGATCCTTATCTACCTGGGGACCTGGCCTCCCAAAGGCACCCGGCCCGCTCCCCCACACCCACCCCAGCACTGCTTGCTCGCCCTGCGCCTCCACCGCTAGCCGCGCTACCTAAACTTTCCAAAGTTTTCTCGAGCTCTGCCACCTCCATCAAGTTCCCCTCGGCTGACGCTGGCAGGAGGAGAAAGAGAACCACCACTTCCTCCCCCCTCCCTCCACCTAGCCTCCTCTCCTCTCCCTCCCCTCTCCCCCTCCCCCGCGAGTCCAAACCTTGCGGGTGGGAGCGCGCGGTGGTGGAGCCCCCGAAGGCACCGACGCTGCAGGGGATGGAGTTCGTTTCGCATCCCCCACTCTCCGCGCCTCGGCCGTTCCCGCCCCCTCCTCCCCCACCTCGCTCGCGGCGGGGACCTTCGGGCTTGTAGTTTAGTTTTGTTCAAATTTATTTTTTTCTCCTTTCAGATTTTTTTCTTTAGGATTCCACCCTGCTGGAGCCTCGAGCGTCCGCCTGCCTTCCAGGTCCCCAGCGTGGGAATCGGGAGACGCACTCTTCGTGCTGGGCGGGTTGCTCCAGAGTGGGGGCCAGGGGCTCCCTGGCCGCGGTTTCTCCGCCTCGGTTTCGTCTCCCTGGGAGACCCTACGTCTTGGTGTGAGGCAAATTCGTGCCAAAGCTCGGGATCTAGGCAGGCTTCCTGTGCCCCTTGCCCCCCACCCCCCGGCCGGTTTGGGGGGTTGTTTTTGTACTTCTTTAGAAGACAGGAGGAAGCAATGGAGAGCAGACCCGGCTCTTACACCATCCTGAGGTCTTCCCACACGTTGGGAGTTAGAGGCAGAAAGGTTCACTCCCTCCAGGTCCCGCAGCTCCATGTGCCCTGCCAGGAGACCACCACAGAATTTGCCCCAAGTTGGTTGGTTTGTGGCCTATTATGTTTTTATTTTGTCTAGGATTAGCGGGGTTTGAAATTTTTGTGGCCAGCCTTACTACCCCGGGGCTTCAACTTTCAAACCAACAAGTCAACGGGAACGTTCCGGCGAAACAGGATCTCCTGGTGCGCTGCTGGGACGCGTGCGGGGAATAGAAACGAAATCCTCCTCGGACGGCGCCGGGCGGACTCCCGGGCCTGGGGTTGCAGCGCGGTTTCTGAACCCCGCAGGATTGGGCTTGGAATCGGACTTGACCCCGCCAGGGTCAAGGCCAGCACTTTGCTTTGATCTTTCCACGTGCTGTTTGTGATCCTGTGATCATTGGCCACAGACGAAGCCTGCCCCTAACCGATGTCCGCAGAAGCTGACGGGTTCAGCCTGGCTGCGCCTATGTGCCCAAATCAGAATCAAGTTTACGCTCAAGGTTAGGAGGACATGGGTTACCTCGTGTGACCCGGGACGGGAGACGTCTGCCCAAATCAAAGCTGGTTACAAATGCGCCCTCCCACAAGAGTCTCGGGGAGACCCGCGCCCCACAACATTCTCTCTTTCCAAACTCTGGGCAAACACGTGTCCCACGTGCCTTGGGCCGCACCTCCCAGAGGCCTCACTCGGACTGGGCCCGCCAGGCTCCGAGGTAGCATCGCCTTGTCGCCTTTCCCCCCAGAACCCCTGACTCTGGGCTGGTCCCTGCAAGCCTTGGCCCACGCTGTCACCAAGGTTGTGTCGGAGAGAGAGAGGGGGGCGGCCTGCGTCCTTCAATTGGCACCCTAGTAGAAGCAAAACTTCGTGGTGATGTTGGCGGGACACTTACGGCAGCTTTGAAGGGGGGGCGCGGAAGGCGAGAGGAGAAAAATATGATAGAGGTAGGTAAGTTGTGTGTGTCAGCAGCTTGCTTCTTAACTCCTCACCCCACCACCCTCAAACCCTAGCCAGCGGCTGACAGAATTGTCTCTCTTTTCTTTTAAGTACCAAACTCCCAGAGGGTGGGGTGGAGCTGAGGGCTCGCTGTGCCCCCAGAGCCAGCCTGTACCCTACAACTGTGGCAGCCGCTCCGATTTGTGTTTGCTTGGAATTATAAAGGATCCCGTTCACAAAGGGGCACCCACTTCCCTCTCCCACCTCCACCCTCTTTGAACCTTCCCTAGAACCCCAAGCGCTTGGATTGTATGCACTGATCTTTAATCTCTGGCACCCTAGATTTCACTGAGAGATTTTAAGACGGGGAGGAGAGGACAAAGTTGGGATTGAGATAAAGGACTGGGCATTCTTTTCAGGGGAGAGCTAGAGATAAATTCAAAATTGATGTGAATGAATTTGGACCTGTTTTGAAATTCCATTTCTTTCAAAAGCTGTCTGCTTTAGACCAAAACTTATTCAAATTATTATGAAGGACAGGAAACTGGGAGTCTCTGTGGAACAGAAAAGTCAAAGGCTTGCGGGATACCCCTTTCCCAGACCTCTCCTCAAATAAAGAAAAAGCAGCTCTCGGCTCAGGTTAGTGACTCAGTGCCCTCCAACAGGGGCACTGGGCTTCCTGAGTGTGTTCACAGTCCATTCCTTCAGGAAGGCCAAGCCCCAGGGGGTGACCCAAGACTGGGCTGGGCTCCCCAAGCCCCCAGCGCCCAGGATGGAGCCTGGGAAGGGCCTGCAGGAAAGGGGCCTGGGGGTGAGGCCTGCAGCGCCTTGCCAGTGTCAGGGAAGGGATGCCCTAGCCATCCCTGGTCCTTCAAACCCCTCTACTGGGGCTTATTTAAGGCTCAAGTTTATATTTCTCATCTTGATGCTAAAAAGGGGGAGGGGAGGGTAAGAACATGTACCAAGGTTTGGAGTTATTTATGTATGTTTTCCATTTACTTTTGTTTGTAGGGTTTTCTTCTTTTTGTCTTTCCTTCCTTCTTCCCCCTGCACTGTTGGCAAGCTTGGAGGAGGAGGCTTAGGGGGGAGGGTGAAATTGACCCGCTTATTCTTGTTAACCAGTCACAAAACAGCATAAATACTAACACTCCACACTTACTACGATCTTTTAAAAATACGGACGTGTATGTATAGCCGGTTAGGTGGAAACTGGTTAGGACTAAGACATCTCTAAAACTGTCCTGGTAAACTAGCGAATCCTGTCCCTTTAAGAAAAATCCATAAAGCGCTTCCATCAGCCCAGTGTCTGGGAAAGGAGCAAACTAACTGCTTGGAACAAAAGAGACAAAGAGGCCAAACAACAAAACAAACAAACAAGTCCCTCTCCCCCCTCCAGACAACAATGGACTAGAGGCAGCAAGTGCAGGGACTGCCCGGCCGGCTGCTGCTCTCCACCTGCCAAGTCTCCCGCATTTGGCTGGAGACTTTCCCTCTCGCCCCACTCCCGCCCCCGCCACCCCCCTCTCCCAGCCCTTTCTGTCTTTCTCTGCGTGCGACTCTCTCTGTGTCCCTCTCTTGGGGTCTGGCTATGTGTGTGTGTGTTTTGTCCCTGTCTGTCTCTGTTCTGCTGCTGCTTTCACCTGATGTCGCTCTGTGTCTCAGACCCCCATTCTCTCTCTCTCTTTCTCTCCCTCTCTTTAAAGGCCCTTCGCAGATCAGCATACTCTGGCATCTATCTGTCTATCTATCAGGCCATTTCTGCAGCATCTCCAAAGTCCCGGCCTCCTCAGGACTTGGGTTTCTCGGAGCTGTCACAGTGGCCTGTTTTGTATTTTGTTCGTAGCCGTCTTCGCCAGGAGGATCCCAAAGTCCATTTGCACTTGGGCTTTTTACCACTCCTCCCGTTCAGATCTTTGCTCTTTTTCTATAAGGCTTTTGGCACACATACACACACACACCCCCTCCTTGTCCCCAGCAGCCCTTTCTCTGCTTCTTGGCTGCTGCTCGAGAGACTCGTATGCATGCCTGCCTTCCCCTTCTCTCCCTCTCTCTTCCTCTCTCCCCCCTCCCTGGCAACCAGGCAGCCATTATCAACCCCCCCGCCCCCCCACAAGTCCAGCCTTTTCCTTCCTCTTCCCTCCTCTCCACCAAACTTTAATAAAAATACTGCACACATTTTTGCCTGGCAATTGCTTTTCTTTTTGGAGTGAATATAAACCCTTGGAAAGTCGGGAGTTAGAGAAGGGAGAGAGTCAATATATGGAGACTGCAGGAGCAGAGACTGAGCCTGGAACAAGGGTCCCTGCCAACACCCCATCCCCTTCCACATGTTTGTTGTCGTTGTTGTTGTTTCCCTATTAAACCCTTTTGTGATAGCGTCTCCTCCCGAAGCATCTGTGTCTGCTCCAGGGAGGCACGGGGGAAACCTGGCCGCGGCTCTCCTCCACTGGGCAGAGCTGACCAATGGGGAGGCAGGCGGCAGCCTCATCAGGCACATTCCCATCTCCAGCCCCTCTCTCCACTTCCTCTCAGGAAAAAAAAAAACCCAAAAAAACCAAAAAGGTAGAGGCCCCTGGCAATGAGGTGGAGGGGGAGAGAATGGGGGGGGGGGCTGAGGTTTGCAATTCCTCTTTCAGAGAAGTATAGAATGGCTGCCTGAAGAGAAGCTTCTCCAAGGATGGTTGCCTCTCAGTCAAGGAGGAGGATTCGACTATCAAGAAGTTGGGGTAAAACAGGGCTGAACTGTTTCTCTAAAGCAGACCAGAGAATTCCCACGGGGGCATGGTAAGGGGTTGGCAAAATGGTGGCATCCCCCACCCCACCCCTGCCCCCCAAAATAGTGTTTGCCCAGTAAGCAACAGAATCAGGACCGATGATCTCCCTCAGCCCCACCCTTCCTCTTTTCCTCCTTTCTTCAGTAATATACAGGCAAAGCCAGATGAAAACAACATTAGGGGCAACTCTGAAGAGAGGAAAACCATTTACAGTCTGAGAAGAGCACAAAAAAACAGAAATCGGAAATTTACCCTCATTGTTTGGTTGCTTGGAGATAGGGCAATATTAAGAAGCGCTAAGTAACAAAGCATACCGACGCACATGCGCGTACACAGGTGTGCGTGTCTGTATGTGTAGTTGGGGAGACTCGTTGTTAAGGGGAAAAGGGAAGAATTTTGAAATCGGATAAACCTGGATGGAATATAACCTGGCCACTTATTAGCTAAGCAGCTATACCTTCTTCACAGTGGTATTCTAGAGATTAAGCGGAATGCACATATGCAAAAGCCAAAAGCAATGTCTGGCAAGCTGTGTGTGCTCAATAAATAAATCCTCCCTTCCTACCTCTAGTCCTCCCACCCTTCCTTCCTCCCTCCTTCTCTCCTTCCTTCCTCGCTCCACTGGCTTCCTCCCTGGCTATCTTTCCAAGGTGCAAGCAAAGGGGAAATCACCCAAATTGCCCCCAATTTCCAGATCCCAAGGACAACTTTACTGCCCTCTGGGTCCCAATATTGGAGGAGTGCAGACCACACCACAGCCCACTAATTCTGGGCCCAAATACCACCCGGGATCATTAGTTCTTGGATGGGATTATTTAGCTGCTTTAGTCCACCCCTCCCCTAGAGTCTTTCTTTTTATCAGTTAAGGGGGAGAGAACCCTTACCCCAAATCCAATCACTCACGTGTTTTTAGTTGAGACTGTGTACCCAGAGAGTCTCTGTTTGGGGGAATATTAAAAATCACGTCAAAGCCGGAATGTCTAAGGGAGACGCAGAAAAGAATATTTTCTAATGGAGTGTGGTCCTGACCCGTAGCATCTCAATAGGGAATGCTGTTTTCTTGGTATTTTGACCTTGTCAAAATGACTGATCTTTTTTTCCTCCAGAGGGGCACTCTCTACCTAAGCTGTTTCTCGAGAAGTGTTTTGGGGCAACACTTCATTGCGTCTGGAAGCATTCACTGGTGGAGGCGCCTGTCCTGGCCCTCCACCAGTGACTCGTTGCTGGGATTCCTTCTCTTTCTTTCTCTCTCCCAGAAGCTGAACCAGGTTGTAACAGCAGCCGGCAAGCCTGTGAGCCATGCCTGGGGCCCCAACTTCAGTTGGTAAGAGAGTGAGCCGCAAAAAATGTTCCCACCTTACACTTCCTTTTTCCCTGGGTCTTATTGTCTCTTCTACTGATATTCCATTTCCACATTTCACCGGCTTCCTGGACACTTTCCTGTGTTGTTAGCCCAGCCTTAACGACTGTCCAGAGGCACTGATCCTGGAGCATATTTGGGGACGGAGGGCAATCCCTACAGCCCTTCCCTAATGCTTTTGGTCATCTCTGATCTCTTTGCTCTTCTCTCTGCCCCCCCGCACCCCGTTTCATCATGAGGCCTCTGCTCCTTATGACAAGGATGTGGAAGACTGTTGGGTCTTTATCCCTCTTCGGGTACCCTAATTTCCATGGGGCATCTTTCTGTGAACCACAGAGAGAGTCATCTATCCTTCCTGGAAGCACCCCTTCCCACTGCAGATTTCAGCCCCGGGTACCAGGCCTCCCCGGGGGCTGTGAACAACCCGCAGGAGCAAACAGGAGCACCGTGAACTCCCCAGTTCTGACAGGTGTGAGTGTTGCTGGGCAATTAGGCATGTAGAGATGTCCCCCTAAAATGGAGGAGGCCACAAAGTGTGACGCCGCAAGACTAGCAGCCTCTGAAACCTTCCAAAGCCTTGTCTTTTATTCTCCTTGGGCTCTTGTCCAGGCAGAAGCCTGAGATTATGTTTCCTTGTTTTGTCTTTGACCTACATTCTTCATCTACTAAGGCTTCATTGCCATACCAGCGGCAAGAGGGCATTTGCTGCCTTTCTGGGGGGGACGGTAGGTATTAATGTGGGTCACTGGGGACAGTGGGTATTAATGTGGAAGTGGCAAACCCTTCAAACCCTGGTAGGTCTTCTGTCCCTTGCTTGCCTTTGCTTCCAGTGGGCCAGCTTTCCTACTCACCAGTAACTCACTTTAGGGCTGCCTGAGAGCGTCGAAGTGAGCAATACTGCCCCCACAGTTTAGGTCTGGAAAAACTGCCGGGTGTAAATACCCACTACCGGATTAACAGATGCCAAGTGACATCACTCTGAGGTGGCGGTGTAATTTGTACTCTTCACCAGGGACAAGTCTGAAGGGCAGTCAGTTTCCAGTTTAAGAGAAGGGTTTGCTCCCGTTGGCTAAGTCACAGCAGCTCTGTACGGACCCGATTCTATGCAACGAGAAACCTCCCAATTTAGGAGACTTTGGAAAAACACTTTCTCCTCTGAGGGGGCTCTCAGCTCTGGCTACACATTAGAATCACCTGGGGAGCTTTAAAAAATTACCAGTGCCTGGGCCTCTCCTCAATCCAATTAAATCTGACTTTCTAGGGCTGTGGTGTGGGCACTGGTATTTTTTAAAAGTTCCCCTGGGTGATTCTAGTGTTTAGCCAGGATCGAGAATCGCTAATACATCGGTTGAGAGAACAGGACATGGTGGCGAATAATGCCCTTTCCTTGAGCGAATATGTAAGGAACTCCTACTATACACAGTTTGCTGAGAACAAATAGATGGAGTTGATGGGCCCCGGGCTGCGTGGGTTTAGGATTTAGCGGGCAAAGCTATTGGTGGGTGTCTGAGCAGAACCTTGTGAAGTCAGAGCAACTTTGCTTCTACCCAGAGCGTGGGACAGGAAGTTCGAGCCCCAAGTTCCAAATCGGGTTTTATCACGAACGAGGGAGTGACCTTGGACAAGTCTTTGGGTCTTAGGCTGCTCATCTTTAAATGGAAGTGGCTGGAAAGAAAACTCTGTGATCTGTGTCGGTGTACTCTAGCCTTGCAGCGTATTGCCAAATTCTCAGAAACCCATAAGCTTAGCCAGGCAATTACCAAATTCCTTTGGAGGCTGGCTCACTGCACTCATGCATAGTACTGACAACCGTCCTTCTGATGTTCCACCAAGTCCCTTTCCAAAAACCCTAAGTATCAGAGTGTTAATTTTTAAATAATACTGGGCTCCCTTAATTCTCTCCCCTGGTCTCTTACAAATTAGCAGATGAAGGGACTGGAGTAGTGGTAATGTCTATGAGCAGTGGGTAATGACTAACAGAAGTTTATCCAGTTGGATAAATGTCTAGTGGATTGCTGCTGGGGTCAGTGTTAGTTCTGGTCTTAATTAACATCTTCATTAATAGTGTGGGAGAGGGAATAAACAATAGCTAATGATATTTGCAGATGGTAGTAAATTCAGAGGTGTTGCTACTACCAGTGAGAGCAGCAAGAGCCATGGGGATATTGGAGATGTGAACAAGAAGTGATTATAGTGATGTTTGTTCTGGAAAAGGCAGAATGAAACGTTTCGGGGCGGGAGAGGGGGGGAATGACAAGGGAGACTGAGAAATGCTGAGAGAAACAACAACCGTTACCATTTGTAACTTGGGTGTGCATTTGGCAAAGAGGCAGCCGATGGCCTCGCAACTTCTGTTGGGCACAGAGAGATGTCCTGAACAACAATAATAATCATAACACCAGTGATGACGGTAATAATACCCAGCATTGACTCGGTGCAGACAATATGCCAGACAGGGCTCTAAGTGATTTATATGGAGGCGGTTTTTATTCCTGGTACTTTAATCACGATAGAGTTCTCCTAGGCTCTCTGAAGGTTCTGACAGCGGCCTTCCCGGGGTTCTTGGATTTCTAGGGGTGAAAAGACCTGTGAGTTCACGGGAAAATGAGAAGTATGAAGAGGGATGGGCAAGGAAAGCGGAGGACGTGATGTGGGCTCTTTCTCCAGGCTCTTGAGCAGAATCGTTCTTTTCACCTTTGATTCTTCCTGTCCCCAACCCACCTCCTATCCTTTTCTCTCATTAAGCCGTTGCTGGATTAACATGGTTGGTGAGGGTAGACAGAAAAATCTTGCAAAATGGAGGAAGGAGGGGAGGAGGGAAGGAAAGAAGGGAGGGAGGGAAGAGGGAAGGGAAGAAGAAAGAAAACTAACATTTCCTGCAGCCCTATCCCAAGTCATCAAGTAGCTGGAGCAGATTTTCTTGTTTAACCTTTACGTGTCTAATTCTCGCAACGACTCTCTCTCATAGTTGTTGGCCCTCACTTCTATTAATGAAAGAAAAGACTCAGAGAGGTCAGGTCACTGGCCATGAACAGACAGCCAATAGATTGAGTGGAGGTTCAAACTGCAGTTGGTTTACTCCTAAACTCATGTCCTCTCCAACCATGAATACATATTTTCTTTTCTTTCCTTTCAGCCCTGCCTGGTTAATGACAACATACAGCCACGCACAGCGAGCCAGAAGGTAGAAATATTAAGAAGAGAATAAACACTGAGGAGCAGAGGGATAAAGGGAAAGTAGCCAGTATACACATACACTGCCCAATTCAATGTGATTGAATTATTTATAATTATATTTTGAAATTAGGAAAAATGGAATTTGCAAACAAGAAAGGCTTCAAGACAATGGAACCCATAATAATGTGGATTTGACCTTGAGGGAATTTGGCAGAGAGCATTAGTATCTGAGACAAAAGTAAACTGAGAAGAAAAACATTTGAATGCTATAAAAGCCAAGACTCTTCTTGGCAAATGTGAAGCCCAGGGCCAGATGGATGCCAAAGGTCTTCAAAATTATATCAAAGGAGCTTTAGGAAGTTGGAAACATGTGGCCTGGGCATGCAGCTCCCCCCTTCCCCAACCTCACTATGAAATGGGGCTCCAAATGCCAACTCAGAGTCAGAATTAGGAACTGAGATTTTTAAACTGATGAGATATACATGTCAGAGGAGATACATACAAGGCACCATTCAAAGAATAAATATAAAGCAAGCACCACTGTAAACATGACCCAGGTCAAGAAATGCCACATTCCCAGGACCTCAGAAGTCCCCTCCCCCATTTTTCTTGTGATCGTTTCTTTGCTTCTATTTTTTTTTATTTTAGTTTTAGCACTTATGCAGGTCTGTTGTTGAACTTTATAGAAATAAAATCATCCTGTATGTATTCTTTCAAGACTCGCTTCTTCCTTTCAGCTATATGTTATATATAAATGAACTACAATATATTTAACCGCTCTACCTTCCTGGGGACTTCTGGTTGTTTCTAGTTTGTAGCGTTCAAGAAAAATTTTGATGTGCACTTCCCGTACACGTGAGCTGATGCGCATGTGTAGAAGTTTCCCTAGGGAGGGGCTGGGAAGCTACCATCCCGGGCCAAACAGAACCCATTGCTTTTTGTGTGCCTTGCCACCTAAGAACGGTTTCAATGTTTTTAAATGATTGATACAAAAAAAAAAAAAGAGGAAAAATATCTTCCGATGGGTAAAAATAATATTAAAATTGCAATGTCCATAAGTAAAGATTTATTGAAGCACAGCCAGGCTCATTGTTTAAATATCATCCATGTCTGTTTCTGTGTAACACGGAGAGTTGAGTCAAGGCATCGGAGACTAACCGTAGGGCCCACAAAGCCTAAAATCTGAATGATTTGCTGTGCTGTGTGAATGCCCACATTCACGCCCATGAAGTTGGCCGCACCTAAAACATTTGGCCCTTTACAGAAAAGGACCCTGCTCTACAGCAGAGTCCTCGAGGGGAAATTAGAAAGATCTTAAGTAAAAGAAGAGGCTAAGTGCAAAACCGTCAGCACAATGCGGGGTAACTTGTAGGAGTTACTATAAATCTGAGACTCCCTTCCCTCCCACCTTCCACCTAGGCTTCCCCACCTCCAAGAGGTGGCTCTGAAGAATCCCTTTCCAAACAAGTCAGATTGTCAGCTGGCTGTCAGTCAGCATAAGAGCTGTTGACTATTTGGCTTGATATCGCCCCAACCCCACTCTCTTTGGGGTTCGTGCATTGTAATAACAGATCTTTGAGTGAAAGTGACTTTTTAAGCCCAAAGGAACGATGGCATTAAAATCCACAGGTGTGATTTCCAGCTCCAGGTTGGGAGAGTGTCTGTCTGAGTAGATTCAAGATTTCTTAGAGAAAATTTGTTTAAAAACCAAGCACCAGAAGAGTTTATCTGAAGAACAATACAAAGCAAGAGTTCATCAAAAGACAATATTTAAAAGAACAAATTTAGACAACTAATTACTACTAGATTTAAGGTGTTATTATGTTATAGTAACTAATACAGTGTGTTATTGGAATCAAGATAGACACATCAATCAAAGAAATAGAATATATGGTTGTATATGGACAACCAACTTTCAACAAAGGTATAAAGGCAATTTAGTGGAGAAAAAACCAGTCTTTTCAATAAATGGTATGAGAACAATTGAATATCCATATAATAAAGTGAATTTCAATCCATGCCTTACACTGTATATGAAAGGTATCTCAAAATGGATTATAGACCTCTACGTAAAACATAAAATTATAAAATTTCCAAAAGAAATAGGGAGAAAATCTTTTTGCTGTTGGATTAGGCAAAATGTCTTAGATATTTTGCACGATCCATAATTTTGACTTCATCAAAATTTAAAAATTCTATTCTTCAAAGGATATGGTTAAGAGACTGAAAAGAAAAGACAGTTTGGGAGAAAATATTGCAAATCAAATATCTGATAAAGGACTTGTATCCACAATATGAAAAAAAATAAAACTACAATAATTCAACAATAAGAAAGCGAACACCTCAATTTTTAAAATGAACAAAATATTTGAATGGATGCTTTACCAAGAAGATCTAAGAATGTTAAACACACATGTAAAAAGATGCTTAACACCATTAGTCATGAGGGAAACAAATATTAGGGAAACAAACATTAAAATGATAGTGGAACACCCTACATAGCTGTTAGAATGGCTAAAAATTAAAGACTTGATCATACTAAGTTGGTGAGGATATGAAGGAACTAGAATTCTCATATATTGCTGATGGAATTGTGAGATACAGCCACTTTGGGTAACCGTGTGATAGTTCCTTAAAAGTTAAACCCTTAAAGAGATACCTGCCATGTGCCCAGAAATTTCATTCCTAGGTATTCACCTGAGAGAATTGAAAGCTTATGTCCGTGTAAAGTCCTGCACATGAAATGTTCATAGAAGCTTTATTTGTAAGAGTCCCAAACTGTAAACAATCTACTTGCCCATCAACAGGTGATGGCTAAATTGTGCCATATCAGACAATGAAATACTACTCAGTAGGAAAAATAAATGAACTATTGATATATAGAACGACATGAATAAATGTCAAAATATGCTGAATGAAAGAAGCCAGACCAAACAAAAGAGTACCTGTTGGGTGATTCTAAAATATGCAAACCATGTTATAATGACGGACAGCAGATCAGTTGGGAGGGATTATGAAGAGGAACAGAAAACCTCTCAAAGGTGATTGAAACGTTTCCTATCATGATTGTGGTGACGGTTTCACTAGCGTATGCATATGCTAAAGCTTATCAAATGGTACACCTTAAATATATGGCACTGATAATTAATTAATTAATCGTCAATGTGCTTTTTAAAACTCACAAAACTATTACAACATTGAATGAGTGAAGTTGCAAGCTACAAAGTAAGAGAGAAATCTACATTGTGTGGAAAGGACAAAGGTCTCGTGTCCCGAAGTATAAAGAACCCCTACAAGTGAAGAAGAAAAACACAGAAAAGCCCAACTAAAAATGGGCAAAATATTTGAACAGACATTTCACAAAAGGGGCTGTCCAAATGGCCAATAAACGAGGAAAAGCAGCTAACCTCATCAGTCATCTGGAAATACAAATTAAAACCACATTGAGATATTATACTCCAGAAATAGAAGAAAGACCAATTCAACAGTGTTGATGAAGATGTGAAACAACTGGAACTCTCAGGCACTGCTGGTGGGAGTGTAAATTAGTACAATCACTTTAGAAGTCTATTTGACATTATCTACTAAAATTTGTCATAGGCTGGGATGCCTGGGTGGCTCAGTCGGATAAGCGTCTGCCTTCTGCTCAGGTCATGATCCCAGGATCCTGGGATCGAGTCCCGCATTGAGCTCCTTGCTCAGCGGGGAGCCTGCTTCTCCTTCACCCTCTGCCTGCTGCTCCCTTTGCTTGTGCTCTTTCTCTCTCCATCAAATAAATAAGTAAAATCTTAAAAATAAAATAAAATAAAATAAAATAAAATAAAATAAAATAAAATTCATCATAGGCTACTTCATAACCCGGAAATTCTACTCCTAGGTTTATGCACAAGAGAATGCATACATATGAACACTGGAACACATACAGAAGAACGCTCATCTCTCTGTTATTTGTAATTGGCTCCGAACTGGAAACAACCCAGTGATTGTCAGTATAGAATAGATGAATTGTGTTACATTCATACAAGAGAAATCATACTGCAAAGTAAGGGGAAAAAACCTTTGTTATCGGCAATAGCAAGAACGAATATCACAAGAAATGTCAAAGAAAGTAGTTTAGATATAAAAAACTGACTATCATATGCTTCCCTCGATATAAAGGTCAAAACCAGACAATATAACTTTGTATTATTAGAAATCAGGACAGTGGGTATCTTTGGGAGGGATGGTGGGGTACTAATTGGCAGAGAGCAGAGTGTGGTTTCTGGATTGCCAGTGATTTTCCATTTCTTCATGTGGTTGCTGGTGACATGAATCAGTCATCTCGCTGTACGCTTAGGGTGTGCCCTTTTCTACTTGCAGGCCGTAGAGAAGTTTGTTCTTCTTGCTATATAATGTTCCATCGTATGATTGGGCAACAATTTATTTATTTCTTTAAAGCACAGGAAGAGAGACAGGGCAGTCACTGTATCTCACCCTGGAGGGATCCAAAGAATTAGGCCAAGGCTTCTGAAGTCCTTCCTTTCTCCTTTGTAACTGAGTCTCGGCCAGACTTCCATGTCATGCCATGTAGTTGTGCTGAGGTCGCCCACGCTTGCGGCTCCCTGTTAGGGAGAAGTGGGGCCTAGAATGAGCCCTACGGGAAGGAGGAGAGACTTCAGGGTTGGGCAATGCCAGTCCATTGAGGGTGGGACATGCAGAGGAGAAGAAAAAGTTTGTATGAAGTTGGTTAAGAGCCAAGGGTCTGGAACCACACTACCTAGGTTCAAATCCTGACTCTGACACTTGGGAGCTATTGGCCTTAAGTAAGTCATTGACCTCTCTGTGCCCTAGTTTTCCCATCTGTAAAATAGAAATAATATTGTACATGTGCTATAGGGTGCTGCAAAAGATAGGCCAGGGTGCTTCCAGATCAGTTACGAAAGTGCTACAGAGCCCCTCAGAGGCTGCTCCCATCCCCTATTTGCAATAGATAGATACCCCCGATTTACTGTATGTAAAGCTTTGGCACTCTTCTCTTCTATCTTTTGATAAACACCTCTCTGCAAATTTTCTAGAATTCTCCAATCACCCTTCTGGCGTCTGCAAAGAAGCCTGACAGTCCTATGAATTCAGAGCAACACTAAACAAGGCTTCTACTTCTGTTAACTATTCCAGCACTTTATTCTCCCTCTCCCATTTCCAGGTCTCTTTCCTCTATGCTAGAATATTGTTTGTGTTGTTCACTCTGAATCTCCTGGACACAGCAGGCGCTTATTTGGTACCTGAAGAGCTATGACCTCTTAGTCAATAGGTGAACGACACTGTTTGTGTCAGTGGGTTCTGAGGTGTTCTCAGTTCTTATCATTTCGGTAACAT
The DNA here is from genome assembly GCF_017311325.1 of Ursus maritimus. NCBI lineage: Eukaryota > Metazoa > Chordata > Mammalia > Carnivora > Ursidae > Ursus > Ursus maritimus. The sequence goes on along the minus strand of NW_024424119.1, from coordinate 8,149,078 downwards.
CACTCCCTGCCTGGCACTAAACTAGCCCTTTGGACACTGTTCTTGATGACAGGAGCAGTAACCCATGTCCCACCCTCAACCACAACCTGCCATAGGGCCGGCACTCCATAAATGTGTAGGAAGAGGTCCTGGCTCAAGCTGCTATTAGATTTCCTACTGTTCTAGAAGGTCTAGGAGCAAACTTGAGGTAGAAACTGCCCATCACAAACTTCGCACTACGCCCCAGTCTCCTTCAAATCCACCTCCCTGAGCATCAGGGAACTCGGGACCTCCATCTTGGTTTTTAAACTGTAATCCAAATAAATGCTGTATGCCAGGCCCAGCAGCACTTGCAGGACCCCTGAGTCATTGTCACAGACCACGTTAACTCTTGTTGACCATCCCTCACTGCATTCGAAGGACAGAGACAAATCATGAGCTGATAATCAGATTCAGGAAATATTTCTTGAGAAAGGACTACATTTCAGACACCTCCCAACTTATTTTGATGGACGAGATTTTTTGATCCCCAAACAACACTGAACCAGGTACTTTAGATTCTTATGCTCTTTTTGAAGTTCAGGCAAGCTCGGCTATGAATTATTATACACCTTTCCCAGAATCACAATTTTTTCGGGTGACTGAGTCAGAATTTGAACCCCAAACCACGGTGCCTCTAAGTCCAGTCTATCCCCTTCTGTTCCTCTATTCCATTCCTTCAGAAATGCTGGAGAACGAAGATAATCTTGTTACATTCTGTCATGCTTGTTTGCGCCCTAAACTGGTTTACCCAGCTTGAGAGGTTCTTTAATCACCACAGGGTATTGAATGAATCATAGCTATACCCAAACTCAAATCCACATTCAAAGGAGGAAGATCTATCCCATTGATAATATTTAAAAGAATGTGCCTGGAGTTCTAAAGGCAATTTCAAAAGAAGAGTGATAAAAATGCTTTAAGGAATACTTGCAAGGTAGGGGAAGAAAGGGATAAAGAAAGGGGGGGTAATCAGAAGGGGGAATGAAGCATGAGAGACTATGGACTCTGAGAAACAAACTGAGGGCTTCAGAGGGGAGGGGGGTGGGGGAATGGGATAGACTGGTGATGCGTAGTAAGGAGGACATGTATTGCATGGTGCACTGGGTGTTATACACAACTAATGAATCATCGAGCTTTACATCAGAAACCAGGGATGTACTGTATGGTGACTAACATAATATAATAAAAAAACATTAAAAAAAAAAAAAGGAATATTTGCAAAGCCTTCCAAGGCAACTCCTGTGAAGGGGCCACACTCGGCCTGCGTGGTTACAGTCTTGCACTACGTCCTCGCTGCATGTACCGGTCAGCTTTGGCCATAGGCTTTGGAATTAGAAAGACCCGGTTTAGGAGCCCCATAACCTCTCGCAGAAACTCAACCTCTCTGAGCCTCAGGCTCCTCATCGTTAAAAGAGCTGCGATATAAATGTGACATACAAGCACAGAGCAGAGCCACGCTTAGATCAGAGTACACGGTAATTATTACCACTTGTTATGACACTCATTTTAACCTAAGGTTGGGGAAAACCGTTGCCCTAGGGGAGACCTTGCTTAATTAAGGAGCTGCCGTTGGTCACAGCAAAGGAGAAGATCCAGCTTGTAAGCAGTCATTTAAAAGGCGCTGGAAGGAGCCTGCATCTCTGCATGGCAGGGAGACCTGGCACGTAGGGTCTGGCCCCCCGAATGCACAATGCCGTGCCCCCGCTGCTCAACTCAGATGGAGCTTTGTGCAGGATAAGGGCCACTAAGATCACTTCTAGGAATGAGCCTAGAGCCTGATTGAGTATGGACCTCCTCTGTGCGCACCAAGAGGGTAACTACAGACTCCCCGTGTACATAATGTATGAACTTCTCAATTATGTGCCGTCTTGACTCTGTGACGTCATACGTAGGAGATGTACATTGATGTCCATTTGGGAGAAGAACCTAGAGAGTAGATGTCCCGTCTGATGAACGAGGCACTACGAGCAAATTGCACAGGACACAAACAGCAATGACAACATGGCGGTCACTGGAATCAAATCCCACTGTCCGGGCAAATGTCTAAGAATTGCCCACATGGACATAGGGATCAGGCATTCTTAGATGGCATACATGTTTATTATTTTTCATAAAGCCCATTTATTAAACCATAGGTAACAATGATTCATTTTTACAAACTCGTGTAGAACTTTCCAAAATCTTAAATTCATTTCCAAAAAAGTTCTTAGTTGTACCATGTGTCCTGATTGAATATTCAGAAAATACAGTCGCTGCACAGATATGGGAGTTTTAGATTTTTCTAGGATAGTGGTTGTCTACCAGGGTAGGGACAGAACATCACACCTTTGTGAGATATGTCTGATAGGAATATGATAAAGTAGTTTACTCTATCAGCGACAGCGGATTTGACGTTATCTCTATAAAGTGATCAGCTTCCCTCACTTGCATTCTGATATTTTCTTTTTAAAGAGAGAACGAACACTGTGAGTATGGCCAGGATTTATGGGGGTTCGGGTGTCTGGCTTGCGGACGACAAATGTTAATTATGACCTGGAGCATAAGAGATGGTGAGTGGCTAACCTGGGACATTTCGGTCTATAAAGGACCTTGTGCTCACAGTAGTTGTGGTGAGGTTGCCATGCTGATGCACAGAGCCCCACTTCTCCCCATGCTCTGAAATAAACATTAATAAAAAGAGCACTTGGTTAGAGTCAGGGACCCTTCTATGATGCCAGCCCGGTTGCCAATTAGCTTCGTAGCCTTAACCAAGTCACTTTATCTCTTTGAACCTTGTTTTGATTTTTCATCTATAAGAAGAGCAGTTGGTTTAGATCAAGGGTTGTAAACTTGTGAGTGTGAGAGGCTGCGGGTAAACCCACATGAGGAGAGCGAGCCTGTGGAATGCAACAGGGGGTCCAGGAGATGAGCCCCATCTAAAGGGGGCGGCGACTCTGCCCCAACCTTTTAAATGAATTCCAACATTCAAAAAATGACAGGGCAAAACACAGGATGCTGCCAAAAGTCCCCAAAGTCTCTCCTAGTTTTAGCATCTCACAATTTTACACCCTTTCGCTAATATCGAGGATAGGAATAGAGGGTTCGGTGGAAGAGTTACGAAACAAAATTCTATTGACCTTAAAATCTTATAACTCTGCCAAATACTACACAAGCACAGAAGCAAATACTGGATTGGAATATACGCAAATGAAACAGGTTTTTTTTAGGTGATGGGACTGTGGGTGGATGTCATTTATATTTTGTTAATCGTTCGCTGAAAGTGTCTCTATTCTTAAAAAAATAAAAAATAAAGAAAGGGTCTCACTCTTGTTTGCTTGTATAACAACAAGAAAATTAAAAAGATAATGGTAAAAGAAATATTGAGGGCAGCTCAGAATGGTGCCAGACATGAAGAGAAAAAGGGAAAGGTAGTGATATTAAGTATGTTCTTGAAACTTGTATTTCCAACCTGCTCTGTGTATTTGCTTGTCAACCAACCTTAAACAATAAGCTCTTAAGACAGTGTTAATTGCACATAGGTAAACCCTGGGCGCCTGACTTTTTCCACCTAACATTGCTCCTCCTTTCCCCACTCTGTTGTTCACAAAAATACTTCCCACATCATGAAGAATAGTGGTATCAAAAGTTTCCCGACTTTGTTAGTTTGGCTTTTGAATGCATTATTCGAGGGTTTGGTTTTGTTTTTAGTTGGGGGGGTGGTGGGAAGGGCACCTGACTTCTCGTCCCTAATTACATTTTTCTTTGGTTTCTATCAACACTGTTTTCATTCTGCAAACCCACATCAACTACCCGTAAAGTGAGCAAAAAACCAAAGGTTGTTATTTAGTGTGTTTATTTGAAGGCTTTTAAGATATCCCACGGGGAGTTTACTCTTTTCTCGACAAGTGCAGAAGAGAATATTAGCGCAAAGCAGTGGAAGGCCTTTGTACCATAAATGCAGAAATCTTCAATAACGTAGTCACCCTTGTACAGGAGCGCCCAGCCCCAGGTCGAGACCCATACTAAGCATGTGATACATGTTTGCAGAAGAATTGCGTTCTTCCTTTACGCCCCAGGCTGCATTGAGGCTTTCGTAGTTATGGAGTAAAGACACGAAATGGGGTTATTGATCTTCTTTAGTAGTGGGCAATTTGAGATGATATCGCCATGTTCTAGATATGCCAAGAAGCATCTTTGACCCTGAGAACAAGTAGCCACAGGATGGGGACGCAGGGGGCTTGACTTTCGTTTTCGTGTTAAAAATGGCCCACTGAGCAAAAGGCAGAATGGCACTTTGCCAGGACTGTATTGAAGGGTCAGTAGACTGTCTAGCGCTTTCCTGCATCCTGTTGCCTCACTGATTTCTGGATTGCCAGATGCTTCTGTTTTTTGCAAATGGTTAAAAAAATACCTTAGTGATTCTGTTGTTTCAGAAACCTTACATATGGCACAAAATATCCCGAACATTTTTTTGAGAAAACACTTGTGTTCCCTTTGCTCAATTTAATCATCATTACAGCCTAAATTCATTCAAGTTTATTGTTTACTTTTTATGGGCATTTTGATGGTTGAAACTAAAGTTATATAAAAGTGTGAGTAAGCAAGACATGAAGATTTAATTGCTCATAGCTTTTCTTTCCTAAAGTCAGTCTTCAAAACGTTAAGTAGGCTAGGGAAGGTGCATACTTCGAATTGAGAATTGGTAACAACTGAGATAAAAATGTTTTTTTCAAAGCTGGGAGACATCCTTGATTTATCACCATTGAATCAGAGAGCAAATTTTTCACACACTGAGTCATAACTAGAGGCTTTTTTTTTTTTTTTTCCTTTTGGTAAACCACTTCAACCTGCTCTCGAAAACCCCTGGTTCATGCACAGAATGAGTCTAAGTCTGCCTCTGTTTTGCCCGTGAAATTCAACAAGACCCTAGCCTGGGGTTGGGGAGGCTGTGAGCCATACCACCGTCTCAGGTTTTTGATGACACCACCAACCCCTTGAGATTTATTATGTTAGCAGATGTCATCAGATATATGTGTGCACAGGTGCAGCGTGCAGTTAGTGAAAGAAGGAACACTGCGTGTATTTATTTTTGTACCCATACTCTTAATGGTTAGAAAAGGACCTGGTGTGCCTGTCTTGGGCAGTGTGGGGTTTCGACTCCATTGCAAGGGCTTATCTGGTAATCTCTTGAAGTCTTTTCCACAGATATAATTCTGAGGATGAGCAACTATTTCTTGTGGGAAAGATGCTGTGTTTATTTTTTACAAGCAATGTCTGAAGAAGAGGCACGATGCATTAGAGCTAAAGGCTGCTAGAACCAATGGAAAATAAAAATAATTACCAGACTTTGTTGTTTCTACTTGGCTATTCCTCTTCCACAGCAATACACTAGATACGCATTCTCCTTCCCTCTGTAAAAGTTGTACGAAGACATCGCTCATCTACAGAACTAAAACAAAGTGCCAAAACCTGGCATTTGATACATGTACCGCTTTAAGACTCTCTAAATATTTTTAAATAATTAGGAAATATTTGAGGCTATTTCCTGGAGGCAATATGCAATGTGAATGCTTACACAGGTTTATACATTATGCAGTTTTTAAATCCTAAAAAATATCATCCAATTGTTTTACAAGATGGTGTGATTTATTTAGTATCATGTCTTAAGTATTCCACTATCTTTATTATATAAATTAAGTTTGCACACATGCTAGCATAATGATGGCCTAAATATAATAATCTAATAAATTAGTGTGTGCCCTCTAATGATAAAAAATAATAGAAATAAAAACACACTTCCTATATTTTTGAGAAATAGCGAAGTAAGATAAAATAAACACCTTTGGGGTAATGACTGAAAATTACTGGTTTAGATGGGGTAGAAGAATTACTTCAATTATGACATAAAGCATTGTAATAATGCGTGCTTTTAGAAATAATTATATAGTGATTATTCTCAAAGATAAACACACGCAGATGTTGTAGTACATTAAAAAAATTTCTCAATTTGAAGAAAACATACAGAAACTGCATTACCAGTTAATTGCCTTTAAGAAGAACCAGAAAATCTAAAGTGTCAGTGTACTCGCGAATCTTCTAGTTAGTTCTAAAGAATCAATGGTGCCTGCAACTGAAGGCAGAAAAAAATTAACTTTTCTACTGGAATCACTTCAGTTAGATGTGTCAGAGGGCCAAAATGCCTAAGTAACATTGGGCAGTCCTTATTTTTAAAAAATGACTAGTTATAATTTCTAGAAAGATGAATATAAAAAGGTATTCGACCTTAATTATATTCTAGGAAAGGTTTTCAAACAAGATAATTTTAATTTAAAAAAAGCACTCCCTAATTTCTATATATTGATTTATAATGCAAAATATGAAAACTGGAAAAGCAACCAGTAGTGTAGATTAGAAGACCATTATCATTAGCCAAATAAGACACTTAGGAGCAACAACCCGTTGAGGTGACTACAAATTAGTGAGTCCGGTTTCTGTAAGACATGGTTGGAAATCAGCGTTCTTATTTTATGAGCATTGGATATCATTTAATTATGATATATGTACATACTTGACAGACAGAAGAGTAATCGGTAGGAGGATAATATTGAAAGCATCACATGTCAAAGGAAACAAATTACATGCAAATAAAAAAAGATAATCTACGTAAGACCGAACATGACATACAATGGTACATTCTATTACTAAATAATATGCTTAGGCAGAAATCCTCTGACAGGTGACACTAACTCCAGATTCATTCAAGTCATCACTAGAAAAGTACAGGAAATCCTTCCCTTTCCCCTTCCCTATTCTTTTCCCTATTTCATGCCTTTGGATATTTCTTAAACAACTGGATTCTTCTTGTAATTTCTCTTTTGCATGAAATAGATGTTGGGAAGGATTGGTAACTCCACTATGGACTTCAAATAACTGCAAGAGAAAGACTTTCTGAGGCACACTTCTGTACAAAAGTTTTAGAATTTGGTAACACTGTCCATTTAAACACTCGCTTTGCATCCGCAACAATTTTTTAAAGGTTAGCTGCATTGAATTTTCATATTTTATATTTGGTTCCTTAGTGCTAAATGTGATTTACTTCACCATGAAACTACTATTAGGAAATGCTAGAATGGAAACAGATCTGTTTGTTACCCACTTGAACTGACTGCATGAGTAGACTAAATTATAGCTACCCTAGCTGAGTGGTTAAAATTACCTAACTTGGGTCAAGATAGAAGTTAAAAATTAATTTTCCTAGGGAAGTTATAGCTGAGTGTGGAGATACATACATACACACATATATATGTGTGTATGTGTGTAATCCCATCCTCAATTCCCTTCCCAAATCTATATAGATACATACTGTGCTAGTTTTTCCTAGAGGGGAAATTGGGAACTGTTAAATCTTCGGTTTAATAACCCATTTTTAAATTTGGCATTTTCTGAAGTCCTATTGGGTCAATACAACTACTACTCTTCTGCTTATTATCATTGAAATAGGTACGTATATTACATACAGCCAACGATCTATAGTGTGTGTGTGTGTGCGTGTGTGTGTATACATGTTAGAAAAAAACTTTTTTTGGGGGTGACGAGGCCAAAATATCTTCCTTGTTTTATAATGTGTACTGTAGAAACTAAGAGCCTGAACAATGCTGTTTAAGTTCTCTTGGACTTTGAGGGTAAACATAACTAGGATTAAAATACTGCCATGCTCACATTTAGTGGAGAGATAAGAACAATTCATCGGGAGCTATTCCGGTCCCACTGGTAATCACATAATTGAACAGGGATTTTAGAGGATATTTGAAGCCATTGTCTGTTGTGCAATTACATAATTAGTCAAAATCTCTGTAATAAAATCTTTTCTAAACACACGTGGGGTAGTACCATGTAAATTTAGAGCTAATGTTGTATTTTTACTTCTAATACTTCGATTTTAAATTAGAATTATATAACAACTTCACCGTTAAGCATTTTACCGCACCACAAACGCTTTTAAAATAAAAATAACTGGATTACTTAAAAACTAAGCAAGACCACTACATACATTTAACTTTGAAAAAATACGAATCGAACCCGCTTTGTTTATGAATATTAACTGTCTACCAAAGCTCACCTAGAGTGTTTACTTCTGGGGCCCCAAAGGTTGTATATTTCCTTGGTGCTAATTATTTCTTGCACCTACTCCTAGATCATTGACATTCTCATGGATGCATGTAAATAGAAGTCAAGAGTGCTCTCTTTCTGGTGGTTTTGTTGTAATGCTAACGATTGGCCGGGAGGAACATTTCAGAAGTCCTTTTACACGGAAACAAACGCGGCCTTGCGAAGTTGACCGAGCAACGTGGCGGGAAGCAGGGGAGCACCACTAATTCCATAAGCATCGCTATTATTTGGTGAAGAGTCTTGCGCCGCAGCTCGGCCCCGCTCTCCTCTCCCGCAAGCCGGCGGGGAGGCCCCGTGACACCGGGAGCACAAAGGCGCGCGGAGCGGCGCGGCCCCGCAGACAGGCGGCACCGCCCTCCTCGCCCGCCCTCGCCGCGCTCCTGCCCCTCCCGGGCAGCACAAAGAGCAGAGCCGCCACTCGCGAGGGGCGCCCGCGCCGCGCAGGCCGCCACACCCACTCTGGCCCGCCCCCGCCTCCACCGCCTCGGGCCCTGATGAATATGCATCGCCGCGCTCCCGCCCCCCGGCTCCTCCTTTCGGCTTCCTTCCCGCCGCCAGGCGGAAGCGAAGAGCTGCGCTTCCCGCGCGCCGGGGCGGCCGGGGCGGGGCAGGGCGGCCGGCGAGCTGGAGAAAGAGAAAGGCTGGGAGGCGACGGCGGGACGAGCGCGGCCCGGGCGCCGAAAGGGTGCGCGGAAAGGGTGCGCGGGTGGGTGGCGATTCCGGGGCAGCCCCGCCGCTGGCCAGGCCAATCCGAGGGCGGGGAAGGGGCGAGCGCGCGACCCCGCGGCCGCGCCCGTTGCCCCTGCCGAGCGCGCCCGGAGCCCGGGAGGGGAGGCAGCCCCCACCCCTAGAGCAGCCCTGCTAAAACAACAATAAAACCCACCGAACACACACACACACACACGCCACACATACACACACGCGCGCGCGCGTACACACACACACACACACACACA